>NC_086319.1:110984834-111584834 GCF_036172605.1 Pelobates fuscus | reverse complement strand
CATTAGTTTTCCTAGTTGGTATATCTTTGATCTAGTGTCTGTAGCTTTTGGTAGTTCATTACTAGAATTGCCTTTGATTTTGTCTGGTAGGTTTTCAGTCAGAATCTGGTCAAAGAATGTCCTCCTACTAGATCTGATATGGTCCAGATCTCTATTCAAAGCCATATTCTCTACACTCAAAATAATGGGAAACAAATGATATAGATATGGGTGGAAAAATCTACCCTGGATGAGTGGAAAAAATGGTTGATTTGGTCTCAAAATCTGGTAATACTAATATGGTAGAGCGAAGTCCTCAACTGGTAAATGAGCTCCCCATTAGAGCTCTGAAACAATAAAACTTGGTATAAGGGAAATGAACCCTAAACGTACCAGGAGATCTTCTAACCATAAGAGGAAACAGCAGTATTGGTCCAAAAATGAACCCAATACAAAGATCTCACCCTGGAATGAGTACTATAAATAAATAAGTAAATGAACTAAATTCTAAATTCTAAATGAACTAAATTCTAAATATGCAATAGCTTTATCCCGGCCAACAGTTACCACAAAAAAACGTGGCTGGAGAATATACCGTTCAACCAGTATAGAAGAATAAGACGCAACTGCTCAGAACAAAATGTAGCCAAGATACAGATGGAAGAAATGACCAAAAGATTTGTGGCCAAGGGGTATCCAACAGATCTACTTGATAAAGCATCTCAACAAGCCCTTGATCTACCAAGAGAAGCCATCCTGGGTACAAAGAAAAAAGACAAAACTAACTCTTTCACACAACCTGCATTCATTACAAATTACAGCAATCAAGCATCCTTAATTAAGAAGATCTTCAATAAGAATTGGACCATTCTGAAAGGTGATCCAAGTCTGGAGAAAATTCTGGGCGAGAAACCAAGAATGATATACTCTAAGGCTCCTAATCTAAAGACAATGTTAGCTCCTACAGTCAAGAACATAAAGAAAACCTGTAAAGGCATAGAATGTGGATTCACTTACTGCGGCAAATGTACAGGCTGCAAACTTTATACCAACACAAGAGATACTATAAAAGAGTTCCAACATAAAGAAACGAAAGAGACGTTCAAGATAAAGACTACGCTCAACTGCGAATCTATAGGGGTCATTTACCTACTCAGCTGTCCATGCAACAAACAATATGTGGGCAGGACAAAAAGAAAATTCAAAATCCGTCTATACGAACATATTAGAAACATCAAAAGAGGATTCCAGAACCATAATCTTTCACAACATTTTAAAGAACATCACCACAGTAATCCCATCGGCCTCGAATTCCTGGCAATTGAGAAAGTCGAAGTCCATTGGAGAGGAGGCAACTTAGATAAAGAACTGGACAAAGTAGAAGCAAAATGGATTTTCAATTTAGATACATTAGAACCGAAAGGCCTAAATAAAGATTTTGAGCTTAATGCCTTTCTATAAACAACCTCTAAAAGCCTACTGTATATGCTATTTTATATTGACTATTCACCGTGCCATACACTGGAATATAAGTTACCCACTGTTGGGTATCATTGAGATGGACCACCTTCATTTATCGATTTATATTGATTTATATTCTTATTATGTTTTCGTTTTTTTCTACCTTTTCTATCTATACATTTTTTGTCTTTATTCCTATTTTATTTTCATTTTTTCATTTTTTCATTTTTTCATTTAGTATTTTTTATTTTATTTTTACATCGTATATTTTACATTTTTCACTTTCATTTTCATTTTTATTTGTATTTTTATATATTTTTATTTTTATTTTATTTTATTTTACTTTAGTATATATATATATATTCTTTGTATTTTGTATCTTTACTTTTGTTTACTATTTCTATTTCTATTTTCATTTTTATATTTCTATTTTTATTTCTATTTCTATTTTTATTTGTATTTCTATTCTTATTTATATCCTGTCATTTTTCATTTTTTCATTTTTTCATTTTTTCTTGTATGTGCATTCCACACTTTAATTTTATTTTCATTCTTATTTTTATTTTTACTTTTATTTTGATCTCCATATCTATTTTTATTTTTATTTTTATTTTATGATTTTCGTGATTTTGATTTGTATTTTTATTCCATTTAACTTAAATTCTTTATGTATATTTTACGTTTAAAGCCATTGATGTATGCCAACTTTTATTGTCTATCTATTTTTTATGTATCTCCACTAAAATGTATTCCATTATGATTCTATACCTATACATCTATTACGTTCTCTCTTTTGAATGCCTGTCCCCAAAGTGGTTTATCTACCACAAGTGTTTATCTGCCATCCACTGTCAGGTCTTACCACTACAATTTCGGTATGTTAATATGTCGGGATAAATTCTGAACATTTTCAGTATACACTGAAGTATGAGGAATCGAAAGTTATAGTAGTTCTCTTCTGTCTACGATACACCCTACTCTTTAGATTATGATTCATGTTATCTTGGTTGCCAGTCCACAGCAATTCAGTATGTGTTACAGCCGTGATTCAGTTTGCAATCTCACTACAAAACCCTTTCCCCATAATGTTCGGTACCTTTATACCACTTACAGGAAATCCACGTAACAATTTAATTCCATTACTATTGGTATTGTTTCTGTATATCTAGGTTTATATAAAAGGAGACTCAATGCTTGATAAGTCTTGTGTCCTGATTTTAAACAATGTTTTACCATAAACTCCCCCCTTATTGCGGTATTTTCACGTAAAGATCGACATTCCACACTATAGATGTGTATATTCACGGGCATTATGATGTCCATATTAGCCTTATATTGTTTTATGTGCAGTGTTATGTATGCTATTACTCTTTTCGTCCACTTATGCATTAACCTGATTCTTCCATTATCCTAACGCTGTTAAGATCACGGATAAAGTGATTAATTGTATTTGGACAGTGCACAGCTGTATGGGATATTTTCGATCAATGAAAGGTATATAAGATCACTGACTACCATCCAACGATTACGAGCCTCTGATGAAGTGACAGTATCCAGTCACGAAACGCGTAAGGCAAACTTTCGGCAGGAGCCGCATCTTCATAGAGATCCAGGAGCACGCAGACCAATACAGAGTGAGACGCATGAGGAGATTTTTCGAAAACTAATTTCCCGTTTTTTTTTCCACCGTTACCTCTTGACCGGTCAGAGGTTCAGTGAGTAACCACTCCAAATTGGATTCTGCATATCCCAAAGGACTCTGTAAATATACCCATCGAGTTTTTATTTATAGACTATGTATCACGTTTTCGTTTATTTTTTCTATCATTTATGATGCTGTACAAATAAATTTTATATTTTTTACTAACAAAAAACGGATGTTATGTTGATACTAAAAAGAGGACACCTATTTTTATCATTTTGGATTTATGTCAGTAACTATATATTGGATCAGTAGTATTCACTGCAGAACATTAGATTATACTCCTGTGTCTTCTTATTATTATACAGACCCAGCAGTACAGATAGTATATCAATATAGCTGAACACATATGTACTTTGTTGCAAACGTCCACACAGACGGTAACATTTATTTGCACTAGTTTAACTTAGTACATGGATTGAGAATATTTAGAATTTAGTTCATTTACTTATTTATTTATAGTACTCATTCCAGGGTGAGATCTTTGTATTGGGTTCATTTTTGGACCAATACTGCTGTTTCCTCTTATGGTTAGAAGATCTCCTGGTACGTTTAGGGTTCATTTCCCTTATACCAAGTTTTATTGTTTCAGAGCTCTATTGGGGAGCTCATTTACCAGTTGAGGACTTCGCTCTACCATATTAGTATTACCAGATTTTGAGACCAAATCAACCATTTTTTCCACTCATCCAGGGTAGATTTTTCCACCCATATCTATAACACTTCTGACCCAGACAGGATAAAAAAGATGTAGTCTTCCCCCTGTAATTCCTGGCTGGGCCGGCACACGTTCAGAAATTGTTTCCTTGTCTAGCTCCCCTTCCTCTGGAAGACTTTTGCTGGGTGTTTCTCCAGTTTGGTCTGGAATATTCTTTCCCAGGTTTATATGCTCTACTTTCTCGAAAGGCACGGTCTTTAGATCGCCTATCTTTCCATGTTGTAGAGCCATATTTTCTGACTTGAGGAAGAAACGCTTTTTTCCCATCTGCAGCTTTATGTTTCGCTTCATCCAACACCTTCCCAAACAGGAGATCACCTTGAAAAGGAAGTGCGCACAGGGATGCTTTTGAAGCGTAGTCTGCCCCCCAAGAGTGTAGCCATAAAGCTCTTCTTGCTGCTATAGAGAGGCCCATGCTTTTCGCCACCATTCTGGTAACATCCAGAGATTCTGAGCAAAATTCAGTTGCCAGCTTCAGATCTCTCATTCCTTCCAGTAGATGCTCTCTGCGAACTCCTTTAGTGATATCTTCTTCTAAGTTGTCTAGTCATACTTTAAAAGCTCTTGTTAATGTTGTTAATGCTACTGCTGGATGTAGTGCTGATCCTAAAGCCAGGTACGACTTTATCAGGCTGGCATCTAGCCTTTTCTCCATAGGTTCTCTCAAATAAGCCATGGAGTCAATGGGAAGGGCTATCTTTTTAGCCATATGAATGACTGCGGCATCAATCTTGGGAACAGAATTCCAGGTTTTGCAGTCTTCCTTAGCATAAGGATATAATCTGAACACCTTACTTTTCAGTGTCGCTTTTCTTTCTGGTTTTTGCCATTCTTGTGAAATTATCTCTTTTATGGTAGCGTGTACTGGGAAAGTAGGCCTATTGGCTCTCAAATCCTCAAAATATCTATCAGATTCCTTCATTTCAGTTTCTTCCTCTGGGAATCTCAGGGTCTCTCTGATTATGTTGATCAATTTGTCAACTGATTTAGAATCCAGACTTTTTGAGACATATTCAGCTTCACCCTCTTCGTCTGTCATATCCTCCATCTCCATATTATCACTAGACTCCGAGGAGATTTCTTCTCTTCTCAGGCGTTTAGATGAGGACATCTTGCTTGTGGTTTTGAACCCTTCTGCGATCGCCTCTGCAATCCATTTTTTCAATTCTGTCTGTGGAGACTTTCTTCTCTCCCTTCCTTCTGCGACTTCTGTCAGACAATCTAGATATAAGTTTCTTCCACTAGGTGCAATTTGATTGCAGTTAACACACCTATTCGTTTTCTCTTTATGCTTTCTAGGTGAATCCTCTTGTGGATTGCTCGGGTTGTAAAAACAAGAGCCATATTTATAATCATATATTTTTGGCCCATAGTGGCACTCTTTTAACCCCCTCCCATACGGGATAACTAAATATATATTTATGAGGCTCACCTATGTTTTCTAGACACAGATCTTGAGGCAGAGTGAGAAGCCATCTATTTAAACAAAAAAAATATTTTTTGTTATCCTAATACACTTGACAACTAAGCCACCAAAGAAAAAAGAAGAATCTTTACCTTACTTCACCAGAATTCAGTCTAGGGCAGCCTTAAACACACCAAAACAGTTCCCAAACATCAGCCAGGGTATTGGGAACGTCCAAAAAACGCTTATTTATGGATTCCCATTTTTTTAAAATTTTGGCGCGATATCGCTTTAAGATTCGCGCATGCGCAATAGTGATTTCCCGACGCCGGTGCTACTGCGCATGCCCCGCCTTCTGAACCTGGAAGTGGCTTCAGTTGAACGAACAGCAAATCTACTGCAGGGGAACACACGCAAATACCATGATTTTAATCCCAGACACCAGCATGAGACAAGCGATGAAGTTAACAGAAAAAACACTACACTGAAAATCCTTCAGGGTAAGATAAATTCAGTCACTTACCCAGCTTCTCTTCTGCCACAATTCTGAGGGGGTTATTGATGCTTAAAGGGGAATTTTTAAGGATAGATCGACCACACATCATTTAATTATTTTTACAGCCCTTTTCAATTTAAAGAGGTACATATACTAAAATGTACCCTAACTCAGTTAGTCCTGCTCTTGCAGGCTGATTACTGAGTTCTTCAGATAAAGAGAGGCTGAACTTTATTTGGTAGGAACCCATGGTACACATGGGAAGGTGGCCTCAAAAATAAAATGTATGGGTATAATTCCTGTTTGTCCTGCTAAGGACAGAAAAAAAGACTGTGGGTTGGAAGGAGGAGGGACCTTTTATACCTATAGTTTGGTTGATTAATTGATTAATTGTTTCCTGTCCTGTTCCTGTTAGGGGCGGAGCTAACCCATTAGTGATGCTGCCATGAATGGCCAGGAAAGACCATTATCCAATATGACATTTTACTTGTTCGCAATATTCAGTAATTTAGTAAATGCCTATAAATACTAAAGTAAAATACGCAAAAGACTTGTTATATATATAGATAAAGTACAGAGTATGGTAAAATATATGTTTCATACAAACCACTAGACGTATAAATACTAATTGCTACTGTAAACATGACCAGTGCATAATGGACAATACGACATTGCCCTTGTTGAAAAGGGGAAGCTCAGTCATGCATCTGACAAAATACTAATCTTTTCTACATTTCTAAACAGACATGAAACAGGTTGTCTGTTTCCTCATTTCTTATAATTTATTGTTAGCAAAGAAGCAGATTTGTCAAATTTTTGGATGAACGAACTACCTTAAATAAACTACTTATAAACTGCCTAAAACCTTAGATGGAATACCTTAAATATTTATATAATAACTTATGATAGCAGTTAGCATTTTTAGAAGATTACTAAGCAGTTGAGACATATTATGCATACAATTTTTTTTAACATTTATAATGATAAATTATAAATGTATTCAATAAACAATCAAACATTCCTTACCTCCTTGCTCATCAGTTTTTAACTTTTATACAGTTCACTGGGCACAAATTTATGGTTGTTCACTTTTATGTTTTAAATATATATATATATATATATATATATATATATATATATATATATATATATATATTTAATTCAAATAAATAAAGTGACTTTAATTAATATTAAAAACCAAGGTAAAACAAGCTATAAATGGCGCTAAATAGGTTAATGTTGCATCCTTCTAGAAACAAATTATGTTAGCAGCACCTTACTTGTATTAGCTCCACAACATTTATTCAGCAAAAAAAATAATATAAAGTGTGCTGTGCTTTTAAGATTATGCACCTAAAAAAACATTTTGTGTATTGCAATAAACCCCAGCAAACAGAATAATTAAAAAATAAAGTGCTTAAGTGTTTAATTACAATAATTACAAAAAAAGATAATTCTTTTTTGGTGCAAAATGCATTAATTGCGCAATTGTTTGTGCAGATACACTCCACATTAAAGTGCATAGATAACCACAAAACAGGGCCGGCCTGTCCATAGGACAGACTGGGGCAATGGCCCCAGGTGGCACTTTAAAAGGGGCGGCTGTGCTGCATAGATATGCAGCGAGACGGCTCTCTAATTGGGTGATTTAGGCGGTCTAAATCGCCTTGGGTAGACTGAGTCGTCCGGTCCTTGGTCAGTGTTCGAGGGCCCGACACAAGGATGCCCATCCATCAGTCTTCCAGGGGAGAGAGCCTCCGGTCTGCAGCTCTGGCGGGTGTGAACTTCAGACCATGTGATGGAGGCCTTGCAAGCTCCCAGATCATTGCCATGGGTTACCACAAGAACCCCCTCACATCCTGCCACCCACCACTGTCATCCCCACACTCTGGCCCCCACACTGTCACCCTCACGCCCTGCCCCCTACACTGTCACCACCACACACTGTCCCACATCAACTTCCTACACACTGCCCCCCCCCCACACTGCCACCTTCCTACACACTCCTACCCCCCCAAAAAATCCAGAAAAACGCATGTAAAAAATATATAAATTGATTTGCATGTCAATGAGTGAAATAAGTATTTGACCCCTTCGGCTTGGTGGCAAAACCCTTGTTGGCAATTATGGAGGACAGACGTTTATTATAGTTGGCCACCAGGCTAGCACACATCTCAGGAGGGATTATGTCCCACTCCTCTTTGCAGATCCTCTCCAAGTCATTAAAGTTTCGAGGCTGACATTTGACAACTCGAACCTTCAGCTCCCTCCACAGATTGTCTAACAGATTAAGGTCTGGAGACTGGCTAGGCCACTCCAGGACCTTAATGTGCTTAATTCTTGAGCCACTCCTTTGTTGTCTTGGCTGTGTGTTTTGGGTCATTGTCATGCTGGAATGGCCATCCACGACCCATTTTTAATGCTCTCGCTGAGAGAAGGAGGTTCTCACCCAAGATTTGAGGGAACATGGCCATGTCCATCATCCATTTGGTGCAGTGCAGTTGTCCTGGCCCCTTAGCAGAAAAACACCCCCAAAGCATAATGTTTCCACCTCCATGTTTGACTTTGGGAATGGTGTTCTTGGGGTCATAGGCAGCATCCCTCCTCCTACAAATACGGTGAGTTGAGTTAATGCCAAATAATTGATTTTGGTCTCATCTGACCACAACACTTTCACCCAGTTCTCCTCTGAATCATTCAGATGTTCATTGGCAAACTTCAGACGGGTCTGTACATGTGCTTTCTTGAGCAGGGGTACCTTGAGGGTGCTGCATGATTTCAGTCCCTTATGGCGTAGTGTTTTACCAATTGTTTTCTTTGTGACTAGGGTCCCAGCTGCCTTGAGATCATTAACAAGATCCTCACATGTAGTTCTGGGCTGATTCCTCACCATTCTCATGATCATTGAACTCCACGAGGTGAGATCTTGCACGAAGACTGAGGGAGACTGACAGTTATTTTGTGTTTCTTCCATTTGCGAATAATCGCACAAACTGTTGTCACCTTCTCACTAAGCTGCTTGGCGATGTAGGTCGCTTGGTGATGTGTAGGTCTAGAATCTTGTCATCCTTGGACAGCTCTTTGGTCTTCAGCCGAACTTTGAAAAAAAGTCTGGGTCCGCAATCGAACTTGACCCCAAACTTGATCCCGAACCCCATTGAAGTCAATGGGGACCCGAACTTTTGGCCACAAAAATGCCTCTAAAAAACTCCTGAAAAGAGCTAGGGGGGTAAGCAAGTAGAATGGGGGTAAGAGTAGGACAAGTGCCCTGCAAACAAATGTGGATAAGGGAATCACTTAAAATAACATAAAAATTAAAAATACAGCTGAGCCATAAAATAGCACTAGATGAAATCTTTGATTTTCGCTTTGGAAGAACATAAATCAAAATCTAAAGCATGGCTGTCAGGAGGATCAACATGATTATCCATTTGAGAGAGGGTTGGAGTGCAGGGTATTCTCTTTCATTGTTCAAACTGAGCTCAACTCCTGATGCATGGAGAAAAGGCCTTCACAAGCCTCTGCTAATGTGTACCTAGTTTATACTAAGTTACCCATAGGTTGAGGAGGCGGTGACCGTGGCAGTGTAGGTGGAAGCAGTGGTGGAGGAGGAGGATGAGGTAGCCAACACTGTTTTTTTTTTTTTTTTTTGTAATTGTGGTAGCCCACAAAATTTTGGGACATACAACAAAAGAAACATTTGCGGCCTGCGGTGCATTTCTTGCAGTCCTGATGCATGGAGAAATGCTCAACTCCTGATGCATGTAGAAAAGTCCTTCACAAGCCTCTGCTAATGTGTACGTAGTTTATACTAAGTGACCAATAGGTTGAGGAGGCGGTGACCGTGGCGGTGGAGGAGGAGGATGAGGTTGCCAACAATGTTTATATATATATATATATATATATATATATATATATTAATTGGGGTAGCCCTCAAATTATTGGGACATATAAAAAAAGACAACTCTGTTCCGCAGAGTAGCCATTGACATTCTAGTTGCGCAGGAACTTTGTTGACTCTAGAAAACGTCGGGCAAATCGCACATCCCCGTGGCGGCGACTTTGCATGTGAATGTCATCCATATCAACTTTTGATGCCAGTTTCTGCATCTTCCATGGTGACCACGGGTAACGGGGAATCAGGGTTCCATTCCGTACAGGGACCCTGAGAAATGGCTACCACATGCAAGGAATGCAGCAGGCGCGCAAATGACCCACTCCCGACGCGGGAAGGTAGTGACGACAAATAAAAATACAGGACTCTTTAGAGGCCCTGTAATTGTAATGAGTCCACTTGAAATCCTTTAACTCTGATCAATTGGAGAGAAGTCTGGTGCAGAGCCACTGACCCGTGTGTGTGTAACGAATATATACCCCAACACGCAGGATTCAACTTAACAAAAGACAACACAGAGGAGAGATACGTCTACCGGACCTTAGAATGGCCGGACTCGACGTATATGAGAGGAGACAGAGTCAGGAACGGTCCGAGGTCAAGGGCACAAAGAGACAGCGTAAACTAGGACTAGCCGGGGTCTGGTACACAGTAAACAGCAAGCCAGCAAACAGAACAGATAAGGATAAAGAGATAACGTAGTCAGAAACAAAGCCAAGGTCAATACGAAGGAATACAACTGAACACAACAAGCGCTAAAGGGAACTGAAACAGAAACCACGATAGGGCAGGGAGTAAAGGGAGAGGTAAGTTTAAATAGCTTAAAAACTAATGTGATTGGCTCCTGTCATATCCACACCCCCAAAAGGTAAGTGTATGGGGTGTGTGGCATAACAGGGGCCAATGGGAGCCTTTTGCCAATTTAGGCTGCCACTGTCTCTTTAAGAGCGCACCCAAGACCCGCGGCGCGCTCTTAGATTCAGGCGGGACACGTGACCGCTTTTCGCGGTCACTGCCCGCCTTCCTACTGAAGCCGTCGGATGAACCGCGTGCGGCTCGTGCAGCAGCAGGACCACGCGCGGCTCGAAGAGAGGTAAGTAACGCAACAGCGTGCTGCAGCTGAAACTCCACTATCGCCTGCTGCTGCTCGCACAGTCTCATGAGGCGGTGAGCGGGAAGGCCGAAGCTACGCTGCAGCGCATACAGGCGAGCAGCAGCAGGGGGACAACGCCAAAAGCGCGCACAGCCACTACAGTGAATGTCTGTCAGGGTACCTGTAGTCTCTACCTCAGAGGAGGTGAGAGACTTAGACGTTTATCCTCCCAGAGGGGTTGTTTCTTCCGTTCCTTCTATGAAATTCGCTCCTCGTTACATTGGCCCTTACAGGGTTCTGACTCGAATTAACCCAGTTGCGTATCGCCTAGCTCTTCCAGCTGCCTTACGCATTCCTAACTCCTTTCATGTTTCTTTACTGAAACCGCTAGTCTGTAACAGATTTTCCTCCACTATATCCTCTCCTCGCTCTGTTCAGGTTGAGGGTCAGGAGGAGTATGAAATCAACTCCATCATCGATTCTCGAATCTCCCGGGGGAAGTTACAATATCTTATTGACTGGAAGGGATATGGTCCTGAGGAGAGGACTTGGGTACCTCAGGAGGATGTACATGCTCCTCGCCTCCGCAGGGCTTTTCACTCCCGTTTTCCATCTCGTCCCGCTTCCTTCCGCCCGGTGGGCGTTTCTGAGAGGGGGGGTACTGTCAGGGTACCTGTAGTCTCTACCTCAGAGGAGGTGAGAGACTTAGACGTTTATCCTCCCAGAGGGGTTGTTTCTTCCGTTCCTCGCGGTTCTCTCGGCCATTTACAAGCCGACCGCGAGGGATCCACTTCCTTATATGACGCGACGCTCAGTAGTCGACGTCATGACGCCAACCCGGGTCGACCTGTCAGTCAAGTCCCGAGCACTAATCAGGACTCGTCGGGGGCATGATTACCCTCTAGAATCAAGGTATAAAGTAAGGCTTTCGGCATCTGCTCATTGCCCTGTCGTGGTTCTAGCCTGTCTAGTCACTCAGTGCTCTTGTATTCTAGTTGTCTCTTTGGTTCTGACCCGGCTTGTTTGTACTACCCTGTTTATCTCTGTTACCCTTTGACTCGGCTTGTCTCTCGCTTACCTGTCCTCTCGTTCCCTCGACCTCGGCTTGTTCCTAGACCATTCTCTGCTTACTCCTTACGTTAAGTCCGGCCATTCTAAGGTCCGGTATACGTACCTACCACCTGTTTGTACTCTGCGTGTTGGATCCCTGTCCCGATCCTGACAATGTCACATCCTGTTCTAAGTTGCGGATCAGTCTGGTGATGGCTTCTGGTATCAGGTACTCTTTTTACTGAAGCTGCATCAGGGTCCTGGTATGTGGCCGCACAAACACTGGTGCTCAACACCTGGGGGCATGCAGTTACCCTGCACCAGACCCTGCTAAACCATTCAACACTGTGACTCCTAACTTCAACATCAGGCATACTGGGGCCGGTTGTCCGACTGCCGCCCAGACAGTGTCTGGGTCCTGTCACCGGACTGCTGGATCGTTAAATCTGATACAAACCCGAACTTACAGTACGGGTTCGCTAAAGTCTATTATGGATCCTTTGATCGCTACATGTATTACTTGGATAACTGGTAATTCTCGAGCTAATACATGCCAACGAGCGCTAGGGGACGGCCACTCTGTTTTTGCACCCTGCTCCCTCTTATGCTGTGCTGGTGCCTCTGTGCGACCAGCACCTCTTCCTCCAAACTGCACACGTCACTCGCATGACCTTGATTCCATGTGGGGTCTAGGACTTCATCATCCTCCACATCATCTTCCACTCACTCCTCAACCCTGCCCTCCTTGCCGGTATGCACACTGCAGAAAGCCACAGCAGTTGGCACCTGTGTTTTTCCAGCATGTATAGTCTGCAAAGGACATATGGAAATTGTTTTAGAATTGTATCCAGGCAACAGTTTTCCCTATAAACTGACCTCTCAGTTTGACTTGTGTGGGTATTGCTCCAGAATTACAATATTGTTGAAGTACCTCTTTGCTATTGATCACTGGTTTGAATATAGCAGCTTGTTATCTGGTAGTTTCTAGTGTAGAAAATGTCAATCTGTTTTCTATCACTTAGATCTGTGTAACAAGTGTTGTAGGTGTGAAACAATATTACAAGTGACCGATGTAGTAAATTCGAATAAAAGTTACGCTTCGATTTGACTCTGAAGACTATGAAGTGAACACCCCAAATATACTATTTAACACCCCCCAAAAAAATTGACTTTTTAAGACTCCAATGTAAGCAGCAGATTAGCAGCAGAACAATTAGAATGTTTACAACTGCGCAGTAAGCGCACTATTTGACACTTCTAGTTGATAGTGATGTACCGAACTGTTCGCTGGCGAATAGTTCCCGGCGAACATAGCGTGTTCGCGTTCGCCACGGCGGGCGAACACATGCGCGGTTCGATCCACCCCCTATTCGTCATTATTGAGTAAACTTTGACCCTGTGCCTCACGGTCAGCAGACACATTCCAGCAAATTAGCAGCAGACCCTCCCTTTCAGACCCTCCCACCTGTACAGCATCCATTTTAGATTCATTCTGAAGCTGCATTCTTAGATAGAGGAGGGAATGCTGCTCATTTGATAGGGAAATGGATAGCTAGGCTAGGGTATTCAGTATCCACTACAGTCCTGAAGGACTCATCTGATCTCTGCTGTAAGGACAGCATCCCAAAAAGCCCTTTTTAGGGCTAGAACATCAGTATGCTTTTTTTTTTTTTTGTGTAATGTAATTGCAGTTGCTATTGATGTCGCGAACACGAAATTTACGGTTCGCGAACGGCGAACGGGAACTTCCGCAAACATTCGCGAACCGGCTAACCGGGCGAACCGCCATTGACTTCAATGGGCAGGTGAATTTTAAAACCCACAGGGACGGTTTCTGGCCACAAAAGTGATGGAAAAGTTGTTTCAAGGGGACTAACACCTTGACTGTGGCATGCCGGAGGGGGATCCATGGCAAAACACCCATGGAAAATTACACAGTTGATGCAGAGTCTGGTTTTAATCCATAAAGGGCATAAATCACCTAACATTCAAAAATCGCAATGGATATGGATTGACACCTGTCATATGACATATTGACACCTTGACATATGGATTGACACCTGTCCTCAGAGACCCTGATACACACTGACACAGAGCAGAGTAGGGACTGTTCCCCCTACATAGGGTCACTTGGCAGATATGGTGTGGTTGTGGGAGGAGGAGGATGACTTTCACCTCTTCCCCGTTAGCTTCCTGTTGTGCTGTGACATCAATCTTATACGCTGTGTAAAGCATACTTTTTAATTTATTTTGCAAATGCTGCATCCTTTCCGACTTGTAATTCTGTAACATTTCCGCCACTGTCTGCTTATCCTGGGGGTCTAGTAGCGTGGACACCCAGCACAGGTCGTTCTCCTTCAGGCTTTTTATACGAGGCTCCCTCAACAGGCACGACAGCATGAAAGACCCCATTTGCACAAGGTTGGATGCCGAGCTACTCATTTCCCGTTCCTCCTCCTCACACAGAGCAGAATAGGGACTGTTCCCCCTACATAGGGTCACTTGGCAGATATGGATTGACACCTGTCCTCAAAGCCCATGATACACACTGACACAGAGCAGAATAGAGACTGTTCCCCGTCCTCAGAGACCATGATACACACTGACACAGAGCAGAATAGAGACTGTTCCCCGTACATAGGGTCACTTGGCAGATATGGATTGGCACCTGTCCTCAAAGTCCATGATACACACTGACACAGAGCAGAATAGAGACTGTTCCCCGTCCTCAGAGACCATGATACACACTGACACAGAGCAGAATAGAGACTGTTCCCCCTACATAGGGTCACTTGGCAGGTATGGATTGACACCTGTCCTCAAAGCCCCTGATACACACTGACACAGAGCAGAATAGAGACTGTTCCCCCTACATAGGGTCACTTGGCAGATATGGATTGACACCTGTCCTCAAAACCCCTGATACACACTGACACAGAGCAGAATAGGTACTGTTCCCCCTACATAGGGTCACTTGGCAGATATGGATTGACACCCATCCTAAGGATCCATGATACACACTGACACAGAGCAGAATAGAGACGGTTCCCCCTACATAGGGTCACTTGGCAGATATGGATTGACACCTGTCCTCAGAGACCATGATACACACTGACAGAGCTGAATAGAGACTGTTCCCCCTACATAGGGTCACTTGGCAGGTATGGATTGACACCTGTCCTCAAAGCCCATGATACACACTGACACAGAGCAGAATAGAGACTGTTCCCCGTCCTCAGAGCCCATGATACACACTGACACAGAGCAGAATAGAGACTGTTCCCCCAACATAGGGTCACTTGGCAGATATGGATTGACACCTGTCCTCAGAGCCCATGATACACACTGACACAGAGCAGAATACAGACTGTTCCCCCTACATAGGGTCACTTGGCAGGTATGGATTGACACCTGTCCTCAAAGCCCCTGATACACACTGACACAGAGCAGAATTAAGACTGTTCCCCGTCCCCAGAGACCATGATAGACACTGACACAGAGCAGAATAGAGACTGTTACCCCTACATAGGGTCACTTGGCATCTATGGATTAACACCTGTCCTCAGAGCCCATGATACACACTGACACAGAGCAGAATAGAGACTGTTCCCCCTACATAGTGTCACTTGGCAGATATGGATTGACACCTGTCCTCAGAGCTCATGATACACACTGACACAGAGCAGAATAGAGACAGTAGGGTCACTTGGCAGATATGGATTGACACCTGTTCTCAAAGCCCCTGATACACGCTGACACAGAGCAGAAAAGGGACTGTTCCCCCTACATCGGGTCACATGGCAGATATGGATTGACACCTATCCTAAGGATCCCTGATACACACTGACACACAGCAGAATAGGGATGTGGAATAGCACCTGGGGAGCTGGGGGGTGCCGTTGATGTGGAGCAAGACGCAGCAGTAGAACTCAGCTGAGGAGGTTATGGAAGAGGATGGAGTAGGAGGAGTAGAGGAGGTGGCAGCAGGCCTGCCTGCAAGTCGTGGCGGGTTTACCCAATGCGCAGTGTAGGTGATATACCTGCCCTGACCATGCTTTGCAGACCAGGTATCAGTGGTCAGATGGACCCTGGCCCCAACACTGTGTGCCAGACATGCCATTACTTCCTTTTGCACAATCGAGTACAGGTTGGGGATTGCCTTTTTTGAAAAGAAATTTCGGCCAGGTACCTTCCACTGCGGTGTCCCATTAGCTACACATTTTTTGAACGCCTCAGACTCCACCAGCTTGTATGGTAAAAGCTGGCGGGCTAGGGGGGCGTGTCCTAACTACTGAAGCGAGAAGTCGCCATGCGTACGCCAGGCATACCGTACGCAACATGCAGCAGGCAGAAGGAATCCTACTCGCTACTCACATCGAAGCCTCCAACAAACTCCATGCTCCCTCCATATTGGGGCTCCAACATTTTTCCCTGGAAACCTAGCCGGGACATAATGCACAACTTGAATTGAAAACGGGACTAACAGGTCAACCCTGCTTACGGAGACTCTCAGGTCATTGATCGTGTCAAGAGGAGGGGAACAACTTCAAAAATAGATTCCTGGCAAATTCTTAAAAATAACGTGCAATCATGAATCCGGAAAGTACAGAAAGAACAGTGCTTAATCGTATTGGTGTACTAATTTCCAGTATATCTAAAAATGTTTTGCATATTTTCTGATTTTAATTGCCATGTGTACCTTTCGTATGCCCATGTGAAACGTTTTACCATTTAGGGCCCGAGTGGGGTCATTTAAACAGATTATACCTCGAGTGCAGAGTGCGTTTAATCCGACTCGTTAATGTTAGTTATTCACTAAACTTAGTGAAAACATAGTTGGCTTAAAGATGTTTTCGATTCAAGTTCTTGTGCCCCACAGTTCAAATTAACATTAAAATGACAATTCATGACAGATCACACAAGTGAATAGCCCTGCCAATGTCGTCTCAGAATTTTTTTGTTATCTAAGAAGAAATAAAAATGCATATCAACGAAAAATGCTGGCGGGCTAATAGTTCGGACAAGCCAACTGTCAGACGCTGGGCAAGGGGGTGACTTTGTGACATTGGCTTCTTACGCTCAAACATGTCCTTGACAGACATCTGACTGTGGGCAGATGAGCGGGAACTGCTCAAGGCGAGAGACGGAGTGGTGGATGGTTGAGAGGGGGCAAGGAGGACAGCAGCGGTTGACGTGGCTGAAGATGCTGGACCATGAGGAGGATGGCGGATTCGAGTTTGTGTGCTGCTTGTACTTATGTGTTGATCCCATAGGCGTTTGTGATGTGCGATCATGTGCCTACGCAAATCAGTTGTACCTAGGTGGGTGTTGGACTTCCCACGACTCAGTTTCTTTTGGCACAGGTTGCAAATGGCATCACTGTTGTCACGGGCAGACACACAAAAAAAATGCCACACTGCTGAGCTCTGCAATGACGGCATTCTGGTGGTGGACACAGCATGCGTTGATTGGCGTGCTGTCGGGCTGACGCCGGGTGCCGATGCATGCTATCTGACTATGCCACTAGCTCCTTGCGACGACCTCCCCCTGCTTCCAACTCGTCTCCTCCTCCTCTCTGTCTCCCCATCTGAACTTTCCCCCTGTTCTTCTTCTCTTCTAGCGGGCACCCACGTGACATCCATGGACTCATCGTCATCATCAACCGCTTCACTTGTATCTGACAACTCAGCAAAGGAAGCAGCAGCGGGTACAACATCATCATCATCACACCGTACGTCCATGTGTGTAATGCTGCCTGCCTGAGACATAGACCAGATATGAGTGGCACTGTGCAGTGGCAGAGTACACGCTGTAGGCTTGACAAACCCACTTGAAGACAACTAACTGCTATTCAATCTATAACAGTGAAAAAAGTTTTTGGGTTTTAAATGCACGCTATTGTGACACCAGATATGAGTGGCAATGTGCAATGGCAGAGGTCTGCAGAGCACACGCTGAAGGCCTGACACACCCGCTTTAAGGACACTGACTGCTATAAGCTTACACTGAAAAACTTTTTTGTTTGTAAAAGCACGCTATACAGACACAAGATATGAGTGACAAATTACACTTGCTGAGGTTGGCAGAGCACACACTGAAGGCCTGACACCCAGACGCTTGCAGACAACTAACTTCTATGAGCTGACAGTGAAACACTTTTTTTGTTTTTAAAGGCACGCTATAGTCACACCAGATATGAGTGGTGGCACTGGACAAATGGGCACAGTATCCACTGAGCCTGACACAGAAGCTGGCAGACAACTAACTGCTCTTCAATCTATTACAGTGAAAAAGTTTTTTGGTTTTAAATGCACGCTATATAGACACCAGATATGAGTGGCAACTGGCAAAGTACACTGGCAGAGGTCTGCAGAGCACACGCTGAAGGCCTGACACACCCGCTTTAAGGACACTGACTGCTATTAGCTTACACTGAAAAACTTTTTTTCTTGTAAAAGCACGCTATACAGACACAAGATATGAGTGGCAAATTACACTTGCTGAGGTTGGCAGAGCACACGCTGAAGGCCTAAAACCCTCTTTAAGGACACTGACTGCTATTAGCTTACACTGAAAACCTTTTTTTCTTTGTAAAACACGCTATACAGACACAAGATATGAGTGGCAAATTACACTTGCTTGAGGTTGGCAGAGCACACGCTGAAGGCCTAAAACCCTCTTTAAGGACACTGACTGCTATTAGCTTACACTGAAAACCTTTTTTTCTTTGTAAAAGCACGCTATACAGACACAAGATATGAGTGACAAATTACACTTGCTGAGGTTGGCAGAGCACACGCTGAAGGCCTGACACCCAGACGCTTGCAGACAACTAACTTCTATGAGCTGACAGTGAAACACTTTTTTTGTTTTTAAAGGCACACTATAGTCACACCAGATATGAGTGGTGGCACTGGGCAAATGGGCACAGTATCCACTGAGCCTAACACAGAAGCTGGCAGACAACTAACTGCTCTTCAATCTATTACAATGAAAAAAGTTTTTTGGTTTTAAATGCACCATATAGAGACACCAGATATGAGTGGCAACTGGCAAAGTACACTGGCAGAGGTCTGCAGAGCACACGCTGAAAGCCTGACACACCCGCTGTAAGGACACTGACTGCTATTAGCTTACACTGAAAAACTTTTTTTCTTTGTAAAAGCACGCTATACAGACACAAGATATGAGTGACAAATTACACTTGCTGAGGTTGGCAGAGCACACGCTGAAGGCCTGACACCCAGATGCTTGCAGACAACTAACTTCTATTAGCTTACAGTGAAACACTTTTTTTGTTTTTAAAGGCACGCTATAGTCACACCAGATATGAGTGGTGGCACTGGGCAAATGGGCACAGTATCCACTGAGCCTGACACAGAAGCTGGCAGACAACTAACTGCTCTTCAATCTATTACAGTGAAAAATGTTTTTTGGTTTTAAATGCACGCTATAGAGACACCAGATATGAGTGGCAACTGGCAAAGTACACTGGCAGAGGTCTGCAGAGCACACGCTGAAGGCCTGACACACCCGCTTTAAGGACACTGACTGCTATTAGCTTACACTGAAAAACTTTGGCACTTTGGCACTGGGCAAATGGGCACAGTATCCACTGAGCCTGACACAGAAGCTGGCAGACAACTAACCGCTCTTCAATCTATTACAGTGAAAAGAAAAATATTTTTAAATGTCAAGCTTAAGCTATTGTGACACCAGATATGAGTGGTGGCACTGGGCAAATGGGCACAGTATGCACTGTGAGCCTGACACAGAGACTGGCAGGCAGGCAACTGCAATTATACAATTAAAATATAAAAGCGCTAAATGTATGGCTCTCTGGCCACCAAGTGAAGAAAAAAGGAAAAATATATGCAAAGTTCCTAATATGCCTCACAAATGTGTACTCCTAATGTACAATTTATATTCCAAAAAGCTGCTACACACCTGTGTGTACCCAAAACCCACACCAACAAACAAATAAAAATACTTATGAAGGTGGAGCGCAAAGTCAGATCCACATTCCCATATGATCCTTTAAATGGTTTCAGCTCAGATGAATATATGGAAAAAATAAATAAAGTGCATATGATAGTGAAGCACAGTTTCAGATGATTACACAATTTTATTAACTAGACATAAAACACTCCAAACACTGAAGAGAATTGATATAGTTCAATCTCAAATAAAATACTTAAAACATACTAATAGAGATAAACAAATAAACAATAAATGAATGAACTGTAAGCCTCTTACAAGATAAAAGTAAGTGAGTTTTATGCAGTCCCAGCTGCTACTCACACACGCTTTTTGATTGCCTGAGCCCAGGTATGATGTTAGCTGGCAGCTGGCTTCTCCTCTTTCCTCCACGGATATTTCGGTGAAAGCAGACCGCTTCCAAAGTCCTGGGCGTCAGTAAGGGTTCTCCGAGCTTCCCGGGTGCTCCGCCCCTTTTGTGTCTCTACATCACTATGTGACAAACGTGCGTAGCGTGCGTCACTGCGTCGTCTACGCGTTTCGCCGAAGCTTCCTCAGGACGTGATGCAGTGATATCATCTTGTCAATTGTTCGTTATTTTATACGATCCTCTTATTCCTAATTGGATCTTTTCTAATAGTCTCTATTAAAACGTTGTGGTTTAAAATTGCAATCTCTGTTAACCCTATGGTTAACCAACATGGAATACACTGCCTATCAGGCATATTGCACATAACTAATTGATACATTTATAGTACACATATACATACTGTTTGTTTTACACTTTGAACCCTAATTTTCAAGGAAAGAGAAATAAAGAAAATTAGTGTTAACACTTGATCTTAACATGTTATTTATATCAAGTTAAAATCCTTTTTAACCAGAATGCCCCTTTTCATAAGACATACACATATTTAAAGTGACCAAACCCAATTTTAAGGTGATTTAAATAATCAAAATACAGAATATGCTAATATACAAAATCCTGGATTAAAATATAGAATATCAAACATAAATATCTCTCATAAAAACCCTTAAAATGTTAAATGTTAAAAATTAAAATTAAAAAACTATAAGAAGTGGCACAACTCAAAATCATTATTAAGGCCAGATGAAATGAGAGTGTTGAGTTCAAAGATCCATCTCATTTCCATCTGGCCTAATTTCTTTACACGATCTTCCCCTCTCCAATTATAAAGTGCTTTTTGGATTCCAACAAATGATAGGCCAGAGGGGTCACTATTATGCTGCTCTTTAAAGTGTACTGACACCTGATGTAATGCAAAACCCCTACGTATGTTGTACACGTGTTCACCTATTCTAGTGTGTAATTGACGTGTCGTGCGACCTATATATCTTAATCCACAAGGGCAGATGAGCATATAGATTACATTACTGGTGTGACATGTTATGCACTCCTTGATCTTATAGGTTGTAGTTGATGATGTAAAGTGGTCCTTAAAGGTTCTATGAGAGCTTGTGGCTTTACATGCATTACATGTCCCACAGATATAAAATCCCTTTTTCAATCCTGCAAATTTTTCTAGTGACCCTAAAGTCTTGTTAACCCCTTTATCGTGTTTAAATGTCAAAATACTCTTAACATTTGGGACTCCTCTATGTACAATTTTTGGTTGTGCGGGTAACAAGCTATGTAATATTAGGTCCTTTAATAAAAGGTGCCCATTATTGTTAATGATGTTTCTCAATCTGCCATTTTGCCTCCCTGCAAAGTGGCAGATGAAGGGAACAACTTCGTTAGTCTCCTTATTCTTTTTTACACTGTTATAGTCTAAAAGAGACTTCCTTTCTATCTGTTTAACTTCTTCCAGTGTTTTGTTCAAATCTTTTTCCTCATACCCTCTAGCTTTAAAGTCTTCAATTATCTTATGGCCCTGATCCAAGAAAGTCTCATTGTCTGTACAGTTCCTTCTAATGCGAATCAGTTGGCTTTTCGGTATATTTTTGAGCCAGGGACTGTAGTGACAGCTAGATAGCTCTATATAGCTGTTTACATCGACAGCCTTGAAAAACGTTTTGGTTTTAATTTTCTCGTCTTCCATAAAAATTGAAAGATCAAGGAAGTCCACTCTAGATCTACTATAATTAAAAACTAGGGATACTCCCCAGTCATTAGAATTTACTTCTTCAATAAATAGTTCTAAAAGTTCTACATCCCCTTTCCATATAAAAAACAGGTCATCTATATAGCGCTTGTACAGCACCAGGTTCCTCCCCCAGCCGCCATTCATATCCACAAATTCATTTTCCCACACTGCCATGAACAAGTTGGCATTGCTGGGGGCGAACCTGGTGCCCATAGCCGTGCCACACAGCTGCAGATAAACATTATCCAGATACCAGAAATAGTTATTTTGCAAGATCAACTTAATTGCTTCCAGAACAAAATCAATTTGTTCTCTTGGGTATTCAGAATGATGTTGCATGAAAAATTCCACTGCCTTCACACCCAGATCATGTCTGATAATGGTATACAGGGAAGAGACATCCGCCGTCACAAAAACATAATCTTTATCCCATTTAACATTCTCCAGAATTTTTAATAAATTAGTCGTATCTTTCAGATATGACGGGCGCTCCTGTACTATCGGTTGTAAAATTCTGTCCACATATTGGGATACCTTACTTGATATTGAGTCAATCCCCGATATTATGGGTCTGCCCGGAGGTCTATCTGGATTTTTGTGTACCTTCAGTAGAAAGTAGAAAATGGGTGTTCTTGGGTTTGGGGTCTCTAAATATTTTCTCTCATTGTTGTTTAAAACTCCTGTGAGTGCACCTTTATCTATTAGTTGACTAAACTTAATCTTAATTTCTTTTAGGGGGTCAGTCGGAAGTATTTTGTAAGTACTCCTGTCGCCTAATAATCTTTGGGCTTCCTCTTTATAGTATGTACTGCTCATAATGACAATATCCCCCCTCCCCCCGTTTATCAGCAGGTTTAACTACGATATCTGGGTCTTCTTTTAGATCTTTTAGAGCTTCCACCTCTAGTTTAGTTAAATTCTGTTCAAAATTTCTCAAAGGTTTAATTATATTAACCTCATGTTGTACCATCTGTTCAAAGGTTATCGTTTCTGCCATTTAGGGAAGAATGTAGATTTATCTTTAAGGTCTGTGTGAATAATATCATTCCTTATACTTGTTGTGTGGTCAACAAGATTCTGTACACTATCTCTCTCTTTAAAAAAATGTTTTTTTAAACATAATTTTCTATTAAATTTCTTTAAATCAATAACAAATTCAAAAGCATTAAAATCCTTTTACACAGAAAAAAAAAAAGCAGACTGATGTTCTAGCCCTAAAAAGGGCTTTTTGGGGTGCTGTTCTTACAGCAGAGATCAGATGAGTCCTTCAAGACTGTAGTGGACACTGAATACCCTAGCCTAACTATCAATTTCCCTATCTAATGAACAGCAGCTACACTTTCTCTCCTCTCACTAAGCATGCAGCTTCAGAATTAATCTAAAATGGATGCTGGGAGGGTGGTGGGATGGTGTGGAAGGGAGGGTCTGCTGCTAATTTGCTGGAATGTGTCTGCTGACCGTGAGGCACAGGGTCAAAGTTTGCTCAATGAGGACGAATAGGGGGTGGATCGAACCGCCCATGTGTTCGCCCGCGGTGGCGAACGCGAACATGCTATGTTCGCCAGGAACTATTCGCCAGTGAACAGTTCGGTACATCACTAGCAGTTGCCTGCCTGCCAGCTTCTGTGTCAGGCTCACAGTGGATACTGTGCCCACTTGCCCAGTGCCACCACTCATATCTGGTGTCACAATAGCTTGCATTAAAAACAAAAAAAAATTTTTCACTGTAATAGATTGAATAGCAGTTAGTTGTCTGCAAGCATCTCTATGTCAGGCCTTCAGCGTGTACCCTGCCAACCTCTGCCAGTGTACTTTGCCACTCATATCTGGTGTCACAATAGCGTGCCTTTAAAAAGAAAAAAGTTTTTCACTGTAAGCTAATAGCAGTCAGTGTCCTTCAAGCGGGTGTCAGGCCTTCAGCGTGTACTCTGACAACCTCTGCCAGTGTACTTTGCCACTCATATCTGGTGTCACAATAGCGTGCCTTTAAAAAGAAAAAAAGTTTTTCACTGTAAGCTAATAGCAGTCAGTGTCCTTCAAGCGGGTGTCAGGCCTTCAGCCTGTACTCTGCCAACCTCTCCCAGTCCCCTTTGCCACTCATATCTGGTGTCACAATAGCGTGCCTATAAAAAGAAAAAAAGTTTTTCACTGTAAGCTAATAGCAGTCAGTGTCCTTCAAGTGGGTGTCAGGCCTTCAGCGTGTACTCTGCCAACCTCTGCCAGTGCACTTTGCCACTCATATCTGGTGTCACAATAGCGTGCCTTTAAAATGAAAAAAAGTTTTTCACTGTAAGCTAATAGCAGTCAGTGTCCTTCAAGCGGGTGTCAGGCCTTCAGCGTGTACTCTGCCAACCTCTGCAAGTGCACATTGCCACTCATATCTGGTGTCACTATAGCGTGCCTTTAAAAAGAAAAAAAGTTTTTCACTGTAAGCTAATAGCAGTCAGTGTCCTTCAAGTGGGTGTCAGGCCTTCAGCGTGTACTCTGCCAACCTCTGCCAGTCCACTTTGCCACTCATATCTGGTGTCACAATAGCGTGCCTTTAAAAAGAAAAAAAGTTTTTCACTGTAAGCTAATAGCAGTCAGTGTCCTTCAAGTGGGTGTCAGGCCTTCAGCGTGTACTCTGCCAACCTCTGCCAGTCCACTTTGCCACTCATATCTGGTGTCACAATAGCGTGCCTTTAAAAAGAAAAAAAGTTTTTCACTGTAAGCTAATAGCAGTCAGTGTCCTTCAAGCGGGTGTCAGGCCTTCAGCGTGTACTCTGCCAACTTCTGTTAGTCCACTTTTCCACTCATATCTGGTGTCACAATAGCGTGCCTTTAAAAAGAAAAAAGTTTTTCACTGTAAGCTAATAGCAGTCAGTGTCCTTCAAGCGGTTGTCAGGCCTTCAGCATGTATTCTGCCAACCTCTGCCAGTGTATTTTGCCACTCATATCTGGTGTCACAATAGCGTGCCTTTAAAAAGAAAAAAGTTTTTCACTGTAAGCTAATAGCAGTCAGTGTCCTTCAAGCGGGTGTCAGGCCTTCAGCCTGTACTCTGCCAACCTCTCCCAGTCCCCTTTGCCACTCATATCTGGTGTCACAATAGCGTGCCTATAAAAAGAAAAAAAGTTTTTCACTGTAAGCTAATAGCAGTCAGTGTCCTTCAAGTGGGTGTCAGGCCTTCAGCGTGTACTCTGCCAACCTCTGCCAGTGCACTTTGCCACTCATATCTGGTGTCACAATAGCGTGCCTTTAAAATGAAAAAAAGTTTTTCACTGTAAGCTAATAGCAGTCAGTGTCCTTCAAGCGGGTGTCAGGCCTTCAGCGTGTACTCTGCCAACCTCTGCAAGTGCACATTGCCACTCATATCTGGTGTCACTATAGCGTGCCTTTAAAAAGAAAAAAAGTTTTTCACTGTAAGCTAATAGCAGTCAGTGTCCTTCAAGTGGGTGTCAGGCCTTCAGCGTGTACTCTGCCAACCTCTGCCAGTCCACTTTGCCACTCATATCTGGTGTCACAATAGCGTGCCTTTAAAAAGAAAAAAAGTTTTTCACTGTAAGCTAATAGCAGTCAGTGTCCTTCAAGTGGGTGTCAGGCCTTCAGCGTGTACTCTGCCAACCTCTGCCAGTCCACTTTGCCACTCATATCTGGTGTCACAATAGCGTGCCTTTAAAAAGAAAAAAAGTTTTTCACTGTAAGCTAATAGCAGTCAGAGTCCTTCAAGCGGGTGTCAGGCCTTCAGCGTGTACTCTGCCAACCTCTGCAAGTGCACATTGCCACTCATATCTGGTGTCACTATAGCGTGCATTTAAAACCCAAAAACGTTTTTCACTGTTATAGATTGAATAGCAGTTACGTGTCTTCAAGCGGGTGTCAGGCCTACAGCGTGTACTCTTCCAACCTCTGCAAGTGCACATTGCCACTCATATCTGATGTCACAATAGCGTGCATTTAAAACAAAAAAACTTTTTTCACTGTTATAGATTGAATAGCAGTTAGTTGTCTTCAAGCGTATGTCAGGCCTACAGCGTGTACTCTGCCAACCTCTGCCAGTGCACATTGCCACTCTTATCTGGTGTCGCAATAGATTGCATTTAAAAACCAAAAAACTTTTTTCACTGTTATAGATTGAACAGCAGTTACTTGTCTTCAAGCGGGTGTGTCAGGCCTACAGCGTGTACTATGCCAACCTCTGCCAGTGCACATTGCCACTCTTATCTGGTGTCACAAAAGATTGCATTTAAAAACCCAAAAACTTTTTTCACTGTTCGTGGTCGTGGTGCTGTGATTCCCTTTTGCCGTAGAATAATGCCCAGTTTTCAGAGGCTACGTACCCTGAACTTGAAAAGTTCTGAGGACATTGTTGACTGGCTATCACAGGACACCCAATCTTCTACAGCTTCCGCCTAGAACCATGACGCACCATCCTCCTCCAGCTTAGCTTCGGGCACCTCTCAAGATACCACTCACCCGCCTGCCGCCACCACCATTACTAGCACCACAGCCGCTTCACTTTATCTGTCAGAGGAGTTATTTACAAATCCGTTTGAAGAAATGAGTGATGCACAGCCATTATTGCCAGGGGATGTAGATAACAGGGATATGTCTCAGTCAGGCAGCATTACACACATGGACGTACGGTGTGATGATGATGATGTCTTACCCCAGTACTTCCTTTGCTGAGTTGCCAGATACAAGTGAAGCGGTCGATGATGAAATTGCGTCCATGGATGTCACGTGGGTGCCCGCTCGGCAAGAAGAAGAACAGGGCGAAAGTTCAGATGGGGAGACAGAGAGGAGGAGGAGACGAGTTGGAAGCAGGGGGGGGGGGTCATCGCAAGGAGCTAGTGGCACAGTCAGACAGCATGCATCGGCACCCGGGGTCAGCCCGACAGCACACCAATCAACGCATGCTGTGTTCACCACCAGAATGCCGTCATTGCAGAGCTCAGCAGTGTGGCATTTTTTTTTGTGTCTGCCTCTGACAACAGCGATGCCATTTTCAACCTGTGCCAAAAGAAACGGAGTTGTGGGAAGTCCAACACCCACCTAGGTACAACTGCTTTGCATAGGCACATGATCGCACATCACAAACGCCTATGGGATCAACACATGAGTACAAGCAGCACACAAACTCAAAGCTGCCATCCTCCTCCTGGTCCAGCATCTTCAGCCACGTCAACCACTGCTGTCCTCCTTGCCCCCTCTCAACCATCCGCCACTCCGTCTCTCGCCTTGAGCAGTTCCCGCTCATCTGCCCACAGTCAGGTGTCTGTCATATTGCCCCATATTGCCACTTGCTTTCTATGAAGGTGGAAGACATACATTAAATGCTTGATGCCCAGCATCTTTGTTTACCTTTTCAGGGAGTCAGGCTGGCATGAACACTGCACTTAAGTGTGCCTGTAGATTTTGGGGAATCGATAAATAGTTTTATTATGATGTATGCATACTTTTGGCAGTGAAGGAGTTAACCAATGAAGAAACACATGTTTTGTTAATAAATAAGTATTAAAGAGCATTTATCAATATTAACATTTTCATTATTTAATTTGTCTTCTGCATTTAACGTTACATTACAATGGACATAAGCATCTGCTTCTTGGAAGACTAGTGGGAAATGTTACTAAGTATCTCCCACTTTCCTTTGCTCCATCTCCACAAACCAGAAACCAGAACATAATCCTAGCCCACTTAAAAGATTGACAAAAGTTACAATCTGAATGTTCGTCTATAGTTTACCAGAAAACAAGTGAGTGGGAAATAATTTGTGGTTTGAGCACGCAAAGATAGAGCTTTTTGAGTAATACTCGAACACTTTATGAATATCATAAACTCGTTGCTGTTTAGTGCTAGAGAAGCTGCTTCAGTAAACTAAAAAATAAAAAAATGTTTCAGAAGATAAACACTTTTGACTGGAGCAATATTTCCAATTGCAAAACTAAAGCAATAATGAATTGGCTCAAGAATAAGACTTTGAGTAGTCTACAGTGAGCCAGAAAAATATTGATCTCAGTTCCATATTTGACAGCACACTTTTAGAGTTGTTGTCTGTAAGGAAAAATCTCCATTAAATCTGCAAGGCAAATTAACCAGTATTCTTAATTTCAAACGTTTTATGTGCTTACCTCAAAGTCATACTGTCATTCCATAGAAAGGGGTTACATACATAGTTACTAGTGATGTCCCGAACGGTCCGCTGGCGAATAGTTCCCGGCGATCATTGCTTGATCGCGTTCGCCACGGATGGCGAACATATGCGATGTTCGGTCCGCCGCCTATTACTATTTAAAAAATAAAAAAGGGTCCCCCCTCCCTGAGCGGGTGGGGGCCCTAAAGTAAAAAAGGTGGGGAGGACCTATTGTCCTCCCCACTGGCCCCCACCCCTGAGCGGTGGGTGGAGGCCCTAAACACAAATTGGGGGGGACCTAATGTCCTCACCCTTGGCCCCCACCCCTGAGCGGTGGGTGGGGGACCTAAATTCAAATTGGGGGGGACCTATTGTCCTCCCCCCGGCCCCCACCCCTGAGCGGCCGGTGGGAGCCATAAATACCAATAGGGGGGGACCTATTGTCCTCCCCCCGGGCCCCCACCCCTGAGCGGCGGGTGGGGGCCCTAAATACCAATAGGGGGGACCTTTTGTCCTCCCCCCGGCCCCCACCCCTGAGCGGCGGGTTGGGGCTCTAAATACCAATAGGGGGGACCTATTGTCCTCCCCCCGGCCCCCACCCCTGAGCAGCAGGTGGAGGCCTCTAAATACCAATAGGGGGACCTATTGTCCTCCCCCCTGGCCCCCACCCCTGAGCGGCGGGTGGGGGCCCTAGTTAAAATATCCCCCCAGGGGAATATTCACTAAATGCCAAACATTGTTATATAGGGGAATATTCACTAAATGCCAAACATTGTTATATAGGGGAATATTCACTAAATGCCAAACATTGTCATACAGGGGAATATTCACTAAATGCCAAACATTGTTATATAGGGGAATATTCACTAAATGCCAAACATTGTTATACAGGGGAATATTCACTAAATGCCAAACATTGTTATATGGGGGAATATTCACTAAATGCCAAACATTGTTATATAGGGGAATATTCACTAAATGCCAAACATTGTTAAAACAGGGGAATATTCACTAAATGCCAAACATTGTTATACCGGGGAATATTCACTAAATACCAAACATTGTTATAGAGGGGAATATTCACTAAATGCCAAACATTGTTATACAGGGGAATATTCACTAAATGCCAAACATTGTTATATAGGGAAATATTCACTAAATACCAAACATTGTTATACAGGAGAATATTCACTAAATGCCAAACATTGTCATAGAGGGGAATATTCACTAAATGCCAAACATAGTTATATAGGGGAATATTCACTAAATGCCAAACATTGTTATACAGGGGAATATTCACTAAATGCCAAACATTGTTATACAGGGGAATATTCACTAAATGCCAGACATTGTTATATAGGGGAATATTCACTAAATACCAAACATTGTTATACAGGGGAATATTCACTAAATGACAAACATTGTTATACAGTGGAATATTCACTAAATACCAAACATTGTTATACAGGGGAATATTCACTAAATGTTAAACATTGTTATACAGGGGAATATTCACTAAATGCCAAACATTGTTATACAGGGGAATATTCACTAAATGCCAAACATTGTTATATAGGGAAATATTCACTAAATACCAAACATTGTTATACAGGGGAATATTCACTAAATGCCAAACATTGTTATATAGGGGAATGTTCACTAAATACCAAACATTGTTATAGAGGGGAATATTCACTAAATGCCAAACATTGTTATATAGGGGAATATTCACTAAATGGCAAACATTGTTATAGAGGGGAATATTCACTAAATGCCAAACATTGTTATACAGGGGAATATTCACTAAATGCCAAACATTGTTATACAGGGGAATATTCACTAAATGCCAGTCTGCGCTGAGCCCTCCATGGGTGAAGATGGATTATTTTTTTGCGCTCGTCTTTTTTCTTTTTTGTCAGTTTTTTTTGTGCTCTGGTTTTTTATTTTATTTTAAGTTCGTCGGGTATGATGGCTTTTTATTTGGCTTTTTTGGGGGCTGAAAAATGAAGATTTTAGAAAAAAGAAGACATCGAATGGTAAGTTTCATTTTTTTTTTACAGGTTAGTTATTTTATTCCCCCCTCACTATTTTTAGGGTGAGGGGGTAGGTTGTATTTGGGTGGGGGGGTGACTAGGGGCTTGGGACTCCGTTCAGGGGTTGTGGCCGGGGGGGGACAGTAAGTCCCCCCCTCTCTTTATTTAGGGCCCCACCCACCGCTCAGGGGTGGGGGCCTTTAGGGCTTTGTTGTGGGTTTTAAAATTTGCCTGCCTATTGAAGTCTATGGAGGTTCGCCGGGTTCGCCCGTTCGCGAACATTTGCGGAAGTTCGCGTTCGCCGTTCGCGAACCAAAAATTTTATGTTCGCGACATCACTAATAGTTACATAATTATATGGCTGAAAATAGTCATGTATCCATCAAGATCAGCCTTTCTCAAATTAGATTTTTGCTGTTGATCCAAAAGAAGGCAAAAATCCAGTCTGAGGTGCTTCCAATTGTGCAACAAACTAGTAAAAATTACTTATTGACCCTACAATGGCAGTCAGATATCTCCTTGGGCCAAGAAGCTATTACCTCACTAATTAAAATTTATATACATGCATATTATGCTTTTATAAAAATGTATCTAATTGCTGTTTAAACATCTGTATAGAATCCTTTCTTCTTGTTATTATTATTGCCATTTATATAGCACCAACAGATTCCGTAGCGCTGAAAGACTGCGCTTTCTTCCAGTCTGCCTTGTGTCCTATGTATAATCCTATTTATGAATAGATTTCTAGACATTAGTTTGTATTGGCCTCGAATATATTTGTATAATGCTATCATCAAAGTTAAAATACATACAGGGCGCCACCATCACAAAGTGTGAAGTAGATATAGTTATCACTTTGATAATAAAGAGATACACCTCACATGAAAAAGAAAAAAATCATAGTGGAAGCTTTAATTTACAATAGTGGATAAAAACTAATACATAGAGCACTCACAAAGATATTGGCACAAATGAAAAAATATAAATTTGTGCAAAAGCGCTTTTGTGCCTTAAATTAGGCTGAGTCCCCAGGAATGCCAGTTCGCAGTCTGTACCTCTGAATACCAGAAGGGCTTTCTCCACATATAGATGGTGATCAGGAGTTAGGAGATTCTGAATACCATTCTTCTGAAGTCCTTTTGGGGGTTTCACTCTGCTCAACGCGTTTCATCCTCAACGACTTCTTCATGAGATGCCAGATACAGTTCCCATTATCAGTGACTTGTCTGCACATATTTGCACTTTTATATCTCACTTACACATTATTTGGTTCACTAATGATATCATATGCCATCGGAGGCACAGTTTTTCCAAATTAAAGTGATTTAAATTTGTTAATCTCTCTTCATGTCACATCCTAATCTCTGTTCTGTGGAGATGTCTGGCAATGGCTTCTGGTATCCAGTACTCTTGTTACAATTCTTGTTTAGTTTTTCTTGTTTTTTTGGTTTTCTATTCTATGTCTGGTTTTCTTTATGCTGGGATTTCTGGGTTCATTCCTATAGTCCGTCCCTGGATTTCCCAGTCTCTTGGATTCATTTAACTGTTTGTTTTATTTGTCACACCTGTTTGTTTTCAATCATTCCTTTTTGTTTCAGTGTCCTGCAGGCAGCTGATCACAGCTTCTGCCCTTTCTTGCAGGTAAGTGCTATATATGTCTTCATTGGATGTTTTAGCATACATTAGGCAGTGTAGGACCTGCCAGATATGGGGTACATTGGCGTTGTTGGCAGGCTTATGCAATGTATGATCATATAGTGTGACTAAATCACCATGATTTTCATATTTAGTGCTTAGTTATTTTTCCTCTTGTTTTGCCTATGTTATCTTGTCTTGTTTTAGTTTGTATACCCAGTTCATGTACAGTCCTGTCCATGTTATGTTCATGTTTTCCTCATGTATTGTGCATATGTTCTGGGTTTAGCTTACTATCTTTCTCTGGCTCTGGGTTCTATTAGTTCTGTCTTGTTTTCATGTTTGGTGCCTTTCATAGTCTTGCCTTGTTTCTAGTACTGGATACAATTTTGCTGCAGAGCCTCCCTATTCAGCTCCTGGGAGGTCTGCTTAATTTCCAAGCTCCTAGTTCCTGGTATCTGTTGAAGCTGATTCAGGGTTCTGGTTGTGGCTGCACAAATGCTGGTGCTCAACACCAGGGGGCGTGCGGTTACCCTGCACCAGACCCTGCTAATCCACCTCCACACTGTGACTCCTACTCTGAACATCAGTTATACTGGGTCCCGGTCGATGCACCGCTGCCCGGACAGTGTCTGGGTCCCGGGCACCGGACCGCCACCCTGACCCTTCGTAACTTCATAACTATAATGCCATAATAACCATAATATCCTTCTTTAGAACAGATGCCCACAATGCACAGCATATTCAAGGTGAGGTCTTACCAGTGATTTAGAAAGAGGAAGAATTATATTTTCATCCTGAGAATGAATGCCCCTATTTATTCATGACAAAACCTTACTGGCCTTAGCAACTGCTGATTGACATTACACGTTGTTGCCTAGTTTATTGTCTCTAACATTTACAAAATCCTTCTCATGTGTTATCTCTAATTCACTACCATTTAAGGTGTAAGTTGCTTGTACATTCTTTATCTTGAAGTGCTTTGCAATTTTCTATATTAAAGAAACACTACAGGATCAGGAGCACAAACATGTATTCCTAATCCTATAATGTTAAAACCATCGTCTAGCCCTCCTCCCCTCTCTAGCCCCCCTTATATAGTAAAGTCTTACTGTTATTCCAGTCTACTGCTGCTTCTGGCTTGCCCCTGTAGTTGTTCTGGTGACTATAGTGTCCCTTTAAATTGTATCTGCCATTTGAGTGCCCAGCCCCCCTTTCTTTCTAAATCCTTCTGCAGCAAAGCAATATCCTGCTATTTTGCCATTCTCACTTCTTCTGACAATTTTTTTCCTTCTCTTTTTGTTTGTATTTTTATGTTGGGTAGCTTGTTTTAGGTATCATTGCTACTGTATACTGTTAATATCATTATTGTACTATTTTGGTTGTTTTCCATGAATACATGTGATTATTGTATACCTTGTATACTTTTTTGTATTTAGGATTTTTTTACATTATTGCTTATGTTGTTTGGTATATAATTGGGATACCTAGTGTACTGGACCCAATTCATAAAGTATTTTTTTTTTTTTTTTTGTATCTCTATGGTTGTGCTCCTCATTTTATATTATCTATAGATTGTTTAAGTCCTTGGGGGAATAGGACCTTTGGGTGAGCACCCGGTTCGGATATTTTGTTTCTACTAATATATAGATAATACCAAATGAGGAGTACAACCATAGAGATATATTAAAAAAATATATATATACTTTATGAATTGATATATCTTCATGTTATTCAATTAGTGTGCCTACCTTATTAATCATATCACATTGAATTCTTTTACAGAGTTTTGTGCCATCAGTAAACACTAAAACATGGCATTTAATGCCTATTTTAACATTTATAAATGTGTTAAAAGAAGCGGATCCAGAACAGAACTCTGAGGGCCACATATTACCACGTTTGAGTTATGATGAATATGTAAGAATTTAAAATTACTTTTTTTTTCAATTCTTAATTTTTGGTGTGCATAAAATCATGACAAGAAAGTATGCAATGCCCCAACAGCATATACAGGCACATGAGACAGTGTTTTCGAAAAAGTTGGACAGCATCGTCATGATATGGCACATTTTTAAGTTAATGGTGGTGACCTGTACAATGACATTGGTATAATAGCTCATTAATATAGCAGTCGGGATACAACATGTCAGAGCCAATGAGAATACATTATAGAGATAATATTATAAATATCGGGAGTAGGAGGCAAATATACGACATATACAGCAGCATTTAGTAAAATTAGAGAAATGCCAGCACATATACTATTATATGTAGTTCAAGAAATTTTAGGAAACAATTAAAACTTGCAGATGTCTGTGGAGTCCAGAGAACTGCGTTTAGTCCCGGGAATGGGATCCCCCAGGAACATGCCTTTCAGCATGTGTCCACTCATGGGCAAGGTACGAAGAAGGCGATGTTCTGCACATCCCAGGTGGTGCGCGTAGGAGCCTGGTGCTGTATGAGGCCCAGCTCTGTTAGGAATGAGGTGGAAGCCTCCAATGTTGTAAGCCGGTGTGTAGTGCCGTCTTTGGTGATGATTAAAGTATGCGGCACCATCATGGATTTAGGCCACGTGGTGTAGAGTTTCTCCGATGTTCCGTTTTCTCTCACCAGACAGCGTTTTAAGCTTTTTAGAATGCTTCCGCATGGTTTCCCCTGTGTGGCGAAAATGACTTTGCCACTGTTTTTTGGAGGGGCCTCCTGCCCTGTGACTATGGACCCTGTGATAAACCTGGCAAAAATACTTTAACCCCCTTAAAGGGACACTCCAGGCACCCAGACCACTTCTGCTCATTGGCGTGGTCTGGGTGCCAACTCCCACTACTCTTAACCCTGCAACTGTAATTATTGCAGTTTTTTATAAACTGCAATAATTACATTGCAGGGTTAACTCCACCTCTAGTGGCTGTCTACTAGACAGCCACTAGAGGGCACTTCCGCGTTTATAGCAAAGATTTTCTTTGCTAGAGCATCGCTGGACGTCCTCACGCTGTGTGAGGACCTCCAGCATCGCTCAATTCCCTATAGGAAAGCATTGAAAATCTTTTTCAATGCTTTCCTATGGGGAGACCTAATGCGCGTGCGCGGCATTGCCGCGCATGCGCATTAGGTTTCCTCAGCCAGCGGGCGGGATCAGTGTCGCCCACCGGCTGACACAATTCCTGGGAGGAGCGATGCCGACCCGAAACCAATGCCGAGGGACATCAGCGGGGTCTCAAGTAAGTGACCGGAAGGGGTTTTCACCCCTTCAGCTACCTGGGATGGGAGGTGGGAGGGCGAGGGATCCTGCAGTGCCAAGAAAACAGATTGTTTTCCTGGCACTGGAGTTTCCCTTTAAGGACCAAACTTGTGGAATAAAAGGGAATCATGACATGTCACATGACATGTGTCCTTAAGGGGTTAAACAAGCTCTGTTCATGGGAGTTATGTACTTTTGTACTCCAGACAGAGAGACCGACCGTTATCCCTGATTCTATAGAACTGTTTTGGGCATGGGGCCATGCTTACGGTCGGTCAAAACTATGACTTCCAGGAAATTCCTGAACCACTGAACCGATCTGGCTGATTTTTGGATATGTTGTTTACCCAGATTGGGGCTATCCGTGGATATGCTGTGTTTTGGGGTGTTTTCCAGACTTTGTAAAAATGTGTTTTTTCTGCTTAAAGTTAATTGAGTTATACCATTGTCTTATTGTATCACAGGCAGAGGGGAGGGATTGTGTACACTGTATGGGAGTGACTGAATGTAAAATACTGTTTTGATTGGCTTGTTGTTCCTGTGTCCCTGTGTCCCACAAGGTCCACCTGGGTGGTAAAACCTGGGGGGAAAACTTTATAAAAGTCAGTGTGCAACAATAAACCTTGAGTTCCTGTTTTACCCTCAACATAGAGCCTCATCTCATGTGTGGGGGAGTTTGGGGGGGGGGGGGGGGAGGCTGCATCTCCACTGGGGATTGCTATAATATGTATACTCCCCTGGGCTATAATCACTAAGCTCTTTTAAGAGCTGTTCCTGCTACTCTCTCTAAAGGAGAAGAGGTTCACCCACTGGAACCTGGAGCCTTGTCGAGGGTCCAGGGTGGGTAGAGGATGGTGAATTCCCAGCCAAGCTGTAATGCTGGACGTGGGGACTGCGGTGCTGATGGTGTCTGGTGGAGTGCTTGGAATCCTCGGGGAGCACTAGGAGCATCCGTCGACGGAGATACCCAACCGGGGTACAGGAAGCTCCGTTACACGCTGGTATCAGGCAGGGTAAAGTTGCTGAGATTCAGGCAGTTGTAACATGTGTAAGTCGATATATTGCTGTAGCTCCGTGAGTGTGCGACCGCTCTCCTAATTAAAAAAAATTGTATTCGAAGAATTTAACATTTTTGCAGCAGATTCCTATACCTGTACACAAGTTGTACGCATAAATCCAGTGTCACACAATTTATTTTGAGTTTCAATTACCTCAAAATAACCTACAGTTATTTAATCTGCGTGAAAGGAAATACTTAAATCAGAAAACCTAGTAAGATTCTGGAAATGAGAGCATGATTGTCATTCTCATTAGTTAATTTCATGTCCCTCTTGGATCCAGGGACCCATACCAAATATGTTTTCATTGTCACTGATGTTATCACTTGATGCTGATCATGCTAAAACATTTGTGCTTTGACTTTTTTTGTACTAGTAACATTGCAATCTTATTATCTGATCTATACCAATAAGTAGCACAGACTTAGACTTGGAGAGTTCAGAGAAGGGCTACAAAACTGGTTCATGGATTGTAGGGTAAAACTTACCAAGAAAGGTTAAAGGATCTTAACATGTATAGCTTGGAGGAAAAATGAGATAGCGGGGATATGATAGAAACATTTCAATATATAAAGGGAACCAACAACGTAAAGGAAGAGTAAATGTAAAAGAATGAAACCTACCTCAACAAGAGGACATAGTCTTAAATTAGAGGTGTAAATGTGTAAAAATAATATGAGGAAGTATTATTTTACTGAGAGGGCTATGGATGCATAAAATAGCCTTCCAGCTAAAGTGATAGAACACAGTGAGGGAGTCTAAGCATGTGTGGGATAGGCATAAGGCTATCCTAGATATAAGAGACTAATGCAAGTATTCTATGTTCATTCAATGTTTTTATGAATCATAAATAAACGCAGAACCAGTGTTTCTTGCCATATTGTGATTCCTTGATCCCTTTAATGTGTTGCTAGTGTCATTTAATAGTGATTCTTACCCAGCTATCTTTGACCATTCTGACCTCTGATAAGCTTTCTTTCTAAGACCTGGCTGCATTGCTGACCTGCTTTCTGGAATCCCTTGACCTTGAGACAGAGTTATCAATGACTCTGTCTTTTGTGATGCCTGGCCACCTTTTAGATCTTGTCCCTGTCTTACCTTTCTGGGATTTAAACTCTGCGTGTTTGGGTTACTAATCATGACACAGAATGACTAATTCCTAAATGACAGAGCCATCTTCTTCCTTAAGCTAAAGTTGTTTTGATTTATTTGGTATCAGAACTGTACTTTGAGAAAGACCTAGTTGCTACTCGAAATGTGTCAGTGTCCGTGTATCCTCTGGTACAATATTTGGACTTTTTATCCCATACTACTCTCTTTTATTTATTACACCTGTATTTCAGCTATTCCTAATAAGTTGCATAATCTCTGTTGAAAACTGCTGCTGGTACGTGGTGTCTTTTAAAGGGGCAGTAAAAGCGGAGAAGTGTACTACAAAGGAGATTTCTATTCATGTCTTCAGTATGTGAGTGAAAAAAATACTTACCCTTTATGTGTTTTTGTTTACTCTGGCATACTATATTGTTATTTTCTGCTTTATTATAGAATTATTTTATGTTCCAGAGTAGGTAATATTATTGTTTTCACCATTTCAGTGTTCACATACAATGTAAAGTTATTGTGGTGCTAACAGTAACCATTTAAGAGTCATAAAAGTGTGTGAAAATATGCAAAACACTACTCTTATTCACTCTTCATCACCAACTAAATAACATTTAATCTTTTTTTGTTTTAAAGATCTTAATCATGTTTAAACAAAGAACACAGCAATGTGGTTATACTCAGATAATATATAGGTCTATTGCTATAAATAAAACATGAACGGAAGGTACAAACATACTGCAAGCTAGCCCCTGTCACTGTGGTGATGATATCATTTATAAGGAGTAAAATAAGATATCCAAATATAGAGACAAACTACTTCCTTCTATATTAAGAACCTGTCTTGCCTAATACTCTAATCACAATCTCCAGTTAAGTTTTTATTTCCCTCTGGATCTCTTCTCTGTGCACTTAACCTTCTATTTCTGTATGTGCCTACTAAATACAATCTGTCTGTCTTTATTATCAATACCCAGTGCCTCTCCCACAGCAGTGGCCGATCATGGGAAGAGAAGAGCTGCTGGGACATGTCAGTGCACGGCCCTTGAGGACTGGAAACAGCTGCTTCATCCAAGCCATCTGAACTGTTCATGACTTGTCTCTCGAGATCTAGGATCAAGGGATAGGCGCCAAGCCCTGCGTTACCCGGGCACTTCTGCCTCTCTCGGGACCATCATACTCAGACCTTTCTGTACAGTTTCTGAGGACTTTTTACATACAGACCCATACCCTTCCATGTTCCTTTTTATGTAATATTTTTGGGGAGTTTATGCTCATGTGACCACCGTCTCCCCAGCTACAAGCACTTCACTAACTTGGCTTGCACATTTCCCACATGGTCTATTCATTCTTCTGGTTGATGCTTTCTAAACTCTACTCTGATTTCTCTCTTCTTTTCATCCTCTGTTGTTCTACTTTTGTTTTTTCCTTTTTCTAACATTTCTTTCATTTACGGTTTTTGTTCAAACCTTTCGATTCCTGAGTGTGATTGGCTGATGCCCTTGGGGTCTCCTGTCTCCGAATGCATGTACTTTCTCTGCATTATTTCTCTATTTCTGAGGAGGATTTTACTGTTTGTGTTTGGCTTCCATTCATCTGCCTGTGACTGGGGTTTCATCGACAGGACGTGAGGGTGCGGTGGCCATTGTTTAAACCTGCCTCTGGGTATCTGTCCGAGCCTAGTCCACGAAGGGCCACTCTGTGGGCTCAGATGTGACAAAAAAAAGCATGTAGGCTTTCTACTGTTTGTAATGAGTATTTACTGTGCCAACCTCGTAAGACACCCTCCCCAAACCGCCCTGTGATATTTTCAGAGAATGCATCAATAAAAGATTTTGATTATGTTTTTAAAAAAATAGCAATAACAATACTTATATAATATTTTGTGGCACAACTCACTGCCAAACCAAAATCAATACAGTAGCATTTCTTTAAAACAATAAAACAACACAATAATGCTAACAAAATCATAAATGCATAAAATACGCAAGGATACACACACACAAAAATTGGAATTGCTAAAAATTACTTTTATTACACAAATTATACAGCACATGTTATTGCCTCTCAATCTAGAAAAGTAGCAAAATATAAAAAACAAAAAAAATCACAGTCACATCAAATAAAGCAAAAAACTATCAGACAGATCCAGATAATCTAAAGCCTTGATTTAATATTGTTGGATAAGGTTTTCAAATAATTTTATATTTTGGGATAAACTTTTAAAATGAAAAATATAACAATTTGTAATATCGTGATATTTTTGATATACTAATATTTTTATATGTATTTTTTTATATTTTTACATTTAGATATTTAGAAAAAAAAACCTTTTAAAAAGTTACTTAAAAAATATTAAATCATTTGAAAAGCTTTCCATAAATCTTAAATTGAGGCATAAGCCCCCCAGTGGTTCCGTAACTTATGAATAGGCTGTACCTTACCAAATATGCTTTCATTGTCACAAATATGATGGTCTTCACCAGCTATCTGTTGCAAAATCTAAACTCTAAACTATACAAAACACTACAACTCAAAAACATATGGACACTAAAAACTGATTCTTCAATCTTTATGGCGTATTTATATTTTTGACTCTAAAGAATGCGTTGAGGTAGGTGGGAAGCAAACTTAAAAGGTATCACTCCAAGGTGGTATTTTGTAAAATGCTACTTTTGTTACATAGGGCAGTAGAAAGCCAAGAGAAGGTCCATGATGTTATATTGTGGCTGAAGCGGGAAACAACTTTTACTTGGAAACAATATCTTGCATTAAAGTATTAATAGATTAAACATGAATTGAAGACGTCTTGCATTGCCTGTGAAGAGTATGTTTGTTATAGAGTAAAAGAAAGCAGTCAAAATTGTGAACGTTGACAGAATGTTCTGAATCCCCAAACCATGGAAAGCACTAGCAGGGTCTTTCGTCCAGTGTAGTCCTTCTTCTGAGAAGGCAAGTATAAATAACCCTTATGTAACCAATATCTCTTATTCAGACATCTACTGGCGAACAACACCTTTCCCAGACAATGGGAAAAACTTCTTGACAAGACCATCTCACCTCAAAAATGGGACAAAGCTTTAATCTGGCAACATAAGAGCTCTATCAGCTCACAATACCAAGAGACAAACTATAAACTAATAGCGCTCTGGTATAAAACTCCAACTCTACTTCAAATTATATTCCCGACAGCACCTCCAACATGCTGGAGATGCCAAGCAGAGAGGGGAACGACAATACATATCTGGTGGGAATGTGGCGACATTGTCCCATACTGGGAGATGATTAGGATTAAAATAACGGAGATTCTGGGAGACTTGACCGACTGGTCAGCCGAACTTGCCCTCCTACATATATCACCACAACCGGTATCTCTATACAAGAAATCGATTTTACAACACTTACTAAACATAGACGCTTATCTTGTCTACTGGAGGTGGACGGAGATACCCTGTGAGGAGGAATGGATCCGCAGAGTCGATGGCGTTCAGGGGGCTGAGGCGATGCATGCCTCTTTTCTGGGAAGGGGGAGTAAGCACGCAGAGACATGGCAGCCACGGTTAGCATTCGTATCTCGGGGTCTGTGAGGGGGGGGACTCCTGGAACCGGGGGGCGCATGCTTTGGGGCCCCACCCCATATGGCAGAGACCACATCGCTCACACATTTGCTTTCCCTAACCCTATACCCCTTGCGCTAAAACACTACTCTTTTTCACACTTCATCACCAACTAAATAACATTTTCATCTTTTTTGTTTTAAAGATCTTAATCATGTTTAAACATGAATTACGAAAACAGCAATGTGGTCATACTCAGATAATATATAGGTCTATTGCTATAAATAAATAAAACATGAACGCAAGGTACAGACATACTGCAAGCTAGCAGTGGGATAATAAGCTGATTCACTCTCAGTTACACGAGGCTGGACAGGGGTAAACCTGCAGAGGTTATCCATGTATATGGCAGACCCTACTGTTCAGTAACAACTTTACACCCCCTCCCCCTCTCTTCCCTCTCTTTCTTACTTCTTCTTCTCGCTTCCTTTATCTCTGCATGACTACTTGCATTGGGATGCTTCGCAACCCAACTAATACCACACTCACAATATGACTTTAGTGACTCTCAGTGATGACAATGCTGGCTAACAGTGGAACTCTCCACAAACCTTATGTATACTCACAGTGACACGCCTACATGATAGGACACTTGCAAGCTCATTATTACAGAAAACTGGGTAAACTAGAAACCAAGACTCAACCTATTTCTTACTTAGACACTTACTGATGATGACATGTACGTGCATCTATACAAATACTAGCTTTATAAACACAATGTTATTATGTACCACCCGCAACGCCAAATATAAGTTACGGTGCTCCACGGATTGGGGGAGGTGGGAGGTATGGGAGAGCACAGGGGAGGAAAGTTGTAAAGGTGAACGACCCACTGGTGTGGCATGGATAGATGCCTCACATTCTGTTAACATGGATATTTGCACCATGATCAACCCCACACTGGATGTGGACAATTAGGAATGCGTAATGTTGGTTTCGTGCCTCCACCGATCACACTTCACACCCATGTATATGTATATGATGATGTACATAATCTATATCTTCTCATAACGCTAACAGTGTAACTGGGTCCTGCGAGTCCCAGTTTATACTTTTGTTTATTTCTGTACTTAAAGAAAAATGCATAATAAAAAACAGATTTTCAAAACAAAAATAACCCTTATGTAGATAGTTTGGAAATCAACTTCCTTTACGTTTGAGGTCCTAACTGTTTCTTCTAATGCAGATTTCATTAGGTACACACTAATATGTTGCAACACCACAGAGAGACCCACGTTCCCGCTCCATGTACTACAAATGGTGTTATGTATATTGGTTATTAAATGGGCACTACCTATAAAATAGCAGACCCAAATGCTAGTAGATTCCTATTTGTTAGTCAAGCTGGATATTCAAGGAAGCTTGAAACCAGCATCAGCAGCACAGTTGCAGACAGCTACTTACTGATGAGACGTTTCTAAAGTTTAGGCCGAGTAACCTGCAAACACAAAAGAGAACAACTATTGGACTTCAGCCGCCATAAGAACAGATGATGTTTTAAACATGAGACCAAGATATTTCATCATTTCCCTTGAATAATGTTATTTACTATGACTTTGTGTTATTAAGTGACATTGGCCCTCCCAACAGGAACCATATTGAGATTGTGTGCAGGCCCAAATCTAATCTTAACGTATTGGGCTGGAAGTTATAATTTATCAGGATTGCTCACTTGTTGTATAATCCTTCTCTCACCATCAATACTTCCAATTGGTATCCTTTTGAGAGAAATCCACTATGCGTTGTGTATTAATAGTGAATGTAATATCCCTGTATCACCTCTTCCAAGAACTAACATATATCTTTATCCCCTTGTCCAGATAAATATATGACTAGCACTACTAAGGTATTCTACCCAATATTACAAATAAACAGCCAACACCATAGTTCTTACCAGAGAGAAATCTTTACTTAGAATCTGCTTTGTTAAATATTACAGAAGAAGAATGGTACAGAGTTATAGTTAAAATACATTCATAACACTCATCCATTCCATCTATCTAATAATATCGGCTACATTGTGTATGTGCTGTGAGATGTTATGTGCAGCATGTGTGTCTTACCAAACCTAGTCTAATGTGATGTCAGTATTTTAAAAGGAATTGGTTCCCATGTTGTAAATAGCAAACTCCTCAGCTTAGTTGATATGTAAATGTAATTTACTTTCCCAAGGCCCAAAGTGTTGTCTATCCTGTTATTTTATTTAAGTATTAACTCTCCCAGCCATCTCTTTTCCTCTAACCTAAGGTGTGATTTCCTAGATAGAGACTCCTTTGAAGACCAGTTGATATGTAAATGTGATCAGTGCCTTTCTGGTGCTGTATCTTTCCAACTATCTAAACAGAAACTCCATTTGAAGATAATTCCTGACCTCCCATACACACAGACTTAATCAAGCACATATTAAACAGATATATATATAATATTTTCCCCAACATCACTGACCTCTGAATTTTTGCACATTAAATCTGAATGGTAAAACTGAGGCAAAAATAGCCAAGCTGTAACCATGGCTGAGTTTAAGAATTCTTCCAGATTAGCTATTTTTGTATGAGTATTCAGCTATTTTTGTATGAGTATTTCAATTCCTATTTAATTTGTAAAAATCCAGAGTTAAGTGAATAACTCTGTCAGCTTTTTTAAGTGATGTTTATCCCACCTCACATATTAAGATAAGTATTTATCTTAAAGTGATCTAAATGAGCCCAGGGTGATATCTTTTCTTTATTACTGACATTTTCAGTAATGTCAGTAGTATAGCCTTAAAGGGGCACTATAGTATATAATACAAGAACAACTACAGCCTAAAGTAGTTGTTATGGTGTCTATAGCATGTCCCTACAGGCCTTTTCAGAGATAAGGCAATGTTTACGTTAGTCACTCCGTTGGCCACTATAGCTGCTTCCTGGGTCAGTTGGCTTGTTGTTCCTGTGTCCCTGTGTCCCACAAGGTCCACCTGGGTGGTAAAACCTGGGGGGAAAACTTTATAAAAGTCAGTGTGCAACAATAAACCTTGAGTTCCTGTTTTACCCTCAACATAGAGCCTCATCTCATGTGTGGGGGAGTTTGGGGGGGGGGGAGGAGGCTGCATCTCCACTGGGGATTGCTATAATATGTATACTCCCCTGGGCTATAATCACTAAGCTCTTTTAAGAGCTGTTCCTGCTACTCTCTCTAAAGGAGAAGAGGTTCACCCACTGGAACCTGGAGCCTTGTCGAGGGTCCAGGGTGGGTAGAGGATGGTGAATTCCCAGCCAAGCTGTAATGCTGGACGTGGGGACTGCGGTGCTGATGGTGTCTGGTGGAGTGCTTGGAATCCTCGGGGAGCACTAGGAACATCCGTCGACGGAGATACCCAACCGGGGTACAGGAAGCTCCGTTACACCCTGGTATCAGGCAGGGTAAAGTTGCTGAGATTCAGGCAGTTGTAACATGTGTAAGTCGATATATTGCTGTAGCTCCGTGAGTGTACGACCGCTCTCCTAATTAAAAAAATTGTATTCGAAGAATTTAACATTTTTGCAGCAGATTCCTATACCTGTACACAAGTTGTACGCATAAATCCAGTGTCACACAATTTATTTTGAGTTTCAATTACCTCAAAATAACCTACAGTAATTTAATCTGCGTGAAAGGAAATACTTAAATCAGAAAACCTAGTAAGATTCTGGAAATGAGAGCATGATTGTCATTCTCATTAGTTAATTTCATGTCCCTCTTGGATCCAGGGACCCATACCAAATATGTTTTCATTGTCACTGATGTGATCACTTGATGCTGATCATGCTAAAACATTTGTGCTTTGACTTTTTTTGTACTAGTAACATTGCAATCTTATTATCTGATCTATACCAATAAGTAGCACAGACTTAGACTTGGAGAGTTCAGAGAAGGGCTACAAAACTGGTTCATGGATTGTAGGGTAAAACTTACCAAGAAAGTTTAAAGGATCTTAACATGTATAGCTTGGAGGAAAAATGAGATAGCGGGGATATGATAGAAACATTTCAATATATAAAGGGAACCAACAACGTAAAGGAAGAGTAAATTTAAAAGAATGAAACCTACCTCAACAAGAGGACATAGTCTTAAATTAGAGGTGTAAATGTGTAAAAATAATATGAGGAAGTATTATTTTACTGAGAGGGCTATGGATGCATAAAATAGCCTTCCAGCTAAAGTGATAGAACACAGTGAGGGAGTCTAAGCATGTGTGGGATAGGCATAAGGCTATCCTAGATATAAGAGACTAATGCAAGTATTCTATGTTCATTCAATGTTTTTATGAATCATAAATAAACGCAGAACCAGTGTTTCTTGCCATATTGTGATTCCTTGATCCCTTTAATGTGTTGCTAGTGTCATTTTATAGTGATTCTTACCCAGCTATCTATTTGACCATTCTGACCTCTGATAAGCTTTCTTTCTAAGACCTGGCTGCATTGCTGACCTGCTTTCTGGAATCCCTTGACCTTGAGACAGAGTTATCAATGACTCTGTCTTTTGTGATGCCTGGCCACCTTTTAGATCTTGTCCCTGTCTTACCTTTCTGGGATTTAAACTCTGCGTGTTTGGGTTACTAATCATGACACAGAATGACTAATTCCTAAATGACAGAGCCATCTTCTTCCTTAAGCTAAAGTTGTTTTGATTTATTTGGTATCAGAACTGTACTTTGAGAAAGACCTAGTTGCTACTCGAAATGTGTCAGTGTCCGTGTATCCTCTGGTACAATATTTGGACTTTTTATCCCATACTACTCTCTTTTATTTATTACACCTGTATTTCAGCTATTCCTAATAAGTTGCATAATCTCTGTTGAAAACTGCTGCTGGTACGTGGTGTCTTTTAAAGGGGCAGTAAAAGCGGAGAAGTGTACTACAGAGGAGATTTCTATTCATGTCTTCAGTATGTGAGTGAAAAAAATACTTACCCTTTATGTGTTTTTGTTTACTCTGGCATACTATATTGTTATTTTCTGCTTTATTATAGAATTATTTTATGTTCCAGAGTAGGTAATATTATTGTTTTCACCATTTCAGTGTTCACATACAATGTAAAGTTATTGTGGTGCTAACAGTAACCATTTAAGAGTCATAAAAGTGTGTGAAAATATGCAAAACACTACTCTTATTCACTCTTCATCACCAACTAAATAACATTTGAATCTTTTTTTGTTTTAAAGATCTTAATCATGTTTAAACAAAGAAAACAGCAATGTGGTTATACTCAGATAATATATAGGTTTATTGCTATAAATAAAACATGAACGGAAGGTACAAACATACTGCAAGCTAGCCCCTGTCACTGTGGTGATGATATCATTTATAAGGAGTAAAATAAGATATCCAAATATAGAGACAAACTACTTCCTTCTATATTAAGAACCTGTCTTGCCTAATACTCTAATCACAATCTCCAGTTAAGTTTTTATTTCCCTCTGGATCTCTTCTCTGTGCACTTAACCTTCTATTTCTGTATGTGCCTACTAAATACAATCTGTCTGTCTTTATTATCAATACCCAGTGCCTCTCCCACAGCAGTGGCCGATCATGGGAAGAGAAGAGCTGCTGGGACATGTCAGTGCACGGCCCTTGAGGACTGGAAACAGCTGCTTTATCCAAGCCATCTGAACTGTTCATGACTTGTCTCTCGAGATCTAGGATCAAGGGATAGGCGCCAAGCCCTGCGTTACCCGGGCTCTTCTGCCTCTCTCGGGACCATCATACTCAGACCTTTCTGTACAGTTTCTGAGGACTTTTTACATACAGACCCATACCCTTCCATGTTCCTTTTTATGTAATATTTTTGGGGAGTTTATGCTCATGTGACCACCGTCTCCCCAGCTACAAGCACTTCACTAACTTGGCTTGCACATTTCCCACATGGTCTATTCATTCTTCTGGTTGATGCTTTCTAAACTCTACTCTGATTTCTCTCTTCTTTTCATCCTCTGTTGTTCTACTTTTGTTTTTTCCTTTTTCTAACATTTCTTTCATTTACGGTTTTTGTTCAAACCTTTCGATTCCTGAGTGTGATTGGCTGATGCCCTTGGGGTCTCCTGTCTCCGAATGCATGTACTTTCTCTGCATTATTTCTCTATTTCTGAGGAGGATTTTACTGTTTGTGTTTGGCTTCCATTCATCTGCCTGTGACTGGGGTTTCATCGACAGGACGTGAGGGTGCGGTGGCCATTGTTTAAACCTGCCTCTGGGTATCTGTCCGAGCCTAGTCCACGAAGGGCCACTCTGTGGGCTCAGATGTGACAAAAAAAAGCATGTAGGCTTTCTACTGTTTGTAATGAGTATTTACTGTGCCAACCTCGTAAGACACCCTCCCCAAACCGCCCTGTGATATTTTCAGAGAATGCATCAATAAAAGATTTTGATTATGTTTTTAAAAAAATAGCAATAACAATACTTATATAATATTTTGTGGCACAACTCACTGCCAAACCAAAATCAATACAGTAGCATTTCTTTAAAACAATAAAACAACACAATAATGCTAACAAAATCATAAATGCATGAAATACGCAAGGATACACACACACAAAAATTGGAATTGCTAAAAATTACTTTTATTACACAAATTATACAGCACATGTTATTGCCTCTCAATCTAGAAAAGTAGCAAAATATCAAAAACAAAAAAATCACAGTCACATCAAATAAAGCAAAAAACTATCAGACAGATCCAGATAATCTAAAGCCTTGATTTAATATTGTTGGATAAGGTTTTCAAATAATTTTATATTTTGGGATAAACTTTTAAAATGAAAAATATAACAATTTGTAATATCGTGATATTTTTGATATACTAATATTTTTATATGTATTTTTTTATATTTTTACATTTAGATATTTAGAAAAAAAAACCTTTTAAAAAGTTGATTAAAAAATATTAAATCATTTGAAAAGCTTTCCATAAATCTTAAATTGAGGCATAAGCCCCCCAGTGGTTCCGTAACTTATGAATAGGCTGTACCTTACCAAATATGCTTTCATTGTCACAAATATGATGGTCTTCACCAGCTATCTGTTGCAAAATCTAAACTCTAAACTATACAAAACACTACAACTCAAAAACATATGGACACTAAAAACTGATTCTTCAATCTTTATGGCGTATTTATATTTTTGACTCTAAAGAATGCGTTGAGGTAGGTGGGAAGCAAACTTAAAAGGTATCACTCCAAGGTGGTATTTTGTAAAATGCTACTTTTGTTACATAGGGCAGTAGAAAGCCAAGAGAAGGTCCATGATGTTATATTGTGGCTGAAGCGGGAAACAACTTTTACTTGGAAACAATATCTTGCATTAAAGTATTAATAGATTAAACATGAATTGAAGACGTCTTGCATTGCCTGTGAAGAGTATGTTTGTTATAGAGTAAAAGAAAGCAGTCAAAATTGTGAACGTTGACAGAATGTTCTGAATCCCCAAACCATGGAAAGCACTAGCAGGGTCTTTCGTCCAGTGTAGTCCTTCTTCTGAGAAGGCAAGTATAAATAACCCTTATGTAACCAATATCTCTTATTCAGACATCTACTGGCGAACAACACCTTTCCCAGACAATGGGAAAAACTTCTTGACAAGACCATCTCACCTCAAAAATGGGACAAAGCTTTAATCTGGCAACATAAGAGCTCTATCAGCTCACAATACCAAGAGACAAACTATAAACTAATAGCGCTCTGGTATAAAACTCCAACTCTACTTCAAATTATATTCCCGACAGCACCTCCAACATGCTGGAGATGCCAAGCAGAGAGGGGAACGACAATACATATCTGGTGGGAATGTGGCGACATTGTCCCATACTGGGAGATGATTAGGATTAAAATAACGGAGATTCTGGGAGACTTGACCGACTGGTCAGCCGAACTTGCCCTCCTACATATATCACCACAACCGGTATCTCTATACAAGAAATCGATTTTACAACACTTACTAAACATAGACGCTTATCTTGTCTACTGGAGGTGGACGGAGATACCCTGTGAGGAGGAATGGATCCGCAGAGTCGATGGCGTTCAGGGGGCTGAGGCGATGCATGCCTCTTTTCTGGGAAGGGGGAGTAAGCACGCAGAGACATGGCAGCCACGGTTAGCATTCGTATCTCGGGGTCTGTGAGGGGGGGGACTCCTGGAACCGGGGGGCGCATGCTTTGGGGCCCCACCCCATATGGCAGAGACCACATCGCTCACACATTTGCTTTCCCTAACCCTATACCCCTTGCGCTAAAACACTACTCTTTTTCACACTTCATCACCAACTAAATAACATTTTCATCTTTTTTGTTTTAAAGATCTTAATCATGTTTAAACATGAATTACGAAAACAGCAATGTGGTCATACTCAGATAATATATAGGTCTATTGCTATAAATAAATAAAACATGAACGCAAGGTACAGACATACTGCAAGCTAGCAGTGGGATAATAAGCTGATTCACTCTCAGTTACACGAGGCTGGACAGGGGTAAACCTGCAGAGGTTATCCATGTATATGGCAGACCCTACTGTTCAGTAACAACTTTACACCCCCTCCCCCTCTCTTCCCTCTCTTTCTTACTTCTTCTTCTCGCTTCCTTTATCTCTGCATGACTACTTGCATTGGGATGCTTCGCAACCCAACTAATACCACACTCACAATATGACTTTAGTGACTCTCAGTGATGACAATGCTGGCTAACAGTGGAACTCTCCACAAACCTTATGTATACTCACAGTGACACGCCTACATGATAGGACACTTGCAAGCTCATTATTACAGCAAACTGGGTAAACTAGAAACCAAGACTCAACCTATTTCTTACTTAGACACTTACTGATGATGACATGTACGTGCATCTATACAAATACTAGCTTTATAAACACAATGTTATTATGTACCACCCGCAACGCCAAATATAAGTTACGGTGCTCCACGGATTGGGGGAGGTGGGAGGTATGGGAGAGCACAGGGGAGGAAAGTTGTAAAGGTGAACGACCCACTGGTGTGGCATGGATAGATGCCTCACATTCTGTTAACATGGATATTTGCACCATGATCAACCCCACACTGGATGTGGACAATTAGGAATGCGTAATGTTGGTTTCGTGCCTCCACCGATCACACTTCACACCCATGTATATGTATATGATGATGTACATAATCTATATCTTCTCATAACGCTAACAGTGTAACTGGGTCCTGCGAGTCCCAGTTTATACTTTTGTTTATTTCTGTACTTAAAGAAAAATGCATAATAAAAAACAGATTTTCAAAACAAAAATAACCCTTATGTAGATAGTTTGGAAATCAACTTCCTTTACGTTTGAGGTCCTAACTGTTTCTTCTAATGCAGATTTCATTAGGTACACACTAATATGTTGCAACACCACAGAGAGACCCACGTTCCCGCTCCATGTACTACAAATGGTGTTATGTATATTGGTTATTAAATGGGCACTACCTATAAAATAGCAGACCCAAATGCTAGTAGATTCCTATTTGTTAGTCAAGCTGGATATTCAAGGAAGCTTGAAACCAGCATCAGCAGCACAGTTGCAGACAGCTACTTACTGATGAGACGTTTCTAAAGTTTAGGCCGAGTAACCTGCAAACACAAAAGAGAACAACTATTGGACTTCAGCCGCCATAAGAACAGATGATGTTTTAAACATGAGACCAAGATATTTCATCATTTCCCTTGAATAATGTTATTTACTATGACTTTGTGTTATTAAGTGACATTGGCCCTCCCAACAGGAACCATATTGAGATTGTGTGCAGGCCCAAATCTAATCTTAACGTATTGGGCTGGAAGTTATAATTTATCAGGATTGCTCACTTGTTGTATAATCCTTCTCTCACCATCAATACTTCCAATTGGTATCCTTTTGAGAGAAATCCACTATGCGTTGTGTATTAATAGTGAATGTAATATCCCTGTATCACTTCTTCCAAGAACTAACATATATCTTTATCCCCTTGTCCAGATAAATATATGACTAGCACTACTAAGGTATTCTACCCAATATTACAAATAAACAGCCAACACCATAGTTCTTACCAGAGAGAAATCTTTACTTAGAATCTGCTTTGTTAAATATTACAGAAGAAGAATGGTACAGAGTTATAGGTAAAATACATTCATAACACTCATCCATTCCATCTATCTAATAATATCGGCTACATTGTGTATGTGCTGTGAGATGTTATGTGCAGCATGTGTGTCTTACCAAACCTAGTCTAATGTGATGTCAGTATTTTTAAAGGAATTGGTTCCCATGTTGTAAATAGCAAACTCCTCAGCTTAGTTGATATGTAAATGTAATTTACTTTCCCAAGGCCCAAAGTGTTGTCTATCCTGTTATTTTATTTAAGTATTAACTCTCCCAGCCATCTCTTTTCCTCTAACCTAAGGTGTGATTTCCTAGATAGAGACTCCTTTGAAGACCAGTTGATATGTAAATGTGATCAGTGCCTTTCTGGTGCTGTATCTTTCCAACGATCTAAACAGAAACTCCATTTGAAGATAATTCCTGACCTCCCATACACACAGACTTAATCAAGCACATATTAAACAGATATATATATAATATTTTCCCCAACATCACTGACCTCTGAATTTTTGCACATTAAATCTGAATGGTAAAACTGAGGCAAAAATAGCCAAGCTGTAACCATGGCTGAGTTTAAGAATTCTTCCAGATCAGCTATTTTTGTATGAGTATTCAGCTATTTTTGTATGAGTATTTCAATTCCTATTTAATTTGTAAAAATCCAGAGTTAAGTGAATAACTCTGTCAGCTTTTTTAAGTGATGTTTATCCCACCTCACATATTAAGATAAGTATTTATCTTAAAGTGATCTAAATGAGCCCAGGGTGATATCTTTTCTTTATTACTGACATTTTCAGTAATGTCAGTAGTATAGCCTTAAAGGGGCACTATAGTATATAATACAAGAACAACTACAGCCTAAAGTAGTTGTTATGGTGTCTATAGCATGTCCCTACAGGCCTTTTCAGAGATAAGGCAATGTTTACGTTAGTCACTCCGGTGGCCACTATAGCTGCTTCCTGGGTCAGTTGGCTTGTTGTTCCTGTGTCCCTGTGTCCCACAAGGTCCACCTGGGTGGTAAAACCTGGGGGGAAAACTTTATAAAAGTCAGTGTGCAACAATAAACCTTGAGTTCCTGTTTTACCCTCAACATAGAGCCTCATCTCATGTGTGGGGGAGTTTGGGGGGGGGGGGAGGAGGCTGCATCTCCACTGGGGATTGCTATAATATGTATACTCCCCTGGGCTATAATCACTAAGCTCTTTTAAGAGCTGTTCCTGCTACTCTCTCTAAAGGAGAAGAGGTTCACCCACTGGAACCTGGAGCCTTGTCGAGGGTCCAGGGTGGGTAGAGGATGGTGAATTCCCAGCCAAGCTGTAATGCTGGACGTGGGGACTGCGGTGCTGATGGTGTCTGGTGGAGTGCTTGGAATCCTCGGGGAGCACTAGGAACATCCGTCGACGGAGATACCCAACCGGGGTACAGGAAGCTCCGTTACACCCTGGTATCAGGCAGGGTAAAGTTGCTGAGATTCAGGCAGTTGTAACATGTGTAAGTCGATATATTGCTGTAGCTCCGTGAGTGTACGACCGCTCTCCTAATTAAAAAAATTGTATTCGAAGAATTTAACATTTTTGCAGCAGATTCCTATACCTGTACACAAGTTGTACGCATAAATCCAGTGTCACACAATTTATTTTGAGTTTCAATTACCTCAAAATAACCTACAGTAATTTAATCTGCGTGAAAGGAAATACTTAAATCAGAAAACCTAGTAAGATTCTGGAAATGAGAGCATGATTGTCATTCTCATTAGTTAATTTCATGTCCCTCTTGGATCCAGGGACCCATACCAAATATGTTTTCATTGTCACTGATGTGATCACTTGATGCTGATCATGCTAAAACATTTGTGCTTTGACTTTTTTTGTACTAGTAACATTGCAATCTTATTATCTGATCTATACCAATAAGTAGCACAGACTTAGACTTGGAGAGTTCAGAGAAGGGCTACAAAACTGGTTCATGGATTGTAGGGTAAAACTTACCAAGAAAGGTTAAAGGATCTTAACATGTATAGCTTGGAGGAAAAATGAGATAGCGGGGATATGATAGAAACATTTCAATATATAAAGGGAACCAACAACGTAAAGGAAGAGTAAATTTAAAAGAATGAAACCTACCTCAACAAGAGGACATAGTCTTAAATTAGAGGTGTAAATGTGTAAAAATAATATGAGGAAGTATTATTTTACTGAGAGGGCTATGGATGCATAAAATAGCCTTCCAGCTAAAGTGATAGAACACAGTGAGGGAGTCTAAGCATGTGTGGGATAGGCATAAGGCTATCCTAGATATAAGAGACTAATGCAAGTATTCTATGTTCATTCAATGTTTTTATGAATCATAAATAAACGCAGAACCAGTGTTTCTTGCCATATTGTGATTCCTTGATCCCTTTAATGTGTTGCTAGTGTCATTTTATAGTGATTCTTACCCAGCTATCTATTTGACCATTCTGACCTCTGATAAGCTTTCTTTCTAAGACCTGGCTGCATTGCTGACCTGCTTTCTGGAATCCCTTGACCTTGAGACAGAGTTATCAATGACTCTGTCTTTTGTGATGCCTGGCCACCTTTTAGATCTTGTCCCTGTCTTACCTTTCTGGGATTTAAACTCTGCGTGTTTGGGTTACTAATCATGACACAGAATGACTAATTCCTAAATGACAGAGCCATCTTCTTCCTTAAGCTAAAGTTGTTTTGATTTATTTGGTATCAGAACTGTACTTTGAGAAAGACCTAGTTGCTACTCGAAATGTGTCAGTGTCCGTGTATCCTCTGGTACAATATTTGGACTTTTTATCCCATACTACTCTCTTTTATTTATTACACCTGTATTTCAGCTATTCCTAATAAGTTGCATAATCTCTGTTGAAAACTGCTGCTGGTACGTGGTGTCTTTTAAAGGGGCAGTAAAAGCGGAGAAGTGTACTACAGAGGAGATTTCTATTCATGTCTTCAGTATGTGAGTGAAAAAAATACTTACCCTTTATGTGTTTTTGTTTACTCTGGCATACTATATTGTTATTTTCTGCTTTATTATAGAATTATTTTATGTTCCAGAGTAGGTAATATTATTGTTTTCACCATTTCAGTGTTCACATACAATGTAAAGTTATTGTGGTGCTAACAGTAACCATTTAAGAGTCATAAAAGTGTGTGAAAATATGCAAAACACTACTCTTATTCACTCTTCATCACCAACTAAATAACATTTGAATCTTTTTTTGTTTTAAAGATCTTAATCATGTTTAAACAAAGAAAACAGCAATGTGGTTATACTCAGATAATATATAGGTTTATTGCTATAAATAAAACATGAACGGAAGGTACAAACATACTGCAAGCTAGCCCCTGTCACTGTGGTGATGATATCATTTATAAGGAGTAAAATAAGATATCCAAATATAGAGACAAACTACTTCCTTCTATATTAAGAACCTGTCTTGCCTAATACTCTAATCACAATCTCCAGTTAAGTTTTTATTTCCCTCTGGATCTCTTCTCTGTGCACTTAACCTTCTATTTCTGTATGTGCCTACTAAATACAATCTGTCTGTCTTTATTATCAATACCCAGTGCCTCTCCCACAGCAGTGGCCGATCATGGGAAGAGAAGAGCTGCTGGGACATGTCAGTGCACGGCCCTTGAGGACTGGAAACAGCTGCTTCATCCAAGCCATCTGAACTGTTCATGACTTGTCTCTCGAGATCTAGGATCAAGGGATAGGTGCCAAGCCCTGCGTTACCCGGGCTCTTCTGCCTCTCTCGGGACCATCATACTCAGACCTTTCTGTACTTCACTAACTTGGCTTGCACATTTCCCACATGGTCTATTCATTCTTCTGGTTGATGCTTTCTAAACTCTACTCTGATTTCTCTCTTCTTTTCATCCTCTGTTGTTCTACTTTTGTTTTTTCCTTTTTCTAACATTTCTTTCATTTACGGTTTTTGTTCAAACCTTTCGATTCCTGAGTGTGATTGGCTGATGCCCTTGGGGTCTCCTGTCTCCGAATGCATGTACTTTCTCTGCATTATTTCTCTATTTCTGAGGAGGATTTTACTGTTTGTGTTTGGCTTCCATTCATCTGCCTGTGACTGGGGTTTCATCGACAGGACGTGAGGGTGCGGTGGCCATTGTTTAAACCTGCCTCTGGGTATCTGTCCGAGCCTAGTCCACGAAGGGCCACTCTGTGGGCTCAGATGTGACAAAAAAAAGCATGTAGGCTTTCTACTGTTTGTAATGAGTATTTACTGTGCCAACCTCGTAAGACACCCTCCCCAAACCGCCCTGTGATATTTTCAGAGAATGCATCAATAAAAGATTTTGATTATGTTTTAAAAAAAATAGCAATAACAATACTTATATAATATTTTGTGGCACAACTCACTGCCAAACCAAAATCAATACAGTAGCATTTCTTTAAAACAATAAAACAACACAATAATGCTAACAAAATCATAAATGCATAAAATACGCAAGGATACACACACACAAAAATTGGAATTGCTAAAAATTACTTTTATTACACAAATTATACAGCACATGTTATTGCCTCTCAATCTAGAAAAGTAGCAAAATAGCAAAAACAAAAAAATCACAGTCACATCAAATAAAGCAAAAAACTATCAGACAGATCCAGATAATCTAAAGCCTTGATTTAATATTGTTGGATAAGGTTTTCAAATAATTTCATATTTTGGGATAAACTTTTAAAATGAAAAATATAACAATTTGTAATATCGTGATATTTTTGATATACTAATATTTTTATATGTATTTTTTTATATTTTTACATTTACATATTTAGAAAAAAAAACCTTTTAAAAAGTTGATTAAAAAATATTAAATCATTTGAAAAGCTTTCCATAAATCTTAAATTGAGGCATAAGCCCCCCAGTGGTTCCGTAACTTATGAATAGGCTGTACCTTACCAAATATGCTTTCATTGTCACAAATATGATGGTCTTCACCAGCTATCTGTTGCAAAATCTAAACTCTAAACTATACAAAACACTACAACTCAAAAACATATGGACACTAAAAACTGATTCTTCAATCTTTATGGCGTATTTATATTTTTGACTCTAAAGAATGCGTTGAGGTAGGTGGGAAGCAAACTTAAAAGGTATCACTCCAAGGTGGTATTTTGTAAAATGCTACTTTTGTTACATAGGGCAGTAGAAAGCCAAGAGAAGGTCCATGATGTTATATTGTGGCTGAAGCGGGAAACAACTTTTACTTGGAAACAATATCTTGCATTAAAGTATTAATAGATTAAACATGAATTGAAGACGTCTTGCATTGCCTGTGAAGAGTATGTTTGTTATAGAGTAAAAGAAAGCAGTCAAAATTGTGAACGTTGACAGAATGTTCTGAATCCCCAAACCATGGAAAGCACTAGCAGGGTCTTTCGTCCAGTGTAGTCCTTCTTCTGAGAAGGCAAGTATAAATAACCCTTATGTAACCAATATCTCTTATTCAGACATCTACTGGCGAACAACACCTTTCCCAGACAATGGGAAAAACTTCTTGACAAGACCATCTCACCTCAAAAATGGGACAAAGCTTTAATCTGGCAACATAAGAGCTCTATCAGCTCACAATACCAAGAGACAAACTATAAACTAATAGCGCTCTGGTATAAAACTCCAACTCTACTTCAAATTATATTCCCGACAGCACCTCCAACATGCTGGAGATGCCAAGCAGAGAGGGGAACGACAATACATATCTGGTGGGAATGTGGCGACATTGTCCCATACTGGGAGATGATTAGGATTAAAATAACGGAGATTCTGGGAGACTTGACCGACTGGTCAGCCGAACTTGCCCTCCTACATATATCACCACAACCGGTATCTCTATACAAGAAATCGATTTTACAACACTTACTAAACATAGACGCTTATCTTGTCTACTGGAGGTGGACGGAGATACCCTGTGAGGAGGAATGGATCCGCAGAGTCGATGGCGTTCAGGGGGCTGAGGCGATGCATGCCTCTTTTCTGGGAAGGGGGAGTAAGGACGCAGAGACATGGCAGCCAGGGGCGTATTAGCCGCGAGGCAAACAAGGCATTTGCCTTGGGCGGCATTTTCCAGGGGGCGGCAAAAAACGCCGCCCCCAAATGCCCAGGGCAAATGCCTTGTTAGCCTTGCGGCTAACTGGGCTGCCGGTCGGGCTGCTGGGCTGGCTGCTGGGCGGGCGGGCGGCTGGCGAGGGAGCTCTTCCTCTGAGCTCTCTGCTCAGCTCTCTCGCGCGCCGCAGAGTGAGGCTGGGAGCCGGAAGATGACGTCATCTTCCGGCTCCCAGCCTCACTCTGCGGCGCGCGAGGGAGCTGAGCAGACAGCTCAGAGGAAGAGCTCCCTCGCCAGCCGCCCGCCCAGCAACCAGCCCAGCAGCCCGACCGGCAGCCCCACTAGACCCCAGAGAGGTAAAGAACCCCCCCCCCAGCATTCCCAAAGGTAAGGAGGCTGGGGGGGTAGGTTAAATTAATGATATATTATATTATTATATATATATATATTATTATTATATATTATTATATATATATATATATTATTATTATATATATATATTATATATATTATATTATATATATTATTATTTATTTATATATATTATTTATATATTATATTATATATAAATATATATTATATTATTATATATATATTATTATTTATTTATATATATTATTTATATATTATATTATATATATATATATATATATATATATATATATATATATATATATATATATATATATATATATTATATATATATATATATATATTATATTCTATATTATATATATATTATATATATATATATATATATATATATATATATATATATATATATAATATTATATATTATATTATTTATATTATATTATATTATATATATATATTATATTATATATATATATATATAATATTATATATTATATTATTTATATTATATTATATTATATATATATATTATATTATATATATATATTATTTATATATTATATTATATATATTATATTATATATATATATATATTATATATATTATATTATATATATATATATTATATTATATATATTATATTATATTATATTATATATATTATATTATATTAAATTATATATATTATATATATTATATTATATATATATATATATATATTATATTATATTAAATTATATATATTTTATATATTATATATTATATTATATTATATCTATATTATATATATATATTATATTATATTATATATCAGAGAGTGTATGTGTCTGACAGTGAGTGTGTGTCTGCTAGTGAGTGTGTGTGTGTGTGTCTGTTAGCTAGTGTATGCGTATCTGTCAGTGAATTTGTGTGTGTGTGTGTATTTAGAAGGCGGGACGGGGGGGGAAAGGGTTGGGTGGGGGGCGCGCGAGGGGGGCGGGGGGGGCGCCTGAGTTTTGTCCTGCCTAGGGCAGCACAAAACCAGGATACACCACTGATGGCAGCCACGGTTCGCATTTGTATCTCGGGGTCTGTGAGGGGGGGGACTCCTGGAACCGGGGGGCACATGCTTTGGGGCCCCACCCCATATGGCAGAGACCACATCGCTCACACATTTGCTTTCCCTAACCCTATACCCCTTGCGCTAAAACACTACTCTTTTTCACACTTCATCACCAACTAAATAACATTTTCATCTTTTTTGTTTTAAAGATCTTAATCATGTTTAAACATGAATTACGAAAACAGCAATGTGGTCATACTCAGATAATATATAGGTCTATTGCTATAAATAAATAAAACATGAACGCAAGGTACAGACATACTGCAAGCTAGCAGTGGGATAATAAGCTGATTCACTCTCAGTTACACGAGGCTGGACAGGGGTAAACCTGCAGAGGTTATCCATGTATATGGCAGACCCTACTGTTCAGTAACAACTTTACACCCCCTCCCCCTCTCTTCCCTCCCTCTCTTTCTTACTTCTTCTTCTCGCTTCCTTTATCTCTGCATGACTACTTGCATTGGGATGCTTCGCAACCCAACTAATACCACACTCACAATATGACTATAGTGACTCTCAGTGATGACAATGCTGGCTAACAGTGGAACTCTCCACAAACCTTATGTATACTCACAGTGACACGCCTACATGATAGGACACTTGCAAGCTCATTATTACAGCAAACTGGGTAAACTAGAAACCAAGACTCAACCTATTTCTTACTTAGACACTTACTGATGATGACATGTACGTGCATCTATACAAATACTAGCTTTATAAACACAATGTTATTATGTACCACCCGCAACGCCAAATATAAGTTACGGTGCTCCACGGATTGGGGGAGGTGGGAGGTATGGGAGAGCACAGGGGAGGAAAGTTGTAAAGGTGAACGACCTACTGGTGTGGCATGGATAGATGCCTCACATTCTGTTAACATGGATATTTGCACCATGATCAACCCCACACTGGATGTGGACAATTAGGAATGCGTAATGTTGGTTTCGTGCCTCCACCGATCACACTTCACACCCATGTATATGTATATGATGATGTACATAATCTATATCTTCTCATAACGCTAACAGTGTAACTGGGTCCTGCGAGTCCCAGTTTATACTTTTGTTTATTTCTGTACTTAAAGAAAAATGCATAATAAAAAACAGATTTTCAAAACAAAAATAACCCTTATGTAGATAGTTTGGAAATCAACTTCCTTTACGTTTGAGGTCCTAACTGTTTCTTCTAATGCAGATTTCATTAGGTACACACTAATATGTTGCAACACCACAGAGAGACCCACGTTCCCGCTCCATGTACTACAAATGGTGTTATGTATATTGGTTATTAAATGGGCACTACCTATAAAATAGCAGACCCAAATGCTAGTAGATTCCTATTTGTTAGTCAAGCTGGATATTCAAGGAAGCTTGAAACCAGCATCAGCAGCACAGTTGCAGACAGCTACTTACTGATGAGACGTTTCTAAAGTTTAGGCCGAGAAACCTGCAAACACAAAAGAGAACAACTATTGGACTTCAGCCGCCATAAGAACAGATGATGTTTTAAACATGAGACCAAGATATTTCATCATTTCCCTTGAATAATGTTATTTACTATGACTTTGTGTTATTAAGTGACATTGGCCCTCCCAACAGGAACCATATTGAGATTGTGTGCAGGCCCAAATCTAATCTTAACGTATTGGGCTGGAAGTTAGTAATTTATCAGGATTGCTCACTTGTTGTATAATCCTTCTCTCACCATCAATACTTCCAATTGGTATCCTTTTGAGATAAATCCACTATGCTATGTGTATTAATAGTGAATGTAATATCCCTGTATCACCTCTTCCAAGAACTAACATATATCTTTATCCCCTTGTCCAGATAAATATATGACTAGCACTACTAAGGTATTCTACCCAATATTACAAATAAACAGCCAACACCATAGTTCTTACCAGAGAGAAATCTTTACTTAGAATCTGCTTTGTTAAATATTACAGAAGAAGAATGGTACAGAGTTATAGGTAAAATACATTCATAACACTCATACATTCCATCTATCTAATAATATCGGCTACATTGTGTATGTGCTGTGAGATGTTATGTGCAGCATGTGTGTCTTACCAAACCTAGTCTAATGTGATGTCAGTATTTTTAAAGGAATTGGTTCCCATGTTGTAAATAGCAAACTCCTCAGCTCAATTGATATGTAAATATAATTTACTTTCCCAAGGCCCAAAGTGTTGTCTATCCTGTTATTTTATTTACCGTATTTTTCGCTCCATAAGACGCACCTCACCATAAGACGCACCTAGTTTTTAGAGGAAGAAACCCAGAAAAAAAATATTCTGAACAAACTGTCCCATAGTGTTTCTTACTATGGGACAGTTTGTACAGAATATTTTTTTTCTCCCCTGTCCCATAGTGTCCCCCCTTCCATAGTCTTCTCCTCTCTCCCATAGACTTCATCTCCCCCCCTCCCCACAGACTTCATCTCCCCCCCTCCCCACAGACTTCATCTCCCCCCCTCCCCACAGACTTCATCCCCCCCCTCCCCACAGACTTCCACCCCCCTCCCTCCCCATAGACTTCCACCCCCTCCCTCCCCATAGACTTCCACCCCCTCCCTCCCCATAGACTTCCACCCCCTCCCTCCCCATAGACTTCCACCCCCTCCCTCCCCATAGACTTCATCCCCCTCCCTCCCCATAGACTTCATCCCCCTCCCTCCCCATAGACTTTATCCCCCTCCCATACTGTCCCCCTCCCCTTGTCCTATAATTACTTACCTGTCTTGCTGCGTTGACCGGCAGCACAGGGCGCACCGCGGTAGTGGAACTTGAATTTCATGTTCCGGTTTCCGGCGGGACTGAAAGGAAGTGCGCACTCAGCTTGTGCGCACTTCCTTTCAGTCCCGCCGGAAACCGGAACATGAAATTCAAGTTCCACTACCGCGGTGCGCCCTGTGCTGCCGGCCAACGCTGCAAGACAGGTAAGTAAAGCTTCATATTCGCTCCATAAGACGCACAGACATTTCCCCTCACTTTTGAGGGGAAAAAAAGTGCGTCTTATGGAGCGAAAAATACGGTAAGTATTAACTCTCCCAGCCATCCCTTTTCCTCTAACCTAAGGTGTGATTTCCTAGATAGAGACTCCTTTGAAGACCAGTTGATATGTAAATGTGATCAGTGCCTTTCAGGTGCTGTATCTTTCCAACTATCTAAACAGAAACTCCATTTGAAGATAATTCCTGACCTCCCATACACACAGACTTAATCAAGCACATATTAAACAGATATATATATAATATTTTCCCCAACATCACTGACCTCTGAATTTTTGCACATTAAATCTGAATGGTAAAACTGAGGCAAAAATAGCCAAGCTGTAACCATGGCTGAGTTTAAGAATTCTTCCAGATCAGCTATTTTTGTATGAGTATTCAGCTATTTTTGTATGAGTATTTCAATTCCTATTTAATTTGTAAAAATCCAGAGTTAAGTGAATAACTCTGTCAGCTTTTTTAAGTGATGTTTATCCCACCTCACATATTAAGATAAGTATTTATCTTAAAGTGATCTAAATGAGCCCAGGGTGATATCTTTTCTTTATTACTGACATTTTCAGTAATGTCAGTAGTATAGCCTTAAAGGGGCACTATAGTATATAATACAAGAACAACTACAGCCTAAAGTAGTTGTTATGGTGTCTATAGCATGTCCCTACAGGCCTTTTCAGAGATAAGGCAATGTTTACGTTAGTCACTCCGGTGGCCACTATAGCTGCTTCCTGGGTCAGTGCTGCACAATGTGTTGCATTGACGTTCAGCGTCTCCACACTGAAGATTCCTCATAGAAATGCATTGATTCAATGCACCTCTATGAAGGGATGCTGATCAGTGCAGCGCTACATTTTGCCGCACATGCTCATTAGCACTCCAATGCTTTCCTATAGAAAAGCAATGGATTGGCTGAGATCATTAAGTTTGATTATCTCAGCCAAGGTTGTACAGCATGGATGGAGCCAGCTACGATAGACCCCTGAGGTGCTTGAAAAAGGGGAGTACGATACGCAACTTTTTAACCAAAGATAAGGTGGGCTGGACATCTAAACTGTTATTTTAGAACAATGTCAGGAATATATGTTTGTCTCTTTAAAGGGACACTGTAGAAATTGTAACAGTTCCATCTTATTAAAGTGTTCATAGTGTCTGTAGTCCCCTGGTGCCTATCGTTTATTGATGTCATTTTGAATGCACATGTTTGCAATAATAAGCAAGCATTACCCTGAGCAGCATTTGACAGCTGTGATTAGCTGAGAGAGTGTCAGCTGACCACTTTCAGTTTATCAAAGCACCCATTGCCGGTTTGAAATGGTATGGGTAGAAGGAAGTGTGCAATCTATACTTATCCTCATCTGCACTAGGAGTGGTTAGTTGGCTGTTGCTCAAAAATTCTTTAACACTGAATAGAGGGATAGTGCCAGAGTCTCCAGGCACTCTAACCAATTCAATAAGATATAATGATCATAGTGCCTATGGTGACCCTTTAATTTAAGTATAGTTTGGTTGGTATTTAGTAATTCTAGAAACCTCTCTAATGCATTACACAACTTACTAATCTTAAAGTGTGTGGTTTGTGTTTCTGATAAAATTTTGTTATGGTCTAAATAATACACTAAAATTGCAGTTTTAAATGCTTTTGACATTTCCAGTTTATATAATTTGCTTAAACATGCACAATTGCAAATTGATTGAAATTGTTAAAAAAAAGTTTTACAGAAATCTACCCAAAGTAGATGCGTAAGTAGATGACGTTATGATGAGATGTACATTGACCTTATCAAGATTTGCAATAAAGTTCCAGATTTTAATAATAGTAACTGTGGTTACTATAGTAAATGGCAATTCAAGGGAAAAGATAAACTCTTATTTTTTATTAATAGTAACAACTGCCAAAAAATATTTAAAGATCAAAAGATCAAAAGATACAAACTTGCGCAGTAACCGTTCACATTCATTGTCACAATTGTAAAGTCAGGCACAAGAATAGCAGATCATTCAGTCACCAAAAATATGAATTATTGTTAGTAATTCTATATGTGGTTGGGCAGAGTAATATTAAATGTGAGCATTCAAAAAAAAATGCTTATAAACTAGCAAAGGCTAATGTATCTGTAATCATTTTTAAATAAATGAAGAAAAAGAATAAAAAGGTATATTATTTGGACCATTTAAGTTTTTTGTATCCACCTACAATAGGTACTCTTGTTTTTTATTATACTTTTTACTCATGGTAAAAATGATCTACCTGATATTATATCACCTTGTCTCATCTCTCAGTTCTGTTTTGAAAGGTACACTTTAATACCCTGGTGCTTGAGTACGCATATTACAATCATAACTAAGGAGACAAAGGAACCAGCTTTGTCCATGCTATAGACCGATCTCCCTGTTGAATGCCAACCTAAAACTCTTTGCAAAGATTCTAGTCTTGAGACTACACCCACACATTCCCAGACAGATGAGAGGTAAGCATATGAGAGGTAATACTGCTAAAATACTGAATTTCATATTTGTTGCTACATCATGCTCAGTTTTTCAATGCTTTCAACAGAGAAAGAACATGTATGCCTTTTCTAGATACATGTGCATTTGGCTGTTCATTATAATTATGTTTTTGCAAGCTTTTTTGTTGTTTCCAGCGCGTTTTATATGTTTTCTCAGCTGGGAACATTCCTAGACCTAACAAATTTGTGCCAATCCTCACTTCCTTCCGGTACATGTTCCCAACTCAAAATCGTTTAGATTACAAACCTATAGGAACAAGATCTAGGCACAACATTATACAGGACAAAACAGGAAACATTTTTTCTCCATCAGCACTCATCACTACAAGGCACACTATAAGCTGATCACTCAATGAAATTACAGCCTTGAGAAAAAATGCAGTTAATGTGGACCCTGAGTGTTGGAGATGTGAGAGTGAATTTGGTATACTTATTCTCTTCTGGAGGTACTGCCAAAAGATTTGTACATTCTGGTAAAGTGTACATGCAATAGATGTGGTGTGGTAATATGGTAGATACTGCTCTTCCTCTTGTAAATACCTTCAGAAATTGGTCCTACCCACTTGTTAGATTGTGCTCATAATTTTATTCTGGAAGAGAGCAGTAGCCTGTATAGAGGATTGGTTTGTTTCGGTGCAACTCATTTTTTCAGTAGCTGACCACCAACCATGTTAAACTAACTTTTAATGTGGCTTTCTGAGCTTTCTGTGTTCTCCATGTGAGTTAGAGCACTCAATAGGTGACTCTGACCACTGCCTCCTTTGAGCTGAGTGTTTGGCTTTACCTAATCCTGGTCCATACATTTTCTTTCCCCTCTGTCCTTCTTCCTAATTCTCCCTATTCCTCTCCTGCCACACTTTTCTCGTTCTTATTCATTTTTTCCTTTTATTCTTTCTATTTTCTTTTCCCGTTTTTCTCTTTCCCCTTACCATGATGCTCTTTTTAGACTTCTTGATTATGCCTGCAGCTTCTTGCCCTACATAACCTCTTGAGGTTATATACCTTACTTATTTTTTGTCTGTGTTTCACGGTCTCCATTGCATTGAGTTTACCCTTTGCTCATTAAGAATAGTATCACTCTCAGTTGAAGTTCCTCATGGATCTGTACTGGGACTTCTTCTATTCTCAAGTTACACTGCCTCTCGTGATGACATGATATCATCCCATGGCTTTCAATATCACCTGTTGATATATGTTGATACCCAGATTTACTTCTCCTAAGCTGATCTTTCTCTCTATCTGCTGGATCTTGTCAGTGCACATCCTCTGTCTCTGACCGAATGATTACTAAAACTCAACCTCCCAAGACCGAACTCCTTGTCTTTCCTCCAACTAAATTTGTCTGTCCCTGTTTCCTTTAAGGATAACAGAGCTCTCAAAATCTCTACCCCAGAGGCTATATTATATATATATATGAAGTAAAGCAAGTGAAATTTAATTGGACATTGAGATTAAAAGAATACATTTGCAAGACCAACAAATGGGATATGTAACACATTTTGGATAAGCCCATTAAACTAAAAAGTTCCTATGATCCTATAACATTGAATTCATCACGTTTTAAAGAATGATGCAGGTAAATTTAGATCAATATTTTACAGTAAAACCAACTGTTAAATATCATTTGTCACTTAAACAAAAGAAAGTCCTGAGGGATATATCTACTGGCCACAATTACCGTAATCATTTACAATGGTCATTGACACAAATTGTCAATATCGAATTACATGGATTACCAATCTGAGATTTTATGGCAATATGAGAATATTGAATTTAATCCAGCCATTAACTTTATGCAAATCATACAGGCTACAGAACAAAGACCATATGAAGCTAGCCTCCTATCTGATGAGGAAAGAGTCAAGTACATCCCCAAATTCCTATACTATCCCTAAACTGCACAAAAGCCCCCCCGGGCAGGCCTGTTGTGGAACCATTAGGAAAATGGATTGATTATTGTCTTCAAGAACCTGTTAAACACATGGAGTCCTACTTACGTGATAGTGGGGCACTGATTGAAGTTCTAAATAAAATGTAAATAACAGATGGAGATGTTCTATTAGTGACATGAATGTATCAAGCAGTTACACAATCATTCCCCATGAAAAAGGCATCAGGGCAGTAAGGCAACTAATATAGACTATCTATTACCATGGTCTGGCAGTGGAGTACTTCTTGGAAATCTTAGCCTTAACACTCACTTTAAATTTTGTTAGTTTAAAAAATAAATACTATGTACAAAGGACAGGTCTATGGCACCCTCATATGCCAATACCTATATGTATATATATGAACATACTGTACTCAAGGATTTGTTTCAGTGTTGTGGTATAATCTACATATGCTAGAATAACTATTGCTTCCTTATATGGCATTGATATGTCCCCTTTTGTGAACAAGCTATGCATATGGTCAATAGTCATTGACAACAGCCCTGTTAAGATAACATATGAATTAAACAAGTCAACAGTTAGTTTCTTGAATGTGTCCATCACACGTGTCAATGACCACTTTAGCTAAAGTACAGAAAAGTACTGCTAAAAATACAATTCTTCCCCATAAAAGCTTCCATCCTCCTCATGCGTTCAAATAAACCCTGTATACCTAGTTTCTTCGAGTCCTTTGGAACAACTCAAATGCAATAAGAGCAGAGTGTCAACTACAAGAAATGTATGATCGATTTGTTATTAGAGGGTACTCAACATCTTTACTTACTACCCAACTAAATAAGGCAAGGGAAACCATTATACAAATCCAGATGGATGCATCATCACAGAAATTTCAAAAGAAAGATTCTCCAAAACTGATATACAAGACTCAATATACAACTGCATCTGAATTTTTTGTAAAGTTGATTAGAACCCAATGGAACATATCGAGTGACAAAACATTACCAAAAGACTTTAAGGGACCACCAATGTTTAGCTTCTCAAGAGGTAAAAGTATTTGGGATATGGTTGTATCCAGAGTCCCCAAACATTGTTATGAGAAAAATTGTTTAAAAAGTAATCATACCAGAGAGGGGCGGAGCCAGCACCTTAGCGAGACGGTCGCAGCTCACCATAGCTCCGACGGCCGACCCAATAAAATAGCGACAAAGGAGGCTAAAACCACAACGGGGACCCGTGATACCATCCCCCTGCTTACCCGAGACCATGGGGAAAAAGGCAAAAAAACACAGAGCAGAACCGGGCTCCGGAACCAGGGATATAGGCGCTTTCATGCGCCTGACACAGCGATGCGAGACAGCCAAGATGGCGCAGGCTGAGGCCTTTACCTCGCAATCCTCAGATGACGACAGCCTCCCGGACACTGTGCCTGCACAATCAAAGGTACGACCTATGCCCCAACAGACACCAGATCGAGGTGACCTAGCACCAGCAACAAAAGCCGATATTAAGGCTATAATGATAGAAATCAGGGCGATGTTTGACGCAGGCATGGCACTCGTTAGAGGAGAGTTGCACACTCTTGCAGGCCGCGTATCCTCCACGGAGGAGATGCTTAGAAGCACTAAGGTGGCACAAATGGCCACAGATGCCACACTGGGATCCCTACAGAAACAGTGCACTACACTGGCGGCCCAACTAGCAGGCATGGAGGATAAAGCTAAAGCGCGCATCAGAGGTGTACCTGAAACCATTACTAATATGGAACTGCCTCACTACTGCAGAAGGCTGATAGCCACATTGCTACCGCCAAAACAGGCTAAACTGATTGGAACTGACTCCTGCTTTAGACTCCCCAAAGCCATAAAAGCACCGCAAGATGCCCCAAGGGATGTTCTACTTAAAATGGTTCGAGACTCTGATAGAGGGGCCCTTATGGGGGCAGCACGGGGATCCCCCACAATCACTTGAAGGAGCCAGCTTGACACTGTATAGGGACCTGTCGAGACACACCCTCACGTGGCGCAGAACATTCCGCCACATCACGCAACACCTGCGGGAGAACTCTATCCCTTACAAATGGGGCCCCCACAGACTGACGGCGGAACATGCTGGAAAGACTCAGCTCCTACTGAGTGCCTCGGAAGCACTCACTTTCTTCCAATCGATAGGCATCCCAGCGCCGACGGTGAATACGGGAGCCTGCCCACCGTGGAACATCGCAGAAGTTACTCCCTTTGCTCCCAGGGGAACGGCACTAAGGGCGACGGACCTGCAAACCTGAGATGGGCGGAGATGGGCACACCCCTACAACATCCTACTATGTACTTTCTTGTGGAGATTACAACTCCCAGTTGAAGGCCTCTCAGGCCTATTGTTTTTCACCAGTTTTAAATGTATGCTTACATGACCTTTTGTCATGTTGACACTTTCTCTGACGTTACTATCCACACTTACAGTTTTACTTCAGAGTCACCACCTCTACCCTGGCTCCGCAAGCCGACTGACTGAGACGTTACCTATGCAACACACCATTCCCCCCACCCTCACGAAGACAGAGTAGGGCCTCAACCAGCTGGTCTATACATCCACACTACATGGCAAGAGACCCACCTGAAAAACCCTGACCGACTAAAGGACCCACATAGGGGCACAAACATACGCAGACCATACTTGATCAAACTCCCCCAACCACTCACCATAATTGCCCTAGGCAAGAAGCTTTGACCTAACTACTTAGCAGGGCACATAAAGCTTGACACCCAAACCCTCCCTGACATATTGCTGCACACCGTATACACTGACGAGAGGAGGATTACCCTGACGAAAAAAGAAAAAAACTAAACCGGGTAGACGACTCACATGTGCGACTCTCTGACATATGATGATGATCCAGTTTGTACAATGTTACATGTTATCCATTTGAGCACATGCTGTAACTGTTATTCTTGACTTGCAAACCCACTAAAAATAAAGAATTAAAAAAAAAAAAAAAAAGTAATCATACCAGACTGGGCTGTTACCAATGTACAGTATGTGTAAAATGTGGTCATATGTTACATGCAAAACTTTACTCACATCCTCATTTAAAAAAAAAACAAAAAAACGACTGTGATATTAAACATCATATCACTTGCCTCTCTGATCATGTGATTAATAAGATCACTAGTCCATGCGTACTGCATCACATAGAAAATACTGAACTGACTCTCAGGAATCGCATAAGAGAACATCAATCTGCTATAAATAAAGCCATCTGAGATGGCATGACAGATAAGCCGGTGGCTAAGAATTTTTTTTCCGAATGGGACACTATAACCACACTAAAATTTATTGGCATTGATATGGTATCACCACTCAAAGGAGATGGGGATATGACCATCTTCTTCTCCAACTAGAAACTTTTTGGATAAAGACTTTAAATTCCATAGCTCCATATGGTCTATAATGAACATATTTCCTTTTTTGCCTTTTCTGTAAAATCTTTAAAAAAAAAAAATGAAATTCTCTTTAATGCCTATTATTTTATAGGTTATTGTCTCTATATATAGGTTGATCTAAAATATGGTGTTTGGGTTTTTCAGATATTATTATGAAGCGGTATATATATTAAATATTTGCAGCAATGTTATATATAGAATATGCTCACTTTTATTCCAGTCCCTCTGATGTATTCATTATTTTACACTTTTAGTGGATATTAAAGGACACTGGTGGTTGGTTAATATGTGGCATGATAATATAATATATAACACCTGAAACTGTTTATTTTTATTATTATTTTCTGGGGCGACAGTGCATACAGTGACACAGGGGCACTTAGACTCTTATGAGTTGTGTTATCACTTCAATTGAGGAGTGTGAACATGTAGCATAAGTTATTGATATTTTGGCTTCATTGATTATGATAAATGTTTGATGTTAAGGTTAGGGCAGATTGTATTGAGAAAGGACCGTGTTCAGGTTCAAAACACTGATGATGCGCATTTGGATGTAATCACAGACTAAAAGTTGAAAATGTTTGACTTGTGAGTGTCCTGTGAGTGCCCACTTTCATATATTATTTTGTTTGCATACATATAATAGTGCAGAGTGGGCATGCATGTGCATGCTCTGCCCCCTACATCTCGTGAAAGTGCGTGGCGTGTAGTCATAGTGATGTCTGTGAACCACTATGGAAACCAAAGATAATCATGAATCTAACAACTGATGTCACTCAATGAAATGTGCAATCAGTGGTGTACACACAATCCATGGGGCCCTGGTGCGAAACTGATCCGTGCCCCCCCCCCCCCCCCCCCCCCGACACATACACACAGACAGACACACATAGACAGACCGATACATACAGACAGACACCCCCCCTCCGGACAGACAGACACATACATACACACAGAGACAGACACAGACAGACAGACAGACAGACACAGACAGACACACACACATACATACAGAGACACACAGACACATACATACAGAGACACACACATAAGGACACATACATACCGAGACACACACAAAGACACAGACACATATACAAAATGTTTAAGTCACCCTCCTGTTTCCTACCTTTTGTAGGAGGATGACTTTCCCTGGGGTCAAGTGGGGGGCTCAGCCTGAGTCTATATGGGCTATATAAATCAGTATTTTATGTTAGTTATGTATTGATGGTTGATCCTGAGGAAAGCCCCGAACAAGGGCTGAAACTTTGATTTTATGTTAGTTATGTATTGATATTGAGGTATATATTATATAGAAAATACACACAGTTATATTATATAACTCACTCTTCAGGACTTAGGGTGGTTGAAATCAGACATAAAAACTTTTTAAAGTCCTGAATAGTGAGTTATATAATATAACTGTATAGTGCTGCACTAAAATCGCCAGGTGGTTTAGGGGTTAATCACTTCTACACCTGACACTGTGTGTAATATATATATATATATATATATATATATATATATATATATATATATATATATTTGTGGTCAGGGCATAAAGCCGTAGAATTAGTAACATAAAACAAACAGTGCATGGAAAAAGTCAGTTGTGGTGTGCCGTAACTGACGAGGTAGTAGGCCTGAAATATAAGAGGGCCTACCTTATGAACTATTTATGAAAGGAGGTGTGGTGGGTGGGAGAAATCACCAGACCTAAGACGTTACTGAGGGAAGGGCTGGTGCTCCTTAAGAAGGGAAACCAAGCCCCTCCCGCAACTTCAGGCCCTGCCTTCCATTTGTGGTCAGGGCATAAAGCTGTAGAATTAGTAACATAAAACAAACAGTGCATGGAAAAAGTCAGTTGTGGTGTGCCGTAACTGATGAGGTAGCAGGCCTGAAATAAAAGAGGGCAAAAAGATGTAACCAGTTTATTCAGCCTACAATACAACATAGAATATTGCATAATCATATTTTTAAATGCAAGGCGCACCTCTTGTACCGGCTGAGGAATGTATCTGGTGTAAGCCGTGGACTTCCATTGGCCTAATATCTTAATGATGTGAGCCGGAATATGCCTTTTAGAAGTGGCAGTAGCTGCTCCTATTCTAAATGAATGACCGGAATATTCGGCTGGATTCAAGCCTAACCGAACCAACATGAATTTGCTCGTAGTGAGCGTATTCCCGTGTAAGGCTAGCAGTGGTTGGGTTGGAGCCGAGGTAGAGGAGAGGTATTGATCGAACACTTCCACGGGGCACCATCTATTACCAGTGGGTATTTTTTTTATTATTATTATTATTTAGACACATTAGCAAAAAAGAGGAAAAATAAAAAAAGAGGCAATATTACTTTATAAAATATCTTTGATATATATTTTTGTACTCTGTTTTATAAACGGTTTCTATTTCAGCAAGCATTTACACAGTTGTTCCATAAATCATAAAAATTCCAGAGCCTCCTTTTTGCATTCCATTGTCATTAGCGGAATCCACAAAAGATAACCAAATAAGCAATCATTCGTCTTTAGGATAAGTATATAAGATTTCCTTGAAATTATCATAACATCTTTTCTTTTAATCTTATTTTTTTTTTCTTATCTCATGCATCTTTTACGTTATTTCCTCATGAAATTGTTATTTAAAATGACAGAGGATAGCACTACAATGACAGATCACCTCAAACTGACAGCAATGAAACCTGTACTGTGCTTTATTTTAATAGCCGTGTGCATTCATGGTGCACCTACTACATCTAGATGCACAGATATTAGAGAAGTAAAATTAACTTTTCCAGACCATATAAGTGGTAACTTCAAGGTAATGTCTTTCTATTCACCTTCTGTCTTTGTGTTGTCTATGTTATAGTTATATCATATTTTTTTTTATCATATTTTTATTTATTTTAATGGAGGTAAATATGTTGACCTTTTTGTTTATTTCAGAACAAATACATTTCAACTCCAATTGTAGATGATGTAAGTATTCAATAAATACATAAATATATTGAAAGAGTGAGTGAGAGTACGAATTTGGCAATGTCAGCAAAATGTTGCCACTGGTGGTGTAATTGATATATTTGTGTGTACGTTCATCAAATTTAAGTTGGGATCTACACATCCTTTACTATTGGAAGAGATATAAAAAGCATTTAGAACTCTTGCTTATTTTCAGAAACTGATACATTAATTTTTAATTTCCTTTCTGAAAATTTACCTGGAACAAATGAAGCTATATATTTTTTCTAGATCAGACGTGAAGCAAGTAGTATGTTTTGGAAATTGTAGCAGAGGATGAGTAATGATCAATAACCAACACAATTATGTATAAACTGGAGATGAAGATTGGAGGCAGCCTCACGAATGCCTGTCTGAAATTTGTTGTAATTGAGTGAGGTGATAATGAGTGTGTGAATAATTATTTTGCGAGAGCCATAAGTGAGACATTTAATCGTAAATTATTTGATATCATGCTATACTACAGGCATAAAATACAGATCATATATTACAGATAAATTACAGATCATATATTATGGCACCTTTTAGTTTTGATAAATACAATTATTCTTCATGGGCATTGTAGGGCTACATGTCCAATAAGCCTCTGCTACTCAGATCTTGGCAGAGAATTACCTGAGCTATAGGCCACAAATCTGCATGTAGTTGCATTTGGGCCCATGCCTTAAAAACATAATGCCATCATCAGCCATCAGCATACTTTGCAAGATAACTAGAGGCTTGGGGATTACAACTTCTGTTTCTCAAAATTGGTTTTGTTTTCAATATCGCAGGGGCATCATCTGTGCCTCAAAATCATTTCAACAGATGTTTTTTGTTATGTCAAATAATGTTTTTTCCCATTTGTTTTAAAAATTACATTATTTTACATTATTGCAGATTTTAATTGATCTCTGCATTTCATATTAGTCGTAGTCAGGTTATGCACACTCCTATTACTAATATTAACAAACATATTCAATAAATATGATAAAACATATATGTCTTCTGTTTTATGTTGTAGATAGAGAACTGTGCTCTGGTGTTCCAGAAAGGATTGAAGAAATTATGCAATATGTCACCCAGCGTAGAACAATTAAATAAGGCTTTAAATAGGATAAGTGATATGTCCACTACTGAGGTAAGATTTATTTTTTAAGCTAGTTTTTCTTATTTTTGAATACTATATGATGATTTGTAGCTAAACATAATAATCTTTGTTGGAGAAGAAAACAAAACACTGTGACAATTAAGAAAACATGCACTAGAATTAGGGTAATTTTTCATGAACTCTGTCCAGTCTGTTAGTCCTAATTATGAGCTAAATCTGAACATATATGTCCTAGTCTGCCCCAGAATAGCAGCTGCTGTCTGATGCTTTAACACTCACTATTCTTAGGCAGTGCTGGGACTTTTTTCGCTTATCTACACTACACACATTTTCACTTAAGCAATGACCTCTTCTTGCCATTACTAAACATTAATCCCTACACTATTAACACCAACTGATACACTACTCTATGATTTACATTAACCATAACCTAAAAATATAATTTAGTAGATAAGATACATAAACATTTATTAGGGTGGAAAAAAATGCCAGGTATAAAATAGCAGTGGCAATGTAAGAACCCCCATGGGTTTTTCTAACTTAAGTCAGGTTTCAAGGGCAGAGTAAGTTTCAAATGTACCCCACTGAATTTTATAGATTGTATATAAATAAATAAATCAATATTAAACTGTAAGCAATGTGTTTTTTAGATTACCAACCTACACTTAGGCACACTTACTAAATGAGATAGGATTGCAGGGAGCACTGATATACTTATGTAGAAGGATCAGCGCTAATATACTAGACCATACAGAGATAAATATAAGGCAGCACACCTGAAAAAATGGGCTCCCTCACAGGCCCTATAGAGTAAACAAAGCAAAAAAAGGTGGAGGGGAGGCGGCGCCACAGGTGAAAAAAATCTGATTATAAACTATACAAGCATATATACAAGACACTGCATAAGAGAGAATACATATAAGATAAAAACCAAAAAGAGTTCAACATATAGATAATGAATAATAATCAGGATTCCAAAAAGTAAGTACAAAAGAGCCTACACCTGATAAATACAACAAAAAGTCTACATAAAACCTGTATACCGTATATACTCGAGTATAAGCCGAGTTTTTCAGCACATTTTTTGTGCTGAAAAACCCCAACTCGGCTTATACTCGAGTCAGTGTCTGTATTATGGCAATTTACATTGCCATAATACAGACTGGGGGCTGTGGGGGCTGGCAGAGCTCTTACTTACCTCTCCTGCAGCTCCTGTCAGCTCCCTCCTCCGCGCCGGTCCGTTCAGCACCTCTGTCAGCTCCCACTGTAAGTCTCGCGAGAGCCGCGGGGTTATAGTGCGGCTCTCGCGAGACTTACAGTGTGAGCTGGCAGAGGGTGCTGCACGGACCGGTGCGGAGGAGGAGGGAGCTGACAGGAGCTGCAGGAGAGGTAAGAGCTCTGCCAGCCCCCCTCCTACACAGTGCACACCACTGGGCCACCAGGGAGTGAGAGCCCCCCTCCCTGGCCAGCTAACAAGCAGGGAGGGGGGACGAAAAAAATAAAATAATAAAATAAAATAATAATAATAATAAATAATTTAAATAAAATAAAAAATAATAATAAAAACAAATTATTAAAATAATAAAAAAATAATAAAATAATAAAATATCATTGTTGTGATATGTTTCACTGTTTTTAAACACTAATATTTGTGTTCAGCAAAGTCTCCTGAGTATTTAAAGTACCCTCAATGTACAGTTTGAAATTTGCTAGATTGGTTATGTTGCCTTTGAGAGCGTTTGGAAGCCCAGGAATGAGAATTACCCCCATGGTGGCATACCATTTGCAAAAGAAGACAACCCAAGGTATTGCAAAGGGGGTATGTTCAGCCACTGCATTACAAACACTAGCCAAAGTTAGTGTTAAATAGTTGTTTTTGCCATTTTTAACACACAAAAAATATACATGCTAACTTTGGCCAGTGTTTGTGACTAAGTGGCTACTAAAAAAGACTTGACATATTAAATACCCTGGGTTGTCTACTTTAAAAAAAATATGTACATGTGAGGTGTGATTCACAGATTTATGACAGAGTGATACATTTATATATATTTAGAAACAGCAACGTCCTACTTGTACTTATAGCCCTCTAACTTGCTAAAGCCAAGAATATGTTAACATTGGGTATTTCTAAACTCAGGACAAAATTTAGAAACTCTTTAGCACAGGTGTTTTTGGTGGTTGCAGATGTGTAACAAAGTTTGGGGGTCAAAGTTAAGAAAAGGGTTTTTCTAGATTTTTTCATCATATTTTATATTTTCTTATAGTAAATATGATGAAAATAATGGTATCTTTAGAAAGACCATGTAATGGTGAGAAAAATGGTATATAGTATGTGTGGGTACAGTAAATGAGTAAGAGGAAAATTACAGCTAAACACAACCCTGGTCCTTAACAGTAAGAAAATTTAAAAACAATCTGGTCACTAAGGGGTTAAAAAAGGTGTGTTTTTTTGTAATTTTACCATTTTTCAGTGAGTGTATATTATTTTAGAAACATTTGTATAAATAGCACATTGAGCAAAGGTTTTTTTCTAAACACAAATCAGCTTAATTCGTGCTTGTTGGGTGTAGTATGCATGCTAGGAGGTGTTTTTAGATCCAAGGAATTCCTTTTATTTATTCATGTATATATTACTAAAAAAATTAACTTTGCTGTTAAATAAAATATCTCTACTAATATAGTTCTGGTGATTCTGATTTACAGGGTGATTGTCGCACTGAAGAAAGAAATGTTGAAACATTTTTAAAGCATCTGAACTGGTTTTTACAGAGCAGGGTTAAGACTTGTCAAAACAAGTGAAGAATTCTATGAGAAGATCCGACTTCCCAGCTGTCCCACTATTGACTTGACAGTCCCTATTTTGGGGTCTTGTCCCACCAGTCAGGGACATTTGGGAATTGTCCCCAGGCAACACAGCGTAAGCGAATCATAAGAGGCAGTAGGACCATGCAGAGAATGCTTAAGCAGCACTCTCTGCATGATCCTGTATGTATGCAGCCGACAGAGAGGCTTTCTGTCAGCTTGGCGAACTTGTGTCCACCAACTCCCCTTGCAGGCCAGCCCATTGTGAGTATCACCAGTGACATGAGTTTTGTCATTGGTGATGCTACCTTGAAGGCCCATCCACCCATCCTTATTCTATATCTCTAAATGTTGGGAATTATGTAAGAAGATGAATATGCACTATGTGTGAAACGTATCTGCTCATGTTTACTTGTGAAACCATCTGAACTGTGAATGGTCATCTACAGTGTTCTTGCTTCCATCATATCATTATTTACAAACTACTACAGATGCAACATGGTTTATTTTTCCTGAAGAATCCTTTATTCCAGATCACATTGGTCTCTGTAAGTCTACCACGGCAAGAAACTCAAACAGTATGAGAAGCACCTTATGAATTACCTCACAGATAATTTACTTCACTACCACTTTGAGGAGATCTGCACATCGCAAAAACCTCTTTCTCATTTAATTCTCTAGCCTACGGCACAGACCATTTTTAAGTTAATTTTCTAGTTCGCAAGCGTATTAAGATATTTTTTATATTTATATAATTTATTTGCATTTGTTAAAAAAAATATAATGCAGTCAATGCAATTGTCATTTTTATTAATATTTAATAAAGTATACTAATGTTTTTGCATGACAGTGTTCAATCTATACTTTTATTAAACATAGTACTTTACTAAACTGATTTCAAATGTATACTTTTTAATTTGCTAAAGTGTGCATTGTCAGAATTTGAATGTGAATTCAAAGTTCATGTCAAATTTTGTCGTAATGATTAACATAGCAGAACTGGAGACTTTTTTTAAATTGTCCTATCTTGGAGTACTGTTTCAAACTCACTTTGAATTTAAATAATTCTCAGATATAAATGGTACACAGTGAGCTTAACTTCACAATGAGCCTAGCGCTAATGGAATACTAGAGTGGATCAATTGCGCAATTGAAGAGTTAGCAGCTTTCAGTTTTCCCTATTTCAAGGGGGGACTGAATTATGCCTCCCAGATGTTTTTGGACTGCTGCTCATGTAAGAAATATTGTCTACCCTCTCACACGGTCCCTGTTCTTTGAGGAAGGTGCAAAAAGGAATAAAACAAAAATACAAATAAATTTATATTCATGTAACCCCTCTGGGATCACAGTAATGTCTGCTGTGTCATGGATGACCCTGCAGTTTTACTGTAATGATCAGCAGATGGCTAGCATTGGGACCTGGTTGGATATATATTCATGACTCCATTTTAGTGTTCAGAGTGAGTTGAGAGCAGATGCAAGAAGTAAGATATTCGTGCTAAGCAGAGAGAAAGCCCTAGCCTCTGGAGAGACCTGTTTTATTATATGCTTAGATGAGTGTTGGAAAATCCTGAAAGAACATTCCAGCATACAGCAATAACCAGCTTAAGAGATAAAACAGTGGTAGCAGAGATTGCTGTGAACAGGAAGGATTTCTTAGCAGCAGTTAAAGGAGCAGACACTACCTTTTCTTAACTGATCTACTTGCAGACTGTAACGGATCGCCTGGCACCTCGACTGGGTACCTCCGTTATTGGATGCTCCTAGTGCTTCCAGAGGAAACCAAGCGCTCTGCCAGACACCACAAACACCGAAGACCCCACGAACCACCGTAGCTTGGTTGGGGTCTCACCGTCTCTGACCCACCCTGGACCTATGACAAGGCTCCAGGCTCCAGTGGGTGAACCTCTCATCCAAGAGAGTGAAGCAGGAACAAGCTCTTAAAAGAGCTTAGTAGTGATTAGCTAAGGGAGTATGCAGAGCATAGAAATCCCTTGTAGTGATATAGCAATTCCCCCAGTAAGAGACAGGACTCTAGATGGAGTGTAAAAGTAGAACTGTCTTTACTGGCACATACAGCCTCTTTTATTCACATTCTACAAACATAGTACTGCCCACAGGGTTTGTGAAGAACAACAAATCAACACATTACAACACAGCTAACACTCCCATTCATTACATCAGAAATCCTCCCCTCTGCCTGTGATACAATTATCTCAACAAAATAGACTAACTTAATTATCACAGGCAGGAAAATACAGTATTATAAAACATATCACAAGGACCCCAAAACATGCAATAACCCCATAAAACATATATCATCGTAACTGGGGGATCTGGGTGAACCACACAAAATTCCCCCAAATCCGTTCAGTAGTTTGGAAGATACGGTTTAATGCAGATTCCGCAGAACATATACATGCTATATGAAAAAGAATTACTGTTAAATGTGTCCCCTGTTCTGTAGTTTAAAACTACTGAACGATGTCTTTGTGCACCAAATACTGGCGAGATGGCACCATGTAGAAAAGTCACAACAGTGTCTGTGAGTTAAAATGGCCACCATCCATTGTTCTCACCATGTGCTTCATCCATTGTTCTCACCATGTGCCTCTGATACATGAAATGGTGGCTACCCAGTAACTCCACAGTATGTCCCCAGATGGTTCTTAAAGGGCCAGCAGCAACATAAAAAATACAGTATGCCCAAATCAGTTCCTAGAAGGGCAATACATCCCAGGGCCATAGTCGCAGGGCAGGAGGCTGGCAAACAGGCCCCTCAAAAAAACAGTGGCGAGGTAACTTTCGCCACACAGACTGTAAAGTGGTAAGTGTCAAGATTACTGTTTGATCCAGCACATAGAACTGTATAGCACGGATGACAAATAAGTAACGTATTACCGGTCCTTAGAATGGCCGGATTTATCGTACATAGAATAGTCAAAATACTAGCCGAGGTCAGGGAACACAGAAAGGGGCGCAGCGATGAGGAAAGCCAGGAGTCAGGATACCAGAATATAGAGAAGTCAATAAACAAAGCCAAAGTCAAAAAACAGGTAGAAAACTAATAACAGGAACGCGCTCTCGGACAACCACAAGAGAAACCACGACAGGGCACTGAGCAGGATGAGAATTGGGCCTAAATACCCCTCCTTTAGTTCTGATAGGCTGTAACTGGCCTTTGACCCCAAAGTCAGTTACCAGGCTTCATTTGCATAATTGCTGCTCAGCATTAACCCTTCTGTGGATTAGGTTGCTGCTCAGCACAACTTTTCCTGTGTGGACAGTAAATGTCATTAACCACATTTCTATAAGTGGATGAATACGTGACAGTAAGCAAAACAACTCCCCCTGGTTCATAACAGGGCACCTGCTTACACTATTAAAAGACCTTGATCTCCAGTTTTACTTACTTGGGTAAAGCCCAGGCCGGGCCACAGTATTGGTTGTGGAAGGGTGAATTCATTGTTTGTTGCATTCTTAGCTATATTACTGAATTTAATTGTTATATACTTGCATGGTGTTTTACTATACAATACAAAGGTTAAAGTTATATTTAAGTTAACGCTGTGTCGGTTTTCATTGCTCACCTAAAAATGTTCTCAGTGGGACCCAGCATCCAAACCCTGGATCCCCAGCTGGGTGGAGGCACTTCCGCAGTTATGTACCCCAGGTAGCAGAAAAGCAGAATCAGCCTGCAGAGTGCAAGGAGGTAACAGTGGAACAGGTCCACAGGGGTATAGGTAGACCTATGTAAAAAATAAAAAACTTACATTGACATAGGTTACTGTTACAGATTTTAAAATAATATACACAGTACACATTAAAAACACATCCAGTCCATAACCAATAGATACACAGAAAAAGGGCAATACTTAGACATTGATCTTGGGACATCATCTCTCAGTTCACCATTTTGTGAGTCTCCTGACCCAGGGCACGTCATTTTGCTGCACTCTTCTCCCTAAGACTGACCTCCTTTTCTGTTCTACTTCTCAAGACTGATTCTTGCAGCCCCTAACTAGGTGTAAAATATAACTTAGCCATTCATACCTACTATGAAGTAGTTACATAGATAAATGGGCTAAAAAGAACCAATAGTAATTTGCTATGGTGTACCATGAAAACTCTGGAATGTGGTAATTAAAGGTCTTGTCCTTATATGGCTAGAGTTATATTTGAAAGGTCTGATGTTATTATGGTCATAGCTATATAGAATAGTGGACAAAAGACCACAATGCTTGTTGTCTGTCTGTTCTTTAACTATGTAGAAGTTAACTCTCCTTCAGGAGTCCAGCAAGTACCATCGGCTGTTGAACATCTATAGTCCTGTAACATCCTTTGTTGTTTTAATATATATCAGTAACTGTAAGAATAAACCTATAGAAAACGTAAGTCTGATGCGTATTGATTTTGCAACGGACACACATAAGAATTCTAATATAGATGAATATTTACACGGCAAGCCACCCAACAAGAAGAAAGAGGAAGAGATCATAAGAAGAAAATGATTTTATTACACTAGGCATCTATTACACCTTCCGAAAAGTGGTCCAACCCCTTTTTCCAGAGAGTTCCAGCAAACCTGTATAACCCAGTTATGGAGGAAATAGTCTATGGGAAAACTCAACCCCCTTCTCATCAAATTTCTGTTAATAGATAAACATAAAACAATAAAAAGCACAACCTAAAAGTACAAAGGGAGACCAATAGTGCAGACAGAAAAATTGAAATACATAAAAAGGGAACTAAAAAACACAGTGTTTTTTAGTTCCTTTTTTATGTATTTCAATTTTTCTGTCTGCACTATTGGTCTCTCTTTGTACTTTTAGGTTGTGCTTTTTATTGTTTTATGTTTATGATATTGAAGACAATGACGAGTCTTCGCACTTCCTATTTTGGGGTATTTATATAATTTTTTTTTTTTTTTGGTTTCAATCCTTTTTTTATTGAGTTTTATAACAATATAAATATACAATACAATAATCGAGAGAGGTACTACAAAAAAGACAACCCTTCTCGAATAAGACAAATACAGGTATGGCAAATGATATCATATAAATGTAGAAGATATATTTTCCGATGCGTAAAGATTTAGTATGCAATATCAAAATATATAGACATCATACTCCAGTAAGGGCCCATACCCACAAAAATAGGACATAAAATACAAACAAAACTGATCCAAAATGTTATAAGAATATGGTAGGTCAAAAATTACATTAACAAAAAGTAAAAAATACTGCCAAAATCAGATATATGGTCAAGGAGCCCTTAAGATATTGTCCAGTACTGGGTTACAACTAGTTCTAGGGAAGTCATAAGTTTTTTCTTTTCTTTTTTTTTATTTTTCTTCCCCTTTTCCTTTTCTTTTTTCTTTTTTTTCCATTAAGCTCGCCTCAATACAGCCCTCTAATCTTGTCAATGAGGTTGGAATATAACGTCAAAATATTAGTGTTAATATGATCATTCATGAAGGTCAGCCCTTTTTCCATCTCAAATTGGTATAGTAATTGGGCTTTAACGTGGTCTCTAGTGGGGATCTCAGTACTTTTCCAAAGTCTAGCGATTAATATTTTAGTCGCCATTAAACAATGTATAATTACAATATCGAGATTATCTTTTATTTCTGAACCCATAAGATGAAGAAGGGCAATTTCAGCTTTATGTTCCAAACATAAACCTCCAATCCTATATATAAGATTAAATGACATAGTCCAAAGAGGCTTAATTCTGGGACAGGCCCACCAAATATGGAGCATAGAACCGTCTGGGTGTAAACACCGCCAGCAATTTGACGGGTTAGTGTTGGATATTTTAGCAAGTCTAGTCGGTACCAGATACCATCTATACAGGATTTTGGTGAAGGTTTCTACAATATTCAAACAGTGAATAGCTTTTTTAGTCATCATAAAGGATTTACACCAGTTATTGAATGGAATAGATATTGCTAAATCATTTTCCCATTTAGTTAAAGCTTTGGGAATGTCTGGGATCCCCTTAAGTTTTATTAATTCTATCGCAAGAGAGAACACCTTTTTTACCCTAAAACTGGAGAAAATTTTCTTAAACAGTTTACCCAAACGGCCATCTAAGGTTAGTATATTATCTTTAAGAAATCTCTTGATACGAAGGTAATTAAATATTTCTCTAGGAGGTAAGTCCAACATTTTTTTAAGAACTTCAAAGCTTTTCAATTGTTGGTCATTATAAAGATCTTTTATCTTGTAGTTAGAGTTTTTATGCCAGTTTATCAAGTTAATCTCTAACATATAGTGTTCTAAAGAACTTAAGCTAAGGTTCTCATATAGTTTTTTTTATTAATATTCAGCTTTTTCTTTATAGTATTCCATTCTTTTAGTGTCTGTGATAAAGACAGGGGAGATTGGGATGTGAACTCGACCATTTGCCTATTCTGGCTTGCCTCTCTCCATAGAAGAAGCTCCAGATTATCTAGTCCAATTCTAGCTGACTCAATTTTGTACCAAGCTTGGTTTTTGGAATCACTTAGTTGTACTAGCATGGACCAACATATTGGCCTGATATATTTGAGTAATTAAGGGGTAGCACAGTCCCCCCTGTTGGGCCTTCCTTGATAGAGTATATGTATTTATTCTTGGTCTCTTCCCTCTCCAAATATAAGATGTAACACTACTTTGTAGCATATTTAACCAATGGCTAGAGATCGAGAGAGGGAGCATACCAAATAGGTAAGGCGATTTAGGGATTATATATGGTTTAATGGTGTTAATCCTTATATAATTTTATATATCTTTCCCCTTCTGATAGCCACAAGGGTTTTTTTTTGTTTTTTTTTTGCATTTTGTGCAAATCACTTTTTTCCATTTGTTAATAGATAAAGACTGGAAAAACTAAAAGTCATCTATGCTGTAACCTTTGAATGCAACCTCCTTTGATATGTAAATTACACTCCATTGTGAAATCAGATAGCCTATCTTAGCTTATTACGCACCAAACCTCAACAAAAGCATATGTCTATATATTAAATAGGAAATAGAATTTGTAAAGGCAAACTACATTTCTTATACTCACATATCACTTATCTTCTGAGCTGTGCCTGGAAGAGCATTACAGAAGTAGATGTCCAATGTTATTTTGAGTACTGCACTTTGACGCCCTTGTTATATAGATTCAACTGCACTCGGAGTCTGACGGAGCCTTCCAATAAAGCTTCTCCCAATGCATTCTATGATGCACTCAAATGGTCTACCTTCCATTACACACTGAGAAACACATTCAATCCCATGACATTGCACTCAAGAAACAAACTGTGCCAGAATGTATTATTTATTTTCACACATGCTGTTTCAAAGAGTAACAAGCTGGACCACACTGATTGTATATACAGTGGAACCTTGGAACTCAAACGGTCCCTTCCTCGAACAATTTGGAGTTGAACAAAAATTTTGAGTAAAAAATGTCTTGGTACATGAACGATCCTCGGTACCCGAATAAATCATGCCACAAACATGTTTAATTAGACACATTTTAAATGCCAGAAGAACAGTTACCTATCCCCATCCAAACAGTAATCTCTCTTCTTCTTTCCACTTACGCCATCAACTCTCATCATTACAGCCAGGTAAAGTGAAGTTGCATTTTCATTTCATTTACTGTACATTGTGTTTATTATTTTTTTCCTATATGATTTTATGCATGAAAGGAATTATTAAACTGTAAAATTTGTGTTAAAATGCTGTAATTTTGGCGGTCTGGAGCGGAATAATCAAATTTACATTAATTCTTATGGGAAATGTTGATTCAGTTCTCGAACAAATCAGAACTGAAACAGCCTTCTAGGACGGATTAAGTTTGAGTTCCGAGGTTCCACTGTACTTTCTTTTACTTTTTGTTACATTCATAAGTCAACACAGACATACTCCTTACTGGACATTATTTTGGAAGCTACTTCTTTTCATATAACATTTGGCCTGCAGCATTAAAGCGGCAATGTCTGTGTCAGTGCCAGGCAAAGCTCCTGGCACTGCTCAGCTAGCCCCCATCTGAAGTCACAGGAGGGCCGCAATTAAGGAGGGAGGGAGGTAAGGAAGACATGAGTTTCCCCTAAGCGTTTATAGTTATTGAGAGATGACTAACAATCACAGAAGATTCACTTTTATATGTTGATGTGGGGGTTCTGTACTGAAATCTACTGATCAAATAGTAAAGAGCTCAATGGAAATAGATAATGTTATTGAAACAAATTAATCACTTAATTTAATTGTTATATAATTATTATTTATAAAGCACCAACAAAGTTGTGAAACAAGAGACAAAGAAGTAACTCTGGATAGCTACAAGTGTATTAATTAGAAAGGGACAGGAAATGGATGAAAGAACTATAATTTGGTTGTGTATTCAAAATTTAGGAACTGAGAGGAAAATAAAGGATATTGAGATACGTTTATCAAATACTGGTGCCAATAAGTAGTAGGTGAATCCTTAGTGTTATATGGCTTATTGCAATTATCTGTACAAAAGTGTGAATGCCTCTAAATATATTGATGGTATTGTGAAGTTAGCTCATCCTCATATAAGTAGCATCATCCTAAATTATTAAGGTACTAAATGACATAACCTCAAAATTAATATTTTTTGTTGAACTGGACCTATATACCTTATGGAGCAGCAGCAACTCCTACCCCTCTACATATAACCATGCCTACTCTAGATAATTCTCTCTTATCATGTCCTATTTCCCTAAAAAGAGCTAATTGCTAATCAAAAGACTAGCCTAATAACTACTAAGGTTAATATTTTTTTATATTTTTTCTAAAGGCAGCTGTTAGAAAGCACGCTACATTTAATTCCCCTTTTTTAAGAATCATTTTTTTTTTATAATAGATTTATAAACAGTATTTTGTTAGGATGAGAGGGGTCCGCAGACGTGTAAAATCTGTTGTTGACTTGTGTTATTTATATCAGAAATTTACATTTGGATTTTATTGTTCAGATTTGTGAATGGAGTAGCAAAACTCTGTCCATTTAGAAAAACATGTTCAGGTAATTCCACCTTCCTTGTTAGATCATAAATCAAGGCATAAAACTACTCTGTGAAAGGACAATTTCTTGAGGAAGTAGTAGACATGGGGAATAGATTCTTTAAGAGGGTTTATAAATATGAATTTCTTGAGGATGATTCTATTGTTGTGAATAGAAAGGATCTAGTTAAAGATTCTAAAAGAACACAAGGTAATATAAATTCAAAATTCTCGCTTTCTTACTACTTGTAGTTCCCAATTTGATTATTTAGAGACATTTGCTTATTCCTTTAAATAATGTTAGTTTTGAAAATGTAGCCAAATCGACATGTAAGTTTGTGGCTTGGACTTTAAAGACTTTAGGGAATAGTCTCTCTCCTAGTTCATGGATGTGAATCATTGGGCATGTTATAAAGACATGTTTCTAGCTCTCCAATATATGGTCCAAAGTTTCTCAGGGTTTGAACTGGTGCAAAGGTTACCAGGATGGGACTCTAAGCCAGTGTGTAGTGGGTGTTGGTGGTGTGTGTTGTAGATGGCTATTGCCTATTCGGTTTAATCATGGGCTGCGGGAATATGGGTAAAGGAGTACAATAGGGTGATAGTTAAATACCAGCTTGTGGATGCAATCCTCAGAGACACAATGTGTCCAGGATCAAGGCACATACCTTCCTGCACATAACTGAATGCTGACATTGCGGAAGCTCTTAGCCTTCATTTTACCAGAAATATTCATGGCTGTTCCAGGGAAGGAATTGTAGTGGCATTCTCCAATGCTTGTTAAACAACTGTGATGTTACTCTCCTGTGCCAGTAAAATAAAGGTGATTGTGCTAGTACCAGGAAATGTCATGTGCCTAAACCATAACTTTAGATGCCATTGGAAATAGTGGGGTATGCCTAATCACTAAACTGTGTACTTTTTAGTATATATTTTAAATATGCATGTTCCTGGATACTCTAGGAGTTTAAACCAACATGGCACTGGTCATTTTGCCAGTATATATTTGCACATTTATTTGGCAGGTTTTTTTTTTTTTTTCCCCATTAGCCCTTTTGCTCAGTAATGCATCAAGGTGCAGTTCTAGTAATCCAGGCCTGTGCTCTGTCTCATTGTACATCAGAACAACACAAACACACCACAAACCACACACACTACCTCTTATTGTCAGAGTGATATTCAAGGGCTCTCTTTCTAGTACATTCGCATATATGTACATCGCAAAAGGAGATGGGCATACTTTAGGATTATTGTCTGCAATATATAATATATGCTCACTTTCCAAACCCTCCCCCCTCCCCCCCCCGATTAGGTTCTACTACCTTTAAATAGTCATCATTGTAGGTGGCATAAAGGTATTTAGTGTTGCTACTATTTTAAGGAAAAATAATTTTCAATCAAATTTGATTTGATTTGAAGTGCAAATGGAGGACGCTAATGTTTGTGTGCAAGTTTTGGTACTCTTGTACTCTGCTATTTAATTGGAATTGGCAATAGAACCATATAAATGTATATTCTTATTAAAGACAATGAATCATTTCGTTTTCAGGGTGAATTCTGTATTAAAGCTCAACGATAACTGTCTTCAAGTTTTCACGTCTCATTTTTTAAAAGTGTGTTAGCTTTAATGAAACAATTCATTTTCACATATCATTATATATACACACACACATCATTAAAAAATATATAAATTTGTTTAAAGGGACACTATAGTCACCAGAACAACTACAGCTTATTGAATTTGTTCTGGTGTGTAGAATCATTACCTTCAGGCTTTTTGCTGTAAACACTGTCTTTTCAGACAAATGCAGTGTTTACATTACAGCCTAGTGATAACTTCCCTGGCCACTCATCAGATAGCTGTTAGAGATCCTTATTGGGTCATGGCTGCCTAAAATGCATCCAAACTAGGCATGTGCAAGAGGAAAATTTTCGGTTCGGCATTCTGAAATCCTGAATTTTCGCAATTCGGGACTTCGGCAATTCGGCACTTCAACACTTCAGAACTTCGGCAACTTCGGAACTTCGGCACTTCAACACTTCGGAACTTCGGCAACTTCGGAACTTTGGCACTTCAGCACTTCGGAACTTCGGAACTTCGCCAACTTTGGAACTTCGACACTTCGGAACTTCGGAATTTCCTAACTTCGGAATTTCGGCACTTCTGGACTTCTATTGCAGCCGCTTAGTAGATAACTCCCTAATTCCCACGGTATTAGGGAGTTATCTACCAAAAGGCTGAAAGACCTAAATTGGTCTTTCAGACAAATTTACTAATACTAAGTAAAAATTACTTAGTATTACTCAATTTTGCCCCTACTCGCTATACCGCGAGTAGGGGCATGTCTAGTAAACAGTGAGCAGCCGGCGAGTGGTGGCCCTTAAGTAAAATGATGGGGGGAACCTATTGTCCCCCCCCACCCCTGAGCGGTGGGTGGGGGCCCTAAATACTAATTGTCCTCCCCCCTGGCCCCCACCCCTGAGCGGGGGGTGGGGACCCTAAATTGGTATAAGGGGGGACCTAATGTCCTCCCCCCTGGCCCCTACCCCTGAGCGGTGGGTGGGGGACCTAAATACTAATAAGGGGGGACCTAATGTCCTCCCCCCTGGCCCCCACCCCTGAGCGGCGGGTGGGGGCCCTAAATACTAATAAGAAGGGGAACTTAGTCCTCCCCCTGGCCCCACCCCTGAGAGGCGGGTGGGGGCCCTAAATACTAAAAAGGGGGGACCTAAGGTCCTTCCCCCTGGCCCCCAACCCTGAGCGGTGGGTGGGGGCCCTAAATACTAATAAGGGGGGAGACCTAATGTCCTCCCCCTGGCCCCCACCCCTGAGCGGCGGGTGGGGACCCTAAATTGGTATAAGGGGGGACCTAATGTCCTCCCCCTGGCCCCTACCCCTGAGCGGTGGGTGGGGGACCTAAATACTAATAAGGGGGGACCTAATGTCCTCCCCCCTGGCCCCCACCCCTGAGCGGCGGGTGGGGGCCCTAAATACTAATAAGAAGGGGAACTTAGTCCTCCCCCTGGCCCCAACCCTGAGCGGCGGGTGGGGGCCCTAAATACTAAAAAGGGGGGACCTAAGGTCCTTCCCCCTGGCCCCCAACTCTGAGTGGTGGGTGGGGGCCCTAAATACTAATAAAGGGGGGAGACCTAATGTCCTACCACTGGCCCCCACCCCTGAGCGGCGGTTGGGGGCCCTAAAGACCAATAGGGGGGGACCTATTTACCCCCCCCCCCCCGCCCCTGAGTGGCGGGTGGGGGCCCTAAAAAATGTGTGTCCTCCACTTCGGAACTTCGGAATTTCGGGACTTCGACACTTCGGGACTTCTATTGCAGCCGATTAGTATATAACTCCCTAATTCCCACGGTATTAGGGAGTTATCTACCAAAAGGCTGAAAGACCTAAATTGGTCTTTCAGACAAATCTACTAATACTAAGTAAAAATTAGTAGTAAATTTTGCCCCTACTCGCTATACCGTGAGTAGGGGCATGTCTAGTAAACAGTGAGCAGCCGGCGAGTGGGGGCCCTTACGTAAAATGATGGGGGGAACCTATTGTCCCCCCCACCCCTGAGCGGTGGGTGGGGGCCCTAAATACTAATAGGGGGGGGACCTAATGTCCTCCCCCTGGCCCCCACCCCTTAACGGGGGGTGGGGACCCTAAATTGGTATAAGGGGGGACCTAATGTCCTCCCCCCTGGCCCCTACCCCTGAGCGGTCGGTGGGGGACCTAAATACTAATAAGGGGGGGACCTAATGTCCTCCCCCCTGGCCCCTACCTCTGAGCGGTGGGTGGGGGACCTAAATACTAATAAGGGGGGGACCTAATGTCCTCCCCCCTGGCCCCCACCCCTAATCCAAACATTCAGTATCTCCTCCCTCTGCATGCAGACACTGAACTTTTCTCCTAGATATTTATTGATACAAGTCATCCCTATGAGGAGATGCTGATTGGCCAGGGCTGTGTTTGAATCATGCTGGCTCTGCCCCTGATCTGCCTCTTTGTCAGTCTCAGCCAATCCTATGGGGAAGCACTGTGATTGGATCAGACTAACCCTTCTGATGTCAGCAGACAGCTTGTTTTTTCTGAGACAAACAGCATGCAGAGCTACAGCCTCAGGCTTGAATACAGTAAGAGTTTGCTATATTTATGGAGGCATGAGAGGCCCAGGGGGGCTAGATGGAGGTGTTAACACTATAGGGTCAGGAATACAGGTTTGTGTTCCTGACCCTACAGTGATCCTTTAAACATCTTCTTTAAGCCCCCCCCCCTCATTAACACCTATTCGTATGACCAAAACATCTTTCAAATACCTTTAACAGCCTATTCTAACCCTACCCCCAGTTAACTTATAGCTAAAGATGCTGCATATGCTGTAGTGATAAGACTGATGAAATGTTGTGTGTCTCTTTGTCCCCCCAGTCCTCTGTGTGTCTTTTTGTCCTCCCCAGCCCCTCTGTGTGTCTCTTCCCACCCAGCCCTTCTGTTGACTTATTTGTCTCCCCTCGGCTGTCATTGTCCCTCTGTGGCATTGTGGTCTCTTTCTCCCCTGTACCAGCTCACCTTCCTTCATGTAGCCTGGTCGATTTGCAGACCATTGTGGATGATTATTTGTTTGCTCTACCTGGGCTGACAGGATGCTGTTTGGTGCTCTAAGTTGTCAGACCTGGAGGAGGCTACAGAAGATAAACTACCACAATCCGTAGCTTGGCCATGCTACATGCAATGACAGACAGGAAGTGGAGCACTGTGCAGTGCACTCACTTTCTGCCATTCACCTGGACATTGCACCCCACTGCCACATGCACCCCAGGCAACTGCCTAATTCGCCCAGCAGTTGCACCATCTGTGCTCTGACCCAGTCGTCTTGCCAAAACAGTTTGGGCTCTGTCAAAGTCACTCAGATCTTTTTGCTTTCCCATTTTTCCTGCTACCAACCCATGAAATTAAAAAACTGACTGTCCACGTGATGCCTCACATTTCACACCGTTGACAGGTAACATTGTAAAGACAATCAATGTTACTCACTTCACCTATTAGTGGTTTTAATGTTGTGACTGGTTAGTGTATGTATAAATGTCAAGGGGGATTATAATCATTAAAGCTGATCTGTTAATATCAGGGTCTGAAAAATTATAGATTCACTTTAAGCTACAAGTGAAAAATGAAAGGAAAAATGTAATCCCATAGTGCCATCTAGTGGATACCAAGTATCACAGCAGCTGACAATACTATTAATCTGAAATGTAATAATAAAATTAATACCTATCCTCTCCGGAAACCCCTTTTCTGCCAGTCCCCGTTATTCACCCATCCCTCTATTAAACCTATCACTGCCAGTCCTTATCCGTCCATGCCTCTGGTAACCATTCCCCTGCCAGTCCCAGCACAGCTAGCTGACAGGCATCATGTATCTCCGTCATTCGAATGATATATATATCATTTCTCGTCTATATATATATATATATATATATATATATATATATATATATATATGTATTGTGATCCTGTATAGCAATTAGCACGGTCCTCTAGGGTACAAACATGCACAGTCTTTTGTTTTCATCGAAGATCAGTCACTTTATTTGGAAATCCACACCAGAGGCAGCATCAGGAACAACACCAAAGAAATAATAATGTAACAAAAATTCCTGCAAACAAAATCCTAGCTTGTCTGAGCACATACTAACATTGAATTTCCATCTCTAGCGAGAATTAAACTTAAACAAAATACTGGTTTCACCAACCTTGTTTATTAGAAACTCTCTGCACTCCAGTGCTCAGTCACCTTGACTGCTATTCTTCTGCACCCCAGTGCTTCAAACCAGCCTGCTGCTTCCAACCTCCAAGGGAGAAACAAAAATCTCTCTTTACCTGCCTAGCACGGAGGGGTTTATTCCCACATAAAATGCATACTCCCCCTGGGGTTATATGTCACTTGGCTCTCTGAAGAAGTTAGAGAGAATAAAAACAGCCTCACATACCACACCATTCATATGTATATATATATATATATATATATATATATATATATATATATATATATAAAACCAAAACACCTCCAAGCCTCAATGCTAGCCAGTAACCAGCCTCATGCTGATGATTTTCATTAACAATGAAACAGCTGTCCATGAGTTGTTCACTGGCTTTGCATCTTTTCCTAAGTTGTGTTTCAAAGCTGTTGTATACAGCAAACACAGACTCAAAGGAATCCATGTTTAAAATGAAATGAGGCAAAAATGGGATTCTTTGTTGAACTAATTTTCATATGCCCACCCAGAATCCTTTGCAGTAGTAACATAACTGCACATTTGTGATTTCTGTGGGAAAAGCAAGTCTTTTGGCTTGACTGGTGTGCAGATTTTTGTTTAACATTGTATTAACTATATATATATATATATATATATATATATATATATATATATATATATAAATATATGTTTAAGGCCGCAGGCCTGTAGTTCTGGGAGGAGTTAGCGTTCCTATAAAAACACTACTCCCCCTTCTTACTTTCGCCGTGACGTACGCTGTTCACTCTTGGTCTGTTCGCCTCTCCTCGACAGTCACACTTCCGGTTCCCGACAGCCAGACTTCCAGCCTCCTTTTCGTTTTTCCCGCCAGTTAGCATCCTCCGTTCGTGCAATTTCAGACAAACCACCAAACAAACGGACGATCAGGTAATCGTCGGGAATAGCCACGTTCAGGCTATTCCCGACGTTCGGACACATTTTTCATTACATGTTTTTTCAATATTTATGCGAACAAACAGAACATTTCATAGACCTTCTATAGCAGGTCCATTCGTTAGTTACATTCGTTCCGAACATTCAAACATATCAATTTGTGCATTTTACTGTTCTATCGTTAGGTTAAGTGAATGGAAGATCACTGTGGAAATAGTAACGCATAACTGTATACCTGTCAACTGTTAAGAGGGGGATCTCAGTCAATCAAACAAAGTTAATATTATATTTGAGAAGTTACTTATTATAATTTGCTAAGCTACAGCTCATTATCCGTTACGTAAATCTGAATGATTGGGCATTCTAATACTGTTATAACTATAATTAAGAGGGAGGGGTTAATAGTATGTATTAGATGTCATCTTAAGGATATCCTTTCCTTTTTTGACATGCTACACCTTAATTTCAAGTTTCCTGAAGGGCATTATACCATAAGCCCGGTTATTGGTTCATTATTGTCTCCTGTTTCTATCAGGTACAAATATATTTTCGTTCACATCTCTATTAACTGCCTCTATAAGGCCACGCATCACCATAACGGGGTTATTAGGATACGGGGGATTGATTTTTCCGCTTTGCCTCGTCAGGCCACGGCTCCTCTCGACAACTCGTCATTTATCCAAACTCCCTATCTGTAAATAAACGTCCTGATTCTAAAAAACAAGCACCTCTTGTTCATTTCACCCTCCTCTTTCCTTCAGATACTACCACGCTTTAATAGCACAACGTCTTTATGGGTCTCCCTTATGGGGAATATAGTAGCTATCCCTGAACTTTTTAGCACACTCGGGGCCTAAGGATACAATACTATCAGCAATATCACTAAGAACTTCACTATACTAAATCTAAACTGATCAATTTTTCCCTCCTCTCCCTCTCTCCTTTTTCCTCTTCTCTCTCCCTCCTTCTTTTCCCACTCTCCTTTTCTCTCTTTCTCTTATGTTGTAGGTCTCATAGGGAGCTTTTTTCACGAGAAACCGCAGCTTGGGTTTTGCTAGGTACCCCTTCATCAAGCCCCTGTCCAGGGTCAGAGAACTGGCTGTTTAGGGTTTGGTGCTGGCCTTAGTTGTACAACGTAGCTGGTCCGCGAGGCCAACTCCCCAATCTCAACACTGAGATTTTTGCCCCTCAGGCCAAATCATAGTTAGAGCCTCGCATTCACCCACCTATCGGGTTTATAGTTAGGGCTTCACCTGTCACGGCCACATGTTTTTGGATCTTTACTGTCACTGAGAGGCCAACACCCCACCACCACACTAGTGGCTCAAGCCCCACACCCAAATCATAGATAGAGCCTCTCACCTGCCACTTGGCAACTAGCAGGGCCTCACCTGTCACGGGGTAGATAGCTTTTCGCTTCGGCACTAATTAGTTAGATGGGAAGAATGTAAATCTAGTCTCATTACTAATAGCTTCCCAAGACATTGTGGAGAACAGAACATACAATTACGGTGATTTGGCTGTCGTTGAAGGCTAGAGACCCACGACTCAATAAAAAACTCACCATTCCCGAGTTTGTCCTAGCCTTCGGTATTTACATGGATGTTGTGTGCTCTGTTTATCCACAATGTAGAGAGGAACTAGATTTATATTTGATCAAAGATGTGGACTTATGTCACAAGTACGGGGGTTTTATGTTTTACGACTTACACAAGTCTGTGTCGGCAAAAGCAGCTGCAACACTGGCCCAGTTTAACATCTGCACTGACTGGAGCCTGTTTGATACAGAACTCTTTTGTAGACATTTTGCAGGTTTGGTACCCCCGTCTTGTGCAGTCTGCTCATCCACCTCCCATATCACCAGTCTGTGCCCCTCAGAAGCCGATCCCTCCTCCTATTTGAATTTCTCATGATAGGCCCCTTTTCCTCCCCCTCTCCCCCCCTTCACCTCCTGGCACACAAATCTGATCAGGATAGCCACCAGCAAATACTCCAATAAAAAGCTTCTTATCATTGATCTGTCTGCAACTCATTCATCCACAAACTCAAGCCTAAACTCCCTCATACCATCCACCAAATTCTCTCTACACTCTACCACCAGGGATAATGCCATACAAGCAATCTTGAAACCTGGTAAAGCTGCATGGCTTAGCAAGACCAATATCTCCAATGCCTTCAAGTTGCTACCTATCCATCCCTCTTTATGGCATGTTCATGGGGTTAAGTGGAGAGAGAAATATTACTTTGCTACCAGACTCACTTTTGGGGGAAAAAGTAGCCCCAAAATATTTGACATGGTTGATGAGATTCTCTGCTGGCTTCTCCTCAACATCACTAGATGCCCCACGGTGATACACTACCTAGACAACTTCTTAATGGTGGAAAATAGCAACAGCACTCCTACAAGTCTAAAGAGCACTACAGCACTATTTTCAACTCTAGGCATTCTTCTGTCACATGAACCCACCACCAGACTTAAATTCTCAGGTATCACACTGAATTCCGGTTCCATGCAGTCAAGTCTCCCTGAGGATAAGCTTGTGCGCATTCGTGAAGACGTGAACAGGTTCCTTCAACTAGGAACATGTGCTCGAAAAGGAATTAGCACAAGTAGCCTTATCCGCAAACACTAAGAGAACATGGATCAACTGTTCCTGAATCAACACCAAAAACATATGTGAGGAAGGCTGAACTTGATGGACGCACAGGGCCGGCGCTACCTGTAAGGCGGACTAGGCAGCCGCCTAGGGCGCCCCTTGGGAAGGGGCGCCGCCAGGAGCGCCGGCCCCCCTAATGCTGCAGCCGCCCGAGCGCTCTGTAGAGAGCCTCAGGCGGCTGCAGCTTTGCCCGGGCTGGTGCGTCCATGAGGGCGCACCGCCCGGGCACAGCATGAGGAGAGGGAGGGGGCTGACAGGAGGGAAGCGCTCAGCGCTCCCTCCTGTCACTCCCTCTCTGTAGCGTGACCGAGCGCAGTATAGTCCGCCGGTACAGGGAGCATCTGTCTCCTGTACTCGGACGGACTAACAGGAAGTGAACACTGGTGTTCACTTCCTGTTAGTCCGCCGGGTACAGGAAACAAAAGCTCCCTGTACCCGCGGACCATGATACAGAGCTCGGCCACGCTACTATAGAGGTAGGGGAGGGTGGGGGGAATAAATAGAGAGGGGGGGAGATAAATACATGGAGAGGGAGGGGAGGAGGAGAAATCAATGAAGAGGGAGGGGGGGTGGAGAAATAAATGGAGAGGGGGGGAGGAGAAATAAATGGAGAGGGAGGGGAGGAGGAGAAATCAATGAAGGGGGGGAGAAATAAATGGACAGGGAGGGGAGGAGGAGAAATCAATGAAGAGGGAGGGGGGGGGAGAAATAAATGGACAGGGAGGGGGGAGAAATAAATGGACAGGGAGGGGGGAGAAATAAATGGACAGGGAGGGGGGGATAAATGGACAAGGAGGGGGGGAAATAAATGGACAGGGAGAGGGGGAAATAAATGGACGGGGGGGGATAAATGGACAGGGAGGGGGGAGGACAGGGAGGGGGGAATAAATGGACAGGCAGGGTGGGGGGAATAAATGGACAGACAGGGAGGGGGGAATAAATGGACAGACAGGGAAGGGGGAATAAATGGACAGGGGGGGGGGATAAATGGACAGGGGGGAAATAAATGGACAGGGAGGGGGGGAAATAAATGGACAGGGAGGGGGTAAATAAATGGACAGGGAGGGGGAGGGAATAAATGGACAGGAGGGGGAGGGAATAAATGGACAGGGAGGGGGGGGATAAATGGACGGGGGGGGGGATAAATGGACGGGGGGGATAAATGGACAGGGAGGGGGGGGGAATGGACAGGCAGGGTGGGGGAATAAATTGAAAGGGGGGGGATAAATTGACAGGGAGGGGAATTGACGGGATTAGGAGGGGGAATGAGAGTGGGGAGGGGAGAAGAGAGTGACAACGGGGGAGACGAGAGTGACAAGGGAGGGGGAGAAGAGAGGGACACGCAGGGGAGAAGAGAGTGACAAGGGAGGAGGGGGGAGAAGAGAGGGACAAGAGGGGGGAGAAGAGAGGGACATGGGGGAGAAGAGAGGGACAAGGGGGGTTGAGAAGAGAGTGACGAGGGAGGGAGAGGGGGAGAAGAGAGTGACAAGGGAGGGGGGAGAGATTGACATCCATCACACACACACACAATGCACCCCTTGCACACAGAAAAACACACAATGCATTACACACACACACACACACACAAGCAATTCAACCCTTACACACAATGCATCCCTTACACACACAGAAACACACAATGCATTCCTTACACACACTCAATGCACCCCTTACAGACGCACACACTGCATCCCGTACATACACAGAAACACTCATTGCAGCCCTTACACATACAAACACAGATTCACACAATGCATTCCTTACACACATATCAGGACATCCCCTACTCCTGTGAACAAACTAATTGGTGGAACATGAAGGTGGACCCTGGGGCCCAGACCTTGAGCTGTGCAAAGGGCCTTAAAAAAAATGGAGCCTTCTTCCTGTTCTCCCAGAACACAAACAGCCTCCAGAGAGCCTGTTCTACACCAGACCAGTGGAGCCAGACTGCAGGTAGAGCCCATCACCATCCTCATCTGATTGTAAGTAGGCAATCTAGTATATTATTCGTGGCACTAATCTCTAATTTACCTCACATTAAAGGGACACTTTAGTCCCCAGAACCACTGCAGCTTAATGTAGTGGTTCTGGTGTCTATAGCCTGTCCCTGCAGGCCTTTTAATGTAAACACGGTGGCACTGCAGCACTTGCGTTAGTTAACATGGGGCATTGTGATGTCATATCGGGGGGGGGATGGGGGGCGGCAAACTTTACTTTTGCCTAGGGCGGCAAAAATCCTTGCACCGGCCCTATGGACGCAAGTCTCTTTTCAGCTATGTAACTATGTAACATACGATAGAGCCATGGTCATTTTTCACAGAATTCCACATTTACGATCATTTGATTCAAACCATGGTTGCATTTGCCGCATTTTGCCACGTTCATCTAAAACTTTCATGCAACACTATCAAACTCTACCTGTCAGGCATACAGCACCACGTTCTGACAGCCATTCCAAATCATACTCCTTTTCTTTCTGCTTACCCGGTAAAGAATATATTAAAAGGTATAAATAAATTAGATCATCACACTACAAATAAACATTTACCCATAGATGTCCCCATCTATGGGTAAACTGAATTTATCATCACACTACAAATAAACGTTTACCCATAGATGGGGACATCTATGGGTAAACGTTTATTTGTAGTGTGATGATAAATTCCGGGCGTTATCAGACACACTACCATTTGAACCCCATACAAACCTGGTCATAAAAACCTCTATGTACATAGCTTTCTATGGATTCCTGAGACCTAGAGAATTCATGATTACAGCCCAATCAGACAGTCAATTATGTCTCATCATGAAAGACTTAAAAAGGTGAACGATCACTACCTCCTGTCACTCCGACATTCAAAAACCAAACCATTAGGCCATCCATTAGAAATACCCTTCTACCCTACCGAGAATCACTGGTGCCCTGTTAAAGTCCTAGACACTTACCTAGTACAGGTTAAGGACAATCTAAGCCACTCTACTGTACACTTTTTACACTACTAAGCAGTCCCCTAACTACTTCTAAATTCATGTTCTATGTTAGAACTCTGTGCATTAAATTAGGTTGGGACCCTGCCTCTTATTCAGGACATTCGTTCAGAATTGGGGCCACATCAGCCGCATCCAGTATCAATACTTCAGTACACATCATTAAAAAAATTAGGATGTTGGAAGCAGTGGCGGATCCAGAGCCTGATCTCGGGAGGGGCACTTGTAGATTTCACAAGATCAGAAACAATACTAAGGTGGGCAGCAGCAATGAAACAAACCAAAAAAACTAAATATTAAAAATAAGTGAATGGACAAGGTGCTTAAGTATGTACCAGGGTTGAAAAGTATGTACCAGTGTTTAAAATAGTGGTTAATATTGTGTGTGTATCTCTTTAAAGTGTAACCTAACATGCTTTTGTATATGAAAACAAAAAGTTAATGCAATGTGCAAACAAACAATGTGCACATAATAAATGCAGTGACCACAAGGATCAAGCTAATATTCCTCAGTTAATATACACATAAAAATGGTGCAGAAAAAAATCATAAATTAATAAGAAAATACTTTTTCAGTGTAGTATTAAACATAGAAACATAGAATGTGATGGCAGATAAGAACCATTTGGCCTATCTAGTCTGCCCAATTTTCTAAATACTTTCATTAGTCCCTGGCCTTATCTTATAGTTAGAATAGCCTTATGCCTATCCCACACATGCTTAAACTCCTTTACTGTGTTAACCTCTACCACTTCAGCTGGAAGACTGATGCATCCACTACCCTCTCAGTAAAGTAATACTTCCTGATATTATTTTTAAACCTTTGCCTCTCTAATTTAAACTATGTCCTCTTGTTGTGGTAGTTGTTCTTCTTTTAAATATAGTATCCTCCTTTACTGTGTTGATACCCTTTATGTATTTAAATGTTTCTATCATATCCCCCCTGTCTCGTCTTTCCTCCAAGCTATACATGTTATGTTCCTTTAACCTTTCCTTGTAAGTTTTATCCTGCAATCCATGAACCAGTTTAGTAGCCCTTATCTGAACTCTCTCTGAAGTATCAATATCCTTCTGGAGATACGGTCTCCAGTACTGCGTACAATACTCCAAGTGAGGTCTCACCAGTGGTCTGTACAATGGCTTGAGCACTTCCCTCTTTCTACTGCTAATACCTCTCCCTAAACAACCAAGCATTCTACTAGCATGTCCTGCTGCTCTATTACATTGTCTGCCTACCTTTAAGTCATCAGAAATAATCAACCCTAAATCCCTTTCCTCAGATGTTGAGGCTAGGACTCTATCAAATATTCTGTACTCTGCCCTTGGGTTTTTACATCCAAGATGCATTACCTTGTACTTATTCACATTAAATGTCAGTTGCCACAACTCTGACCATTTTTCTAGTTTACCTAAATAATTTGCCATTTGGCTTATCCCTCCTGGAACATCAACCCTGTTACATATCTTAGTATCATCATGCAATATCACTAATAAAAATATTAAAGAAAATGGGTCCAAGTACAAATCCCTGAGGTACTCCACTGGTGACAAGCCCATGCTTCGAATATATTCCATTGACTACAACCCTCAGTTGCCTGTCACTCAGCCACTGCCTTACCCATTCAACAATATTGGAATCCAAACTTAAAGATTGCAGTTTATTGATAAGCCTTCTATGTGCAACAGTGTAAAAATCCTTACTGAAATCTAGGTAAGCAATGTCTACTGCACAACCCTGATCTATTATTTTAGTTACCCAATCAAAAAAATCAACAAGATTAGTTTGGCATGATCTCCCTGAAGTAAACTCGTGCTGTATCTGATCTTGAAATCCATGTGATTTTAGATGTTCAACAATCCTATCCTTTAACATGGTTTCCATTACTTTCCCCACTACTGATGTAAGGCTTACTGGCCTATAGTTGCCGACTCCTTCCTACTACATTTCTTGTGAATGGGCACAACATTCACTAACTTCCAATCTTCTGTGACTACTCCTATTAACAATGATTGGTTAAGTAAATCTGTTAATGGTTTTGCTAGTACACCACTAAGCTCTTTTAATAACTTTGGGTGTATTCCATCAGGTCACATTGACTTATTTGTCTTTACTTTTGACAGTTGAAATAGAACCTTTTCCTCTGTAAACTCACATGTAACACATGACTCATTTGTCCTTTTTCCTAACTGGCCCCTTTCCTTAATTTTCATCTGTAAATACTGAACAAAAATATTTGTTGAGGCAGTCAGCTAGACCTTTATCCTCGTCTACATGCATTCCTTCTTTTGTTTTTAAGCTAACTAATCCTTGTTTTACTTTCCTTTTCTCATTGATGTATCTAAAAAATGTTTTTTCCCCTTTTTTTACTGACTGTGCTATTTTCTCTTCTGTGTGTGCTTTGGAAGCTCTTATAACTTGCTTAGCCTCTTTCTGCCTAATCTATTCTAGACATTAAAGGTAAAGAATAAAACATAGTGCAGCTAATCTCTACAATAGATATATAAGAACAAAACAGAACAATAATTGTGGTATTCAGCTAACTGGGTTTCTCAGTTAAACAGCCCCAGTAGGATCATGCATACTGTGTAATATGTATTAGCAAGTTATTAACTAGAGCTAACCATATGCTTGATGTATGCTTGCACTACATGTTCTTCCTAAAATTTTGGTTAAATGTTCTGCCATGCTCTGTAAAACTGGTCCAACACATTTAATGCATTATATATAATTTACAAATCACTAGGGAAATGATAAAGGGACACTGTAGTAACCAAAAAAAACATTGGCTTAATAAAGCAGATTTGGTGTATTGATCATGTCCTTTCAATCTCTATGCTAAATCATCTGTCATTTAGGAGTTAAATCAATTTATTTATAAACACTTCATGTAAAGAGTCATCTAATGTTTATACTTTATTTATTGCAACTTATGTTTTATTTAGAATTTCTTATCTCCTGCTCTGTTAATAGCTTGCCAGACCCTTCAGGAGCATCCTGTATGTAATTAAAGTTCAATTTACAGAGCAGGAGATAAAAATCTTTAAACTAAGTTATATCTGATTGAAAATGAAACTATTTCATTTTCACGCAGGCTGTCAGTCACAGCCAAGTGATGTGTTGCTAGAGCTGCATTAAAAGAAACAAATTAATTTAACTTCCAAATAGCTGAGAATTACATGATTTTGCAATTTATGACAATATTTTATGTCATCATTTTATGAAAGACACGTAGGCGAGTATTGTACACATCTCTTTATTCATATACAGCAGATAAAAAAAAAACAATAAGAAAAAAGGATGCTGAATATGTGACCTCTCAAACTATATAATACAGGATCACACCCCCAACCTCTTTCTTTGGGGAACCAACTGTCCAACAGCAACGGGGCAAAAACCGCCGAGTAGTAACCAGGAACCATAACTTCGGCAATCAGACATCTCAAACAGTGAGATGAACGGCGGTCCAGGCTGTAACAAAGAATGTGACGGGAAGAGCAGGAACCAACAACAGCTCAAACCCATAAAACATGAAGCTGAAAAACACAAAGGACAGGGTGTACCCTAGTTAGACATCAGGGAAAAATCCAATGGCATCAGTTCAGACAAGGAATGCAAACCACAAGACCAAAGAATTAAGCATGCAAATTCAAACATAAAACCCATAATTAGAACATAACATGTAAAAGTCATATGGTAAATAATACAACACAAACCTGATGGAAGAAACATCCACCTGAGAAAAGCAGGGAAGAAAATATGACAGCATTGAAGCATGATAGAAATATGATAAACAAGGGTTACCACAAGGTGAGGATGAATATGTGACGCCTAGAAAGGCACACTGGGTAAATTAAGGACCAGCAGGAGGTCTGAGTGCGCCTGGAGATATCAAACTCCACGCCTTGCGGAATAAAGACGCAGACGTCTGAGTCCAGAGCCCAAATGTCAGACACACCCTTGCTTGACACCAGGCAAAATAAATTCACCACTTTAGCAGACAATTGGTAAAAAGCAACAGCTCTGCATTTGGAGGCCAGGACTCGAACAGCATGAAGTGATGAGAGGAACTGGAGAATCTCCATCATAGGTTCTGAAATGGACAGACATGACGTTGGAGTGCGCTAAGGCCAAACAGACATCCTAAAAGTCTTCCGTGTGTCCTGCCCAGGTGGTTGATGTATCAAACAGCCAAAACATTCTCCATGAGGACAACCGTCAAAATTCCAAAAGGCAAAGGAGCTCACTACCAAACAGTTGACGTGCAGACGAGACTCCACGACGGACCAGCGAACGCCCGTGGAGACAAACCACAATAGGCCATGAAGACTTGCATCTGACTCTATGGACACCTCTGGCAGCAGCCCAAAGATGGTCCTGTCATTCCAGGCGTCAAGATTCAGGCTCCACCTGTGGAGTTTGGCCCTCGTCTCTGTGTACATTGTGATGTAATGCCCATACAGGAGGCCTAGAAGCGCAGGGGTCACAGAAATATCACATGGGCACACTGCCAGGAGGCCAATCACTTGAGCCAACTGCCGCAGGGAAATTAAACTGCAAATCATCCTCCAGATGGAGCAATCATTGGAGGTAGACTGACTCAGGGTCTCATTGATCGAGTCGATCAGGAATCCTAGAAATTCCATCCTACTTCTCTCAATTTACGAGGAAGCCTAGTTGAGAGATGGATCCAGAGGGTGGATTTAACCTGTGACAGAATGAAGACACATCTGGCCCACAACAGGGCCATAACTGGTTGTGAAGAACTTCTCTATCTAACTTTCCCCATTTGAACCAATTTAACTGAACGCAATATGCTTTCCCTTGGTTTGGTACTTACACACTACCCAACACCAACTACGCCCCTGGCTCATTAACTTCAAAGAAGTGATTAACTCAAGTGTTGTCTCGGGATGGCCGCCATTTGTATACCCGAACACAAGCAGAGGTACCTGGTCTTTAAGTACATTGAATTATTTTCAGAAACTAAATTTGCGGTCCCCAGGAAAACTGTAATACCGACTGCTTCTCTCCCAGACATGCCAGTAGAGCGTTTTTTGGGGAAGAGACACTACCGACAAGAGGAACATTTGCTTCCCTAAGGGGAATCATTTGGTTATATTTGCACAGGAACTCCCGAAAGTTGACTGGCCGATACCTCTTTCATCCTGGCACTATTTTGGGCAACATCCACATGGGCGGCTGGTCCAAACTTTACCCCAATGGGGATTCCTCTACTTTGGGTGGATCTGAACGCTATTTGGACAATGTGGGCACTCAGATCCAGGCTATCCGGGGCTAGAGTACTTGTGGGGGTTCCTACCATTTTTATATGTGTTTGGGGTGTTTTATGTGTTATACCTCGAGTGCCTGGGAGATAATTTGTTTAAGCAACAGCAAACTCACGTATCTCCCAGACACAGAGACACCAGGGCAGGTTTACTGCTGCATGAATAGGCACCCCATGCTCGGGGTCATCTAAATAAACAGTTTACTTGGCCTCAATAGAACCAGTCTTTGTACTCTTCATAAAGTCTCGACTGATGCTTGGGTATGCGATAGAGGAGAGCACTATATTCATAGGAACCTTGGGGGAATTTGGTTGATCTATAGATGAACATACTACAGGCAATTTGTTACACTGGTCACAGAAGTTTGGTGAAGCCCCAAGGTGCCTAGTAGAGGCTGAAGGGCAAGCAAGTAAACCTCCATCTCTCTTCCTCCAAAGAAATTGTAGGAAGTCCCTGGGAACTGTGAGGTATGATTCCGCGAGGTTTAGTTTCACCATCCAATCCCTGTTGAGGAACAAATCCTGAACAAAGTGAATCCACCCCATCTTGAAATGTCTGTAGCACACCAGGGCATTCAAAGAATGGAGGTTGATCACTGGCCGCATTTGGCCACCATTTTTAGGACCAGAAAAAAGTTGCTCACATATATACAAGGGGACAGGCTCTACTTCCCCTTTGAAGCATAGATCCTCCAGGCCTGCATTGGCCAGGCATTTGTTGGACCTGGAGAAAACAATAGGATATGATGAACTCAATTGTACAGGGGTCCTTACAAACCACATATGGTACCCTCAGACCATCTGGAGAACCCAAGTGTCCGAGGTGACAGTGGGTCAAGCTTGAGAAAAATGGATGAGCAACACCCCACAGGTAACAGAAGAAAGGTGAATTAGATTGTGACTCCACAATTGGGCATCTAAAAGGAATTAATCCTCTAGCCTCTGTAACTCCAAGTTTAACCCCTAGAAGAAGGGGATGTGTCCAGGAAAGCAGCCCTCTAGGAGTATGGATGAGGCACGACCACCGGGCCATTGGAGCACACAGCAGGGACCAATAGGCCTCCATGCAGCACAGCTCAATTGAGCACACAATAGGGACAAACAGGCCTGGATACAGCACAACATTTGGGAGCACACAGCAGGGACAACATGCCTGGATATAGCTCAGCTCATTGGAGCACAGAGCCGGGACAAACAGGCCAGAAACCACACAACCAGAAGGGGTTATGGCCTAGTGAGAATAGACTAAATAAAGTCAAAGGGGAAAAACTGAAGTAATAAAAGATAACGGGTAAAAGGCAAGAAATTAAAGGCTCAGAAGGGTTAGACATGAAGTGTGAGAGAAACAATGCATATAAATAATATACATTGATAAAACACAAAGAAGGTAACCGGTACTTAACTTGCATCCAAGGGAGTAGCAAAGAAAGAGGAAAGTTGGGGTGTGATCCTGGATTATAAAGGGATGGCTATTCATGAGGAGTGCCGTTTGGGAGGTCACATGTTAAGCATCCTTTTTTCTTAATTGTTTTTTTTTTGCTTCTGCATTTAAGTAAAGAAAGATATATGCACAATATGAGCCTCCGTGTCATGAGATAAAATTGAGCAACAAGACTTCAGAGACATAATCTATAAACAAAATCTGTTTCATTAAGCTAAATGTGTTTTGGTGACTATAAGGTTCATTTAATTATTACACTGTGGTGTCAAAAACCACATCAGAAAATAACAACAGGACATTTTTTTACCCTAGTTGGTCATAGGACATTACTCAATTTTCATTGAATTCTTCACACTTGCATGTACAAAGCTATTTTTATGTGTTTTTAGAATTTATCATTGTGATCATTTGCAAAGTTTTTTTCAATACACCCAATCGAGTTATATATAATACGCTTTGCTTGCAAGGATGTCTGGTGTTAGATGAATAATTGCTCCCACAGATTGACATAATCCTTATTACACACATTTGTTATTTGTCCCTTTCTTCTTATAAATGCAGGACATACGTGGGAATAAAAATATTGGTTGAGTACAAGGGTACAAATTATTGCCACTCTTTAGGATCAGGTGTTACTATACGCATCGTAGAAACTACATACCATTGCAAAGATGCATAAAGTTCCACAGTCCCTGTCTTTCTGATTTTTTTTTCTTTTAATTTTATTTATTATTGGTTTGATCATTCTATTACAGTTGTATATAATAATAATATCTTCAATAACAAATATAAAATTGTGAACTTTCATTATCATTTCTACATGATTTGTAAATCCTTCAAATTTATGATTAGTAGAGAAATGACCGATTCTACATTCATACATGATATAAGCTACATTCATCTTGCATATCTACCTAACCCCCCCAAAAAACACACATATAGAATCCACATAGAAAAACAATAAAATGAGTTTATTAGTTTGTTCTTCATAATTATTCTAGTGATGTTTTGGGTTGAACTGAGGTTTATTCAAAATCTATCTTATTATTCTGATACAATACCCAGGGGTTTCATGTCCCTTCATAAATCCTCAACCTATTCATACTTTGATATGAACCTTTTTCCTTGCAACACTGGAACTTTATCTGTGTTATATTTTCATTTGGGCCAGGTATTTCTGTCAGTCTCAAGTAGCGAGCCATACAAATTTTTGCGGCCATAATTATATGAATTATTATAAACTTTTTTTGTTTAATTTCGGTTGGTTGATCTAAATGAAGTAAAACATTTTATGCACTTATTTCAATCTGTATTTTCAAAACCTCTTTGATTAATTATTAATCAATCCTTTTGAAAAATATGAAGGCATTTTTAATATCTCAGATATAGATATGTCTACACATGAATTATCATTGAAATTTGCCCCAGCAACCAATCCCAAGCCTTTTTCTTTATTTCTAGATAATCAAATGTTTGTAAAGACGTTAATGAGGAAAAGATTCTTTGAAAAACATACTCATAATAAGGAGGAGCTGATGGAATCAAAAGACATTAATATATAAAATCCAGATATACAACAAATCCCCATTATGCATTCGAAATTGAAGAACAAATCAAATTTCTGTCCTTCGACCAAAAAAAGTAAATATCTAGATTTATTTATTGAACTAGTACAGGACGACCTGGACAAAATTTCCAGCAACACATTCTCCCCTAATCTAACTAAACAGGAAAGACAAGCAATAAAACAGATTACAGATAATCATAACATGGTCATAAAAGAGGCGGACAAGGGAGGGGGGACAGTCATCATGAGATGTCAATTTTATATAAAGGAAGCTCATAGGATTTTGGGAGATAGTAATAACAACATTTTAGAAAAGGACACTACACAATTGTATCTTACGGAGTTGAGTTGTCTTTTGTCATCTGGAAAAGAGAAAGAAATTATCTCTCAGGATGAATTTAATTTTTTGTTTAACACTGATTGCAAAATAGCAATATTTTACTTTCTTCCGCAAATCGACAAGGATTTAAAAAATCCCCCAGGCCGTCCTATAATTAGTGGTATAAGTTCTTGGTCTTCAAAACTCTCCTAATATATTGATTTCTTTTTACAACCTTATGTTCAAGCTATACCTTCCTATATTAAAGATACAAGACACATTTTAGCTGATATAGAAAAAATGGAATGGAAACAAACTTACATTATGGTTGATGTGTCTTCTTGTATTCAGGTATACCCCATCAGAATAGATTGTATGTAATAAGGGAGATTTTAGTTTCTAAGGGATTATTAAATATGTGCCAGATAGATTTTTTTGGTTAAATGCATAAATTTTGTGTTGACCAGAAATTATTTTTGGTTAGATTTTTTATTTTTTCTACAACTATGTGGCGTCGCAATGGAAACGAGATTTGCCCAGGCTTCGCCAATCTTTATGTATCCCATTGGGAGGAATTATACATCTAGGCAAGGTTTGCAGGGGCAGTCTCATCCTATGGCGACGTTACATAGACGATGTCTTAATTATATTGGAGGGCTCGTCTGGAAGCCTTGGTTGTTTTATTGAGGGCATTAATAAAAATAATTATAATTTAGATTTCACATCTGTTGTAGATAATGTACAAATAATTTTTTTAGATCTGACTCTCTATGTGGAGAAAGATCAATTAAAAATGAAGACTGTTATACGGCCATAGATAGAACTAGTTTACATTACCCACCCTGGCTCACAAACATACCTAAAGGTCAAATGACACGCCTTAAGAGGAACTGTTCAGACAAAAAATGTTTGAGGACCAGGAATCCATTATAAAAGAGCGTCATAGGGAAAAGGCACATGATTTAATAAAGATGGAAAAGGATTAGGAATATGTAAACTCACTAGACAGACATTCTATGTTAGTTGAAAATACAAATAAACAGGACAATAGGCAAAATAATGCAAAATTTTAATTTGCATTTATAACAAAATACAATTCCCAAGCTAAGAAAATTTTAAATTGTCCCAGATCGACCTACAATAATAACTTAAAAAGTCAGCTCGCCCCTAGTCGAAAAAAATAAATCCCCAGATTATTTGATTTAGAAGGTTTTTTTCTGCTGTGGCAGGTGTTCTACATGTAATCACTAGAAAAAGAAAATGTATAGTTTTGAGGGCACATACACCAATAAAACATTTAATATAAAAAAATTCATACAATGTTCTACAACTTTTGCTATATAGTTATTACAATGTGGGTGTGTAACCCAATACGTGGGCAGAAGCACACGTAAATTGGAGGGGAGGTGATAGACATTTGAAATTAAATAGGAAAGAAGCCTTGTGGATTTATAACACTTTAATTATTCATTTGTTAGCTAGGGTCATACCCAGTGCAGTATATTTCCTAAATCAGACCCATTTATTGATGAAAAGCTTTTTTACCTTTTTACTTTATTATTTGTATATATATATATATATATTAGACGTTAGAACCATAAATGACGACATCGCAAATCTAATACCGGAAATTATACAGTGTTTCAATGTGGAACGCACGCCGACACCTGGAACGGATCGGAGGATTACTACCACAATTTAGGCGAAGCCTAAGAAGATGACATCATACATCCCTGAAGAAGTCTGTAAGACGAAACCCATTGGATGATTAACAGAGAGACTCTGATTTTATTTTTGGTTGGGATTTTGCATCTGTATCTCTGTCTGTTCCTGATCCTATGTATATCATACCGATCAGCTGCAGATCCGTTATACACAGAGATTTGCCCATTTTAACTTCTAGCCAGTAAGTGCATTCTAATAAACTGTGTTTTTATACTTACCATCTGCACTATACTTGTCTTCTATCTTTTCAATAGTGATGTACCGAACTGTCCGCCGGCGAACAGTTCCCGGCGAAATTAGCGTGTTCGCGTTCGCCGCGGCGGGCGGACACATGCGCAGTTCGATCCGCCCCCTATTCGTCATCATTGGGCAAACTTTGACCCTGTGCCTCTCGGTCAGCAGACACATTCCAGCCAATCAGCAGCACTCCCTCCCTTCCACACCCTCCAACCTCCCTCCCAGCATCCATTTTCGAAAAGAAAATTCATTCGGAAGATGCATGCTTAGTGAGAGGAGGGAAAGTTTAGCTGCTGCTGATTAGATAGGGAAATTGATAGCTAGGCTAGGGTATTCAGTGTCCACTACAATCCTGAAGGACTCATCTGATCTCTGCTGTAAGGACAGCACCCAAAAAAGCCATTTTTAGGTCTATAACATCAGGCTGCTTTTTTTTTTTTGTGTAATGTAATTGCAGGTGCCTGCCTGCCAGCTTCTGTGTGAGGTTCACATTGGATACTGTGCCTACTTGCCCAGTGCCACCACTCATATCTGTTTTAACAATAGGTTAAGCTTTACATTTAAAATAAATATTTTTTTTTCACTGTAATAGAAGAGCAGTTGCCTGCCTGCCAGCTTCTGTGTGAGGTTCACATTGGATACTGTGCCCACTTGCCCAGTGCCACCACTCATATCTGTTTTAACAATTGGTTAAGCTTTAGATTTAAAATAAATAATTTTTTTTCACTGTAATAGAAGAGCAGTTGCCTGCCTGCCAGCTTCTGTGTCAGGTTGGATGCCTTGCCCATTTGCACAGTCAGTGCCACCACTCATATCTGTTTTAACAATTGGTTAAGCTTTAGATTTTAAATAAATAATTTTTTTCACTGTAATAGAAGAGCAGTTGCCTGCCTGCCAGCTTCTGTGTGAGGTTCACATTGGATACTGTGCCCACTAGCCCAGTGCCACCACTCATATCTGTTTTAACAATTGGTTAAGCTTTAGATTTAAAATAAATAATTTTTTTTCACTGTAATAGAAGAGCAGTTGCCTGCCTGCCAGCTTCTGTGTCAGGTTGGATGCCTTGCCCATTTGAACAGTCAGTGCCACCACTCATATCTGTTTTAACAATAGCTTAAGCTTTAGATTTTAAAGAAATCATTTTTTTTCACTGTAATAGAAGATCAGTTAGTTGTCTGCAAGCATCTGGGTGTCAGGCCTACTTCAGCGTGTGCTCTGCAGACCTGTGCCAGCGTGCTTTGACAGTTGCCAATCATATCTGGTGTCTCTTTAGCGTGCTTTTACAAAGAAAAAAGGTTTCCAGTGTAAGCTAATAGCAGACAGTCAGTGTCCTTCAAGCGGCTCTGTCAGGCCTTCCTTCAGCGTGTGCCCTGCACAACCCTGCCAGCGTACTTTGACAGTTGCCATTCATATCTTGTGTCTCTATAGCGTGCTTTTACAACCAAAATTTTGTTTCCACTGTAATAGAAGAGCAGTTGCCTGCCTGCCAGCTTCTGTGTGAGGTTCACATTGGATACTGTGCCTACTTGCCCAGTGCCACCACTCATATCTGTTTTAACAATTGGTTAAGCTTTACATTTAAAATAAATATTTTTTTTTCACTGTAATAGAAGAGCAGTTAGTTGTCTGCAAGCGTCTGGGTGTCAGGCCTACTTCAGCGTGTGCTCTGCAGACCTGTGCCAGCGTGCTTTGACAGTTGCCACTCATATCTTGTGTCTCTATAGCGTGCTTTTACAACCAAAATTTTGTTTCCACTGTAATAGAAGAGCAGTTGCCTGCCTGCCAGCTTCTGTGTGAGGTTCACATTGGATACTGTGCCTACTTGCCCAGTGCCACCACTCATATCTGTTTTAACAATTGGTTAAGCTTTACATTTAAAATAAATATTTTTTTTCACTGTAATAGAAGAGCAGTTGCCTGCCTGCCAGCTTCTGTGTGAGGTTCACATTGGATACTGTGCCCACTTGCCCAGTGCCACCACTCATATCTGTTTTAACAATAGCTTAAGCTTTAGATTTTAAAGAAATCATTTTTTTTCCCTGTAATAGAAGATCAGTTAGTTGTCTGCAAGCGTCTGGGTGTCAGGCCTACTTCAGCGTGTGCTCTGTAGACCTGTTCCAGCGTGCTTTGACAGTTGCCAATCATATTTGGTGTCTCTATAGCGTGCTTTTAAAACCAAAATTAGTTTTTCACTGTTATAGATTGAATAGCAGTTACTTGTCTTCAAGCGGGTGTCTCAGGCCTACAGTGTGTGCTCTGCAGAACTGTTCCAGTGCACATTGCCAATCATATCTGGTGTCTCTATAGCGTGCTTTTAAAACCAAAATTTGTTTTTCACTGTTATAGATTGAATAGCAGTTACTTGTCTTCAAGCGGGTGTCTCAGGCCTACAGTGTATGCTCTGCAGAACTGTTCCAGTGCACATTTCCAATCATATCTGGTGTCTCTATAGCGTGCTTTTAAAACCAAAATTTGTTTTTCACTGTTATAGATTGAATAGCAGTTACTTGTCTTCAAGCGGCTCGGTCAGTCCTTCCTTCAGCGTGTGCTCTGCAGAACTGTTCCAGTGCACATTGCCAATTTACGTTGCACTCATTAGAACCAAACACTGTGGGGTGATTTCACCAAGGACCACACGACGGAACAGGATCTGATTTTTAGTGTCCTTCAAATTGAAAAGGAGGATCCGGTATTTATTCTTATATCTGCTGTCAGTACACAGGAAAAGTTTAAATATTTCTTGTTCTACGTTCTCTGCAACTCCACGCACCGACTCATCCAATACGTGAAGATCTGGGGTTTCTCTGACTCTCCTCAGTAGTGTATCAAACAGAGTCTGCACTGTGGTAACACGGACATCTTCAGGACATAACTCAACTATTTGCAGATAGGCAGTCTGCAGCTTCTCTTTTTCACCTGTTCTCTTCTTTCTCTTATGCGTATTCTTGTCTATATGCAGGTGGTCTCTTGCCTTTCTTTTAACCAATTCGTTCCTTCCATATGGTTTCAAAAGATCTCTGGCATCATTACTTTCAACGCAAATAACGTCATCATAGTTAGTCTCCTCATTATTCACCGGGAAGAGAGTGTTTGCACTGACTACCCACAGCATGCTCTTGCCATTGCCTACTCCACCTTCAACGACAGGGTGCAAGTCCCAAGGAGAAGGATCATTCACTTTATTATCTGTCTTTATTTCACAAGTAGTGCCTGGAACATCCTCATGGGTCACAAGATGTAAATCTGGACTAATGTCAACCCCAGGGTCTGGAAAATCATCAATTTGAAATTTTTCAAATAATCCCAGTGGGCTGCCACATTCTTCCTCCTCTGATGGTATTAAAGTTTGCAGAGATTCACTATGGGGTGGTGTCAAGCATATTGGAGAACAATTAAGCATCTCCATCCCAATACGTTTCAGATGTCCTATCAGCTCTTCCACCCTATGCGATACTATGGGCAGGCTACCCGTGACGTCATTACTCACGGCCCTATTTCACGCGGACACTCTGTGTCAGTGTGTATCATGGTCTCTGTGGACAGGGAACAGTCTCTATTATGCTCTGTGTCAGTGTGTATCATGGTCTCTGTGGACAGGGAACAGTCTCTATTCTGCTCTGTGTCAGTGTGTATCAGGGGTTTTGAGGACAGGTGTCAATCCATATCTGCCAAGTGACCCTATGTAGGGGGAACAGTCCCTATTCTGCTCTGTGTCAGTGTGTATCAGGGGTTTTGAGGACAGGTGTCAATCCATATCTGCCAAGTGACCCTATGTAGGGGGAACAGTCCCTATTCTGCTCTGTGTCAGTGTGTATCATGGTCTCTGTGGACGGTGAACAGTCTCTATTCTGCTCTGTGTCAGTGTGTATCATGGTCTCTGTGGACAGGGAACAGTCTCTATTCTGCTCTGTGTCAGTGTGTATCAGGGGTTTTGAGGACAGGTGTCAATCCATATCTGCCAAGTGACCCTATGTAGGGGGAACAGTCCCTATTCTGCTCTGTGTCAGTGTGTATGAGGGGTTTTGAGGACAGGTGTCAATCCATATCTGCCAAGTGACCCTATGTAGGGGGAACAGTCCCTATTCTGCTCTGTGTCAGTGTGTATCATGGTCTCTGTGGACGGTGAACAGTCCCTATTCTGCTCTGTGTCAGTGTGTATCATGGTCTCTGTGGACAGGGAACAGTCTCTATTCTGCTCTGTGTCAGTGTGTATCAGGGGTTTTGAGGACAGGTGTCAATCCATATCTGCCAAGTGAACCTATGTAGGGGGAACAGTCCCTATTCTGCTCTGTGTCAGTGTGTATCATGGTCTCTGTGGACAGGGAACAGTCTCTATTCTGCTCTGTGTCAGTGTGTATCAGGGGTTTTGAGGACAGGTGTCAATCCATATCTGCCAAGTGACCCTATGTAGGGGGTACAGTCCCTATTCTGCTCTGTGTCAGTGTGTATCATGGTCTCTGTGGACGGTGAACAGTCTCTATTCTGCTCTGTGTCAGTGTGTATCATGGTCTCTGTGGACAGGGAACAGTCTCTATTCTGCTCTGTGTCAGTGTGTATCAGGGGTTTTGAGGACAGGTGTCAATCCATATCTGCCAAGTGACCCTATGTAGGGGGAACAGTCCCTATTCTGCTCTGTGTCAGTGTGTATCATGGTCTCTGTGGACAGTGAACAGTCTCTATTCTGCTCTGTGTCAGTGTGTATCATGGTCTCTGTGGACAGGGAACAGTCTCTATTCTGCTCTGTGTCAGTGTGTATCAGGGGTTTTGAGGACAGGTGTCAATCCATATCTGCCAAGTGACCCTATGTAGGGGGAACAGTCCCTATTCTGCTCTGTGTCAGTGTGTATCAGGGGTTTTGAGGACAGGTGTCAATCCATATCTGCCAAGTGACCCTATGTAGGGGGTACAGTCCCTATTCTGCTCTGTGTCAGTGTGTATCATGGTCTCTGTGGACGGTGAACAGTCTCTATTCTGCTCTGTGTCAGTGTGTATCATGGTCTCTGTGGACAGGGAACAGTCTCTATTCTGCTCTGTGTCAGTGTGTATCAGGGGTTTTGAGGACAGGTGTCAATCCATATCTGCCAAGTGACCCTATGTAGGGGGAACAGTCCCTATTCTGCTCTGTGTCAGTGTGTATCATGGTCTCTGTGGACAGGGAACAGTCTCTATTCTGCTCTGTGCCAGTGTGTATCATGGTCTCTGTGGACAGGGAACAGTCTCTATTCTGCTCTGTGTCAGTGTGTATCAGGGGTTTTGAGGACAGGTGTCAATCCATATCTGCCAAGTGACCCTATGTAGGGGGAACAGTCCCTATTCTGCTCTGTGTCAGTGTGTATCAGGGGTTTTGAGGACAGGTGTCAATCCATATCTGCCAAGTGACCCTATGTAGGGGGAACAGTCCCTATTCTGCTCTGTGTCAGTGTGTATCATGGTCTCTGTGGACGGTGAACAGTCCCTATTCTGCTCTGTGTCAGTGTGTATCATGGTCTCTGTGGACAGGGAACAGTCTCTATTCTGCTCTGTGTCAGTGTGTATCATGGTCTCTGTGGACGGTGAACAGTCCCTATTCTGCTCTGTGTCAGTGTGTATCATGGTCTCTGTGGACAGGGAACAGTCTCTATTCTGCTCTGTGTCAGTGTGTATCAGGGGTTTTGAGGACAGGTGTCAATCCATATCTGCCAAGTGACCCTATGTAGGGGGAACAGTCCCTATTCTGCTCTGTGTCAGTGTGTATCATGGTCTCTGTGGACAGGGAACAGTCTCTATTCTGCTCTGTGTCAGTGTGTATCAGGGGTTTTGAGGACAGGTGTCAATCCATATCTGCCAAGTGACCCTATGTAGGGGGTACAGTCCCTATTCTGCTCTGTGTCAGTGTGTATCATGGTCTCTGTGGACGGTGAACAGTCTCTATTCTGCTCTGTGTCAGTGTGTATCATGGTCTCTGTGGACAGGGAACAGTCTCTATTCTGCTCTGTGTCAGTGTGTATCAGGGGTTTTGAGGACAGGTGTCAATCCATATCTGCCAAGTGACCCTATGTAGGGGGTACAGTCCCTATTCTGCTCTGTGTCAGTGTGTATCATGGTCTCTGTGGACGGTGAACAGTCTCTATTCTGCTCTGTGTCAGTGTGTATCATGGTCTCTGTGGACAGGGAACAGTCTCTATTCTGCTCTGTGTCAGTGTGTATCAGGGGTTTTGAGGACAGGTGTCAATCCATATCTGCCAAGTGACCCTATGTAGGGGGAACAGTCCCTATTCTGCTCTGTGTCAGTGTGTATCAGGGGTTTTGAGGACAGGTGTCAATCCATATCTGCCAAGTGACCCTATGTAGGGGGTACAGTCCTTATTCTGCTCTGTGTCAGTGTGTATCATGGTCTCTGTGGACGGTGAACAGTCTCTATTCTGCTCTGTGTCAGTGTGTATCATGGTCTCTGTGGACAGGGAACAGTCTCTATTCTGCTCTGTGTCAGTGTGTATCAGGGGTTTTGAGGACAGGTGTCAATCCATATCTGCCAAGTGACCCTATGTAGGGGGAACAGTCCCTATTCTGCTCTGTGTCAGTGTGTATCATGGTCTCTGTGGACAGGGAACAGTCTCTATTCTGCTCTGTGCCAGTGTGTATCATGGTCTCTGTGGACAGGGAACAGTCTCTATTCTGCTCTGTGTCAGTGTGTATCAGGGGTTTTGAGGACAGGTGTCAATCCATATCTGCCAAGTGACCCTATGTAGGGGGAACAGTCCCTATTCTGCTCTGTGTCAGTGTGTATCAGGGGTTTTGAGGACAGGTGTCAATCCATATCTGCCAAGTGACCCTATGTAGGGGGAACAGTCCCTATTCTGCTCTGTGTCAGTGTGTATCATGGTCTCTGTGGACGGTGAACAGTCCCTATTCTGCTCTGTGTCAGTGTGTATCATGGTCTCTGTGGACAGGGAACAGTCTCTATTCTGCTCTGTGTCAGTGTGTATCAGGGGTTTTGAGGACAGGTGTCAATCCATATCTGCCAAGTGACCCTATGTAGGGGGAACAGTCCCTATTCTGCTCTGTGTCAGTGTGTATCATGGTCTCTGTGGACGGTGAACAGTCTCTATTCTGCTCTGTGTCAGTGTGTATCATGGTCTCTGTGGACAGGGAACAGTCTCTATTCTGCTCTGTGTCAGTGTGTATCAGGGGTTTTGAGGACAGGTGTCAATCCATATCTGCCAAGTGACCCTATGTAGGGGGAACAGTCCCTATTCTGCTCTGTGTCAGTGTGTATCAGGGGTTTTGAGGACAGGTGTCAATCCATATCTGCCAAGTGACCCTATGTAGGGGGAACAGTCCCTATTCTGCTCTGTGTCAGTGTGTATCATGGTCTCTGTGGACGGTGAACAGTCCCTATTCTGCTCTGTGTCAGTGTGTATCATGGTCTCTGTGGACGGTGAACAGTCTCTATTCTGCTCTGTGTCAGTGTGTATCATGGTCTCTGTGGACAGGGAACAGTCTCTATTCTGCTCTGTGTCAGTGTGTATCAGGGGTTTTGAGGACAGGTGTCAATCCATATCTGCCAAGTGACCCTATGTAGGGGGAACAGTCCCTATTCTGCTCTGTGTCAGTGTGTATCATGGTCTCTGTGGACAGGGAACAGTCTCTATTCTGCTCTGTGTCAGTGTGTATCATGGTCTCTGTGGACAGGGAACAGTCTCTATTCTGCTCTGTGTCAGTGTGTATCAGGGGTTTTGAGGACAGGTGTCAATCCATATCTGCCAAGTGACCCTATGTAGGGGGAACAGTCCCTATTCTGCTCTGTGTCAGTGTGTATCAGGGGTTTTGAGGACAGGTGTCAATCCATATCTGCCAAGTGACCCTATGTAGGGGGAACAGTCCCTATTCTGCTCTGTGTCAGTGTGTATCATGGTCTCTGTGGACGGTGAACAGTCCCTATTCTGCTCTGTGTCAGTGTGTATCATGGTCTCTGTGGACAGGGAACAGTCTCTATTCTGCTCTGTGTCAGTGTGTATCAGGGGTTTTGAGGACAGGTGTCAATCCATGTTACAAATTTCTATTTGTAACTGGCCCTTTAAATGAAAAATTGCCCTGCTTCCCTGGATTGTGGAGAAGCCTATTTGCCAGCCTCCTTCCTTATGACTATGGCCCTGTGTGAGCGGTGATACCCCAGATGGCTATGCCATGGAGCCTATTCATATAATGAAAGACTATGGGAAAGACTTTAGCTCCATGGCAATTGAACTGTGTGAATAGGATCTGCGCGCTATTCGGTAGTTTTGTGCGCTCAGATCCCAGCTATCTGGGGATATGTGAAATGTCTGTGTGTTATGTGTAAAATGTGACTTTATGTATTTTAAAGTGTTTTATGTTGTTTTGCAACCATGTGGTTAATGGAGTCTGCCTCTAGTCCTGGATAATTGAATTACTTCTCCCCATTGTCTCCAGGATAGAGGGCCCTGTAAAACCATGCTTCCAGAAGGTCAAATGCACATTTGTACTAACTTCTGAACCCCTGGTCATATTCGTATGATTTTTGAGTATGTTGTTCCCCTGAATGGATTGATTGTGAATATGTATTTTTATGCGAATGTGATGTATATTTTGGGAGTTATGAATGTTGTGTAAAAACTGTATTTTTACTGTCTGTGATAATTATGTTAATCCCTTGTGTAGCATAATTATATCACAGACATAGGGGAGGATTTTGTGTGTAATTACTGGGAGTGGTTTTAATGATGTACATGTATGATTGGTTGTTTTGTCCCGCCCTGTGGGTGGTCCTGTATTTTCAAAATGGTAATAAAAACCAGGCTGGGTGTTCCAGCACCTCAGACCTCTTCTGACCCTCTAACTTGTAGCCTCGACTCATGTTTGTAGGGGACAGCTATAATCACTAAAGGGATTGCTATGCTCTTCATACTCCCTTAGCTGTTGAGCTCTTGTAAGAGCTCTTTTTCCTGATCCTGCTTCGCTCTACAGAAGGAAGAGGTTCACCTATTGGAACCTGGAGCCTGGTCGTAGGTCCAGGGCGCAGAGCAGACGGCGAGATACCAGCCCAGCAGTGGTGGTTCGTGGAGTTCGCAGTGCTTATGGTGGCTACGGTGCTGATGGTCCTTTGGAAAGCGCTAGGAGCATCCTTTCTACGGTCCAACTTCCAGCCAGCCTGGAGGCAACCGTAACATTTGGTGGCAAGCGGTGGGATGGCGTCCTAGCGCAAGGAGCAGCACCCCAACAGCACTGGTATCGTATGAGAGTTATTGAGGGCAACGCTAGCCACTGCGCAGCGTCCCTACCTTGAGCAGCATGGAGCCAGCCAGTCCGTGCACAGCAGCCGAAATGGAGGAGAGGTTCCTCAACAGATTGCATGGCTTCCTATCCTGGAGAGATGGGGAAGTCTCAGAAGAGGAGATGTGTGGGTACAGACATGAGGCCAGATTTGAGCTGTGGGAAGAAGTCCTACAGGAAGTTCAACGTTGGCGAGGAGATCGTAGTATCAGCCGAGAGCAGCAAATCCAGGCTCGAATGGCAGAGCGGATGCCCTTCCTGGGCAAACAACCCCTTCCAGTGTGGGTAGCTAAACTAGAGAAACTAGTATACAATGAACTGTGGCTCGACACCGCATACCAGGCGCTACAGTGGTACGCAACTCAGCTCGCTCCAGAGATGGCTGAGTATGAATTCCCAGAGTGTGGGGATTACGATGGCCCTGATCTATTCTGGGAGAATATGGACGATGATGACTTTGGTAGGGCTACAGATTCACGCTTCTGGGACCTGTATGATGACCGGGAAGACAAGCTGGGTCTCCCTAGAACTATTAACCTAGAGGCCGATCTGCGGTACCTAGTCACCAACGAATGGGACCTTGAGTGGAAGTACCAGCACCTCATCAATGGGTCCCGGGAAGAGACAACCGGTCCCCTTTCTCCACAGCATCCAGAGGTACCCCAGGAGAGCACAGCAGCAGAGCCAGGTCGAGAGCCCTTCAGCTGGCAGGATATCGTAGAGGTATACTGGGAGGAACCTCTGATGGCAGGTGGAGATGGGACCGCAGTCTCTCTACCGGCCCTACAGGGATGCTGGGCAGGCGGCCCAGATCCCCAACCCCAGGGTGAGTTACAGGGAGCAGAGAGCAACGACCTCCCTCCCCAGCGGCAGCCTGAGTTACAGGGAGAGGAGAGCAGCGACCTCCCTCCCCAGCGGCAGTGCACCGTGCAGAGGGAAGAGACAACCGGTCTCCTTCCCCAACCCCAACCAGAGATACCCGAGGCAGCAGGCCTCACAGACTGGTCCTGGGAGGACCCCCAGCAGGCAGGTGGAGATGGGACCGCAGTCTCTCTACCGGCCCTACAGGGATGCTGGGCAGGCGGCCCAGATCCCCAACCCCAGGGTGAGTTACAGGGAGAGGAGAGCAACGACCTCCCTCCCCAGAGGCAGCGTGAGTTAAAGGGAGAGGAGAGCAGCGACCTCCCTCCCCAGCGGCAGTGCACTGTACAGAGGGAAGAGACAACCGGTCTCCTTCCCCAACCACAACCAGAGGTACCCGAGGCAGCAGGCCTCAAAGACTGGTCCTGGGAGGACCCCCAGCAGGCAGGTGGAGATGGGACCGCAGTCTCTCTACCGTCCCTACAGGGATGCTGGGCAGGCGGCCCAGATCCCCAGCGGCAGCCTGAGTTACAGGGAGAGGAGAGCAGCCACCTCCCTCCCCAGCGGCAGTGCACCGTGCAGAGGGAAGAGACAACCGGTCTCCTTCCCCAACCCCAACCAGAGATACCCGAGGCAGCAGGCCTCATAGAATGGTCCTGGGAGGACCCCCAGCAGGCAGGTGGAGATGGGACCGCAGTCTCTCTACCGGCCCTACAGGGATGCTGGGCAGGCGGCCCAGATCCCCAGCGGCAGACCCAGCTACAGGGAGGGGGGAGCATCGACCACCCTCCCCAGCCGGAGTATGCCTTCCAGGGAGAGGAGACAACCGGTCTCTCTCCCCAGCCGCAGCATGTTCCACAAGAAGCGGAGAGCATCGACCTCCCTTCTCAACGGCCGCAGGAGTATCAGGAGGAGGAGGTAAGCCAATTCCCCCCTCCTCAGCTAACTTCTAACCTGGGCCCAGGGTTAACAGTTCCCTTTGCCCCCGGGCAGGACTATGCCCCAATTCCCCCAGCAGAAGCGCTGGCACCAGGGCAGAGTGCCGCTGGCCTCTGCCCCCCAAGTACTACCAGCTATTTGCCCAGCTGCACCAGGAAGGCAGCGAGTGCTGCATGTTTACCCTACAACCTGGGACCTACAGGCCAGTACTATTTATTGTGGGGGGGCTTCTCTGCCAATGTTTATTTGTGGGTGGGCTGCGAGACTAACTTAGGCACTGACCGACAGAAGGTCAGGTGCTTGGTTAGTCTCCCTCCAAAAGGGGAGATGTGTTACAAATCGCTATTTGTAACTGGCCCTTTAAATGAAAAATTGCCCTGCTTCCCTGGATTGTGGAGAAGCCTATTTGCCAGCCTCCTTCCTTATGACTATGGCCCTGTGTGAGCGGTGATACCCCAGATGGCTATGCCATGGAGCCTATTCATATAATGAAAGACTATGGGAAAGACTTTAGCTCCATGGCAATTGAACTGTGTGAATAGGATCTGCGCGCTATTCGGTAGTTTTGTGCGCTCAGATCCCAGCTATCTGGGGATATGTGAAATGTCTGTGTGTTATGTGTAAAATGTGACTTTATGTATTTTAAAGTGTTTTATGTTGTTTTGCAACCATGTGGTTAATGGAGTCTGCCTCTAGTCCTGGATAATTGAATTACTTCTCCCCATTGTCTCCAGGATAGAGGGCCCTGTAAAACCATGCTTCCAGAAGGTCAAATGCACATTTGTACTAACTTCTGAACCCCTGGTCATATTCGTATGATTTTTGAGTATGTTGTTCCCCTGAATGGATTGATTGTGAATATGTATTTTTATGCGAATGTGATGTATATTTTGGGAGTTATGAATGTTGTGTAAAAACTGTATTTTTACTGTCTGTGATAATTATGTTAATCCCTTGTGTAGCATAATTATATCACAGACATAGGGGAGGATTTTGTGTGTAATTACTGGGAGTGGTTTTAATGATGTACATGTATGATTGGTTGTTTTGTCCCGCCCTGTGGGTGGTCCTGTATTTTCAAAATGGTAATAAAAACCAGGCTGGGTGTTCCAGCACCTCAGACCTCTTCTGACCCTCTAACTTGTAGCCTCGACTCATGTTTGTAGGGGACAGCTATAATCACTAAAGGGATTGCTATGCTCTTCATACTCCCTTAGCTGTTGAGCTCTTGTAAGAGCTCTTTTTCCTGATCCTGCTTCGCTCTACAGAAGGAAGAGGTTCACCTATTGGAACCTGGAGCCTGGTCGTAGGTCCAGGGCGCAGAGCAGACGGCGAGATACCAGCCCAGCAGTGGTGGTTCGTGGAGTTCGCAGTGCTTATGGTGGCTACGGTGCTGATGGTCCTTTGGAAAGCGCTAGGAGCATCCTTTCTACGGTCCAACTTCCAGCCAGCCTGGAGGCAACCGTAACAATCCATATCTGCCAAGTGACCCTATGTAGGGGGAACAGTCCCTATTCTGCTCTGTGTCAGTGTGTATCATGGTCTCTGTGGACGGTGAACAGTCTCTATTCTGCTCTGTGTCAGTGTGTATCATGGTCTCTGTGGACAGGGAACAGTCTCTATTCTGCTCTGTGTCATTGTGTATCAGGGGTTTTGAGGACAGGTGTCAATCCATATCTGCCAAGTGACCCTATGTAGGGGGAACAGTCCCTATTCTGCTCTGTGTCAGTGTGTATCATGGTCTCTGTGGACGGTGAACAGTCCCTATTCTGCTCTGTGTCAGTGTGTATCATGGTCTCTGTGGAGAGGGAACAGTCTCTATTCTGCTCTGTGTCAGTGTGTATCAGGGGTTTTGAGGACAGGTGTCAATCCATATCTGCCAAGTGACCCTATGTAGGGGGAACAGTCCCTATTCTGCTCTGTGTCAGTGTGTATCATGGTCTCTGTGGACAGGGAACAGTCTCTATTCTGCTCTGTGTCAGTGTGTATCAGGGGTTTTGAGGACAGGTGTCAATCCATATCTGCCAAGTGACCCTATGTAGGGGGTACAGTCCCTATTCTGCTCTGTGTCAGTGTGTATCATGGTCTCTGTGGACGGTGAACAGTCTCTATTCTGCTCTGTGTCAGTGTGTATCATGGTCTCTGTGGACAGGGAACAGTCTCTATTCTGCTCTGTGTCAGTGTGTATCAGGGGTTTTGAGGACAGGTGTCAATCCATATCTGCCAAGTGACCCTATGTAGGGGGAACAGTCCCTATTCTGCTCTGTGTCAGTGTGTATCATGGTCTCTGTGGACAGGGAACAGTCTCTATTCTGCTCTGTGTCAGTGTGTATCATGGTCTCTGTGGACAGGGAACAGTCTCTATTCTGCTCTGTGTCAGTGTGTATCAGGGGTTTTGAGGACAGGTGTCAATCCATATCTGCCAAGTGACCCTATGTAGGGGGAACAGTCCCTATTCTGCTCTGTGTCAGTGTGTATCAGGGGTTTTGAGGACAGGTGTCAATCCATATCTGCCAAGTGACCCTATGTAGGGGGAACAGTCCCTATTCTGCTCTGTGTCAGTGTGTATCATGGTCTCTGTGGACGGTGAACAGTCCCTATTCTGCTCTGTGTCAGTGTGTATCATGGTCTCTGTGGACAGGGAACAGTCTCTATTCTGCTCTGTGTCAGTGTGTATCAGGGGTTTTGAGGACAGGTGTCAATCCATATCTGCCAAGTGACCCTATGTAGGGGGAACAGTCCCTATTCTGCTCTGTGTCAGTGTGTATCAGGGGTTTTGAGGACAGGTGTCAATCCATATCTGCCAAGTGACCCTATGTAGGGGGAACAGTCCCTATTCTGCTCTGTGTCAGTGTGTATCATGGTCTCTGTGGACAGGGAACAGTCTCTATTCTGCTCTGTGTCAGTGTGTATCAGGGGTTTTGAGGACAGGTGTCAATCCATATCTGCCAAGTGACCCTATGTAGGGGGTACAGTCCCTATTCTGCTCTGTGTCAGTGTGTATCATGGTCTCTGTGGACGGTGAACAGTCTCTATTCTGCTCTGTGTCAGTGTGTATCATGGTCTCTGTGGACAGGGAACAGTCTCTATTCTGCTCTGTGTCAGTGTGTATCAGGGGTTTTGAGGACAGGTGTCAATCTATATCTGCCAAGTGACCCTATGTAGGGGGAACAGTCCCTATTCTGCTCTGTGTCAGTGTGTATCATGGTCTCTGTGGACAGTGAACAGTCTCTATTCTGCTCTGTGTCAGTGTGTATCATGGTCTCTGTGGACAGGGAACAGTCTCTATTCTGCTCTGTGTCAGTGTGTATCAGGGGTTTTGAGGACAGGTGTCAATCCATATCTGCCAAGTGACCCTATGTAGGGGGAACAGTCCCTATTCTGCTCTGTGTCAGTGTGTATCAGGGGTTTTGAGGACAGGTGTCAATCCATATCTGCCAAGTGACCCTATGTAGGGGGTACAGTCCCTATTCTGCTCTGTGTCAGTGTGTATCATGGTCTCTGTGGACGGTGAACAGTCTCTATTCTGCTCTGTGTCAGTGTGTATCATGGTCTCTGTGGACAGGGAACAGTCTCTATTCTGCTCTGTGTCAGTGTGTATCAGGGGTTTTGAGGACAGGTGTCAATCCATATCTGCCAAGTGACCCTATGTAGGGGGAACAGTCCCTATTCTGCTCTGTGTCAGTGTGTATCATGGTCTCTGTGGACAGGGAACAGTCTCTATTCTGCTCTGTGTCAGTGTGTATCATGGTCTCTGTGGACAGGGAACAGTCTCTATTCTGCTCTGTGTCAGTGTGTATCAGGGGTTTTGAGGACAGGTGTCAATCCATATCTGCCAAGTGACCCTATGTAGGGGGAACAGTCCCTATTCTGCTCTGTGTCAGTGTGTATCAGGGGTTTTGAGGACAGGTGTCAATCCATATCTGCCAAGTGACCCTATGTAGGGGGAACAGTCCCTATTCTGCTCTGTGTCAGTGTGTATCATGGTCTCTGTGGACGGTGAACAGTCCCTATTCTGCTCTGTGTCAGTGTGTATCATGGTCTCTGTGGACAGGGAACAGTCTCTATTCTGCTCTGTGTCAGTGTGTATCAGGGGTTTTGAGGACAGGTGTGAATCCATATCTGCCAAGTGACCCTATGTAGGGGGAACAGTCCCTATTCTGCTCTGTGTCAGTGTGTATCAGGGGTTTTGAGGACAGGTGTCAATCCATATCTGCCAAGTGACCCTATGTAGGGGGAACAGTCCCTATTCTGCTCTGTGTCAGTGTGTATCATGGTCTCTGTGGACAGGGAACAGTCTCTATTCTGCTCTGTGTCAGTGTGTATCAGGGGTTTTGAGGACAGGTGTCAATCCATATCTGCCAAGTGACCCTATGTAGGGGGTACAGTCCCTATTCTGCTCTGTGTCAGTGTGTATCATGGTCTCTGTGGACGGTGAACAGTCTCTATTCTGCTCTGTGTCAGTGTGTATCATGGTCTCTGTGGACAGGGAACAGTCTCTATTCTGCTCTGTGTCAGTGTGTATCAGGGGTTTTGAGGACAGGTGTCAATCTATATCTGCCAAGTGACCCTATGTAGGGGGAACAGTCCCTATTCTGCTCTGTGTCAGTGTGTATCATGGTCTCTGTGGACAGTGAACAGTCTCTATTCTGCTCTGTGTCAGTGTGTATCATGGTCTCTGTGGACAGGGAACAGTCTCTATTCTGCTCTGTGTCAGTGTGTATCAGGGGTTTTGAGGACAGGTGTCAATCCATATCTGCCAAGTGACCCTATGTAGGGGGAACAGTCCCTATTCTGCTCTGTGTCAGTGTGTATCAGGGGTTTTGAGGACAGGTGTCAATCCATATCTGCCAAGTGACCCTATGTAGGGGGAACAGTCCCTATTCTGCTCTGTGTCAGTGTGTATCATGGTCTCTGTGGACAGGGAACAGTCTCTATTCTGCTCTGTGTCATTGTGTATCAGGGGTTTTGAGGACAGGTGTCAATCCATATCTGCCAAGTGACCCTATGTAGGGGGAACAGTCCCTATTCTGCTCTGTGTCAGTGTGTATCAGGGGTTTTGAGGACAGGTGTCAATCCATATCTGCCAAGTGACCCTATGTAGGGGGAACAGTCCCTATTCTGCTCTGTGTCAGTGTGTATCATGGTCTCTGTGGACAGGGAACAGTCTCTATTCTGCTCTGTGTCAGTGTGTATCAGGGGTTTTGAGGACAGGTGTCAGTCCATATCTGCCAAGTGACCCTATGTAGGGGGTACAGTCCCTATTCTGCTCTGTGTCAGTGTGTATCATGGTCTCTGTGGACGGTGAACAGTCTCTATTCTGCTCTGTGTCAGTGTGTATCATGGTCTCTGTGGACAGGGAACAGTCTCTATTCTGCTCTGTGTCAGTGTGTATCAGGGGTTTTGAGGACAGGTGTCAATCCATATCTGCCAAGTGACCCTATGTAGGGGGAACAGTCCCTATTCTGCTCTGTGTCAGTGTGTATCAGGGGTTTTGAGGACAGGTGTCAATCCATATCTGCCAAGTGACCCTATGTAGGGGGAACAGTCCCTATTCTGCTCTGTGTCAGTGTGTATCATGGTCTCTGTGGACAGGGAACAGTCTCTATTCTGCTCTGTGTCAGTGTGTATCAGGGGTTTTGAGGACAGGTGTCAATCCATATCTGCCAAGTGACCCTATGTAGGGGGAACAGTCCCTATTCTGCTCTGTGTCAGTGTGTATCAGGGGTTTTGAGGACAGGTGTCAATCCATATCTGCCAAGTGACCCTATGTAGGGGGTACAGTCCCTATTCTGCTCTGTGTCAGTGTGTATCATGGTCTCTGTGGACGGTGAACAGTCTCTATTCTGCTCTGTGTCAGTGTGTATCATGGTCTCTGTGGACAGGGAACAGTCTCTATTCTGCTCTGTGTCAGTGTGTATCAGGGGTTTTGAGGACAGGTGTCAATCCATATCTGCCAAGTGACCCTATGTAGGGGGAACAGTCCCTATTCTGCTCTGTGTCAGTGTGTATCATGGTCTCTGTGGACAGGGAACAGTCTCTATTCTGCTCTGTGTCAGTGTGTATCATGGTCTCTGTGGACAGGGAACAGTCTCTATTCTGCTCTGTGTCAGTGTGTATCAGGGGTTTTGAGGACAGGTGTCAATCCATATCTGCCAAGTGACCCTATGTAGGGGGAACAGTCCCTATTCTGCTCTGTGTCAGTGTGTATCAGGGGTTTTGAGGACAGGTGTCAATCCATATCTGCCAAGTGACCCTATGTAGGGGGAACAGTCCCTATTCTGCTCTGTGTCAGTGTGTATCATGGTCTCTGTGGACGGTGAACAGTCCCTATTCTGCTCTGTGTCAGTGTGTATCATGGTCTCTGTGGACAGGGAACAGTCTCTATTCTGCTCTGTGTCAGTGTGTATCAGGGGTTTTGAGGACAGGTGTCAATCCATATCTGCCAAGTGACCCTATGTAGGGGGAACAGTCCCTATTCTGCTCTGTGTCAGTGTGTATCATGGTCTCTGTGGACAGGGAACAGTCTCTATTCTGCTCTGTGTCAGTGTGTATCAGGGGTTTTGAGGACAGGTGTCAATCCATATCTGCCAAGTGACCCTATGTAGGGGGTACAGTCCCTATTCTGCTCTGTGTCAGTGTGTATCATGGTCTCTGTGGACGGTGAACAGTCTCTATTCTGCTCTGTGTCAGTGTGTATCATGGTCTCTGTGGACAGGGAACAGTCTCTATTCTGCTCTGTGTCAGTGTGTATCAGGGGTTTTGAGGACAGGTGTCAATCTATATCTGCCAAGTGACCCTATGTAGGGGGAACAGTCCCTATTCTGCTCTGTGTCAGTGTGTATCATGGTCTCTGTGGACAGTGAACAGTCTCTATTCTGCTCTGTGTCAGTGTGTATCATGGTCTCTGTGGACAGGGAACAGTCTCTATTCTGCTCTGTGTCAGTGTGTATCAGGGGTTTTGAGGACAGGTGTCAATCCATATCTGCCAAGTGACCCTATGTAGGGGGAACAGTCCCTATTCTGCTCTGTGTCAGTGTGTATCAGGGGTTTTGAGGACAGGTGTCAATCCATATCTGCCAAGTGACCCTATGTAGGGGGAACAGTCCCTATTCTGCTCTGTGTCAGTGTGTATCATGGTCTCTGTGGACGGTGAACAGTCCCTATTCTGCTCTGTGTCAGTGTGTATCATGGTCTCTGTGGACAGGGAACAGTCTCTATTCTGCTCTGTGTCAGTGTGTATCAGGGGTTTTGAGGACAGGTGTCAATCCATATCTGCCAAGTGACCCTATGTAGGGGGAACAGTCCCTATTCTGCTCTGTGTCAGTGTGTATCAGGGGTTTTGAGGACAGGTGTCAATCCATATCTGCCAAGTGACCCTATGTAGGGGGAACAGTCCCTATTCTGCTCTGTGTCAGTGTGTATCATGGTCTCTGTGGACAGGGAACAGTCTCTATTCTGCTCTGTGTCAGTGTGTATCAGGGGTTTTGAGGACAGGTGTCAATCCATATCTGCCAAGTGACCCTATGTAGGGGGTACAGTCCCTATTCTGCTCTGTGTCAGTGTGTATCATGGTCTCTGTGGACAGTGAACAGTCTCTATTCTGCTCTGTGTCAGTGTGTATCATGGTCTCTGTGGACAGGGAACAGTCTCTATTCTGCTCTGTGTCAGTGTGTATCAGGGGTTTTGAGGACAGGTGTCAATCTATATCTGCCAAGTGACCCTATGTAGGGGGAACAGTCCCTATTCTGCTCTGTGTCAGTGTGTATCATGGTCTCTGTGGACAGTGAACAGTCCCTATTCTGCTCTGTGTCAGTGTGTATCATGGTCTCTGTGGACAGGGAACAGTCTCTATTCTGCTCTGTGTCAGTGTGTATCAGGGGTTTTGAGGACAGGTGTCAATCCATATCTGCCAAGTGACCCTATGTAGGGGGTACAGTCCCTATTCTGCTCTGTGTCAGTGTGTATCATGGTCTCTGTGGACAGTGAACAGTCTCTATTCTGCTCTGTGTCAGTGTGTATCATGGTCTCTGTGGACAGGGAACAGTCTCTATTCTGCTCTGTGTCAGTGTGTATCAGGGGTTTTGAGGACAGGTGTCAATCTATATCTGCCAAGTGACCCTATGTAGGGGGAACAGTCCCTATTCTGCTCTGTGTCAGTGTGTATCATGGTCTCTGTGGACAGTGAACAGTCTCTATTCTGCTCTGTGTCAGTGTGTATCATGGTCTCTGTGGACAGGGAACAGTCTCTATTCTGCTCTGTGTCAGTGTGTATCAGGGGTTTTGAGGACAGGTGTCAATCCATATCTGCCAAGTGACCCTATGTAGGGGGAACAGTCCCTATTCTGCTCTGTGTCAGTGTGTATCAGGGGTTTTGAGGACAGGTGTCAATCCATATCTGCCAAGTGACCCTATGTAGGGGGTACAGTCCCTATTCTGCTCTGTGTCAGTGTGTATCATGGTCTCTGTGGACGGTGAACAGTCTCTATTCTGCTCTGTGTCAGTGTGTATCATGGTCTCTGTGGACAGGGAACAGTCTCTATTCTGCTCTGTGTCAGTGTGTATCAGGGGTTTTGAGGACAGGTGTCAATCCATATCTGCCAAGTGACCCTATGTAGGGGGAACAGTCCCTATTCTGCTCTGTGTCAGTGTGTATCATGGTCTCTGTGGACAGGGAACAGTCTCTATTCTGCTCTGTGTCAGTGTGTATCATGGTCTCTGTGGACAGGGAACAGTCTCTATTCTGCTCTGTGTCAGTGTGTATCAGGGGTTTTGAGGACAGGTGTCAATCCATATCTGCCAAGTGACCCTATGTAGGGGGAACAGTCCCTATTCTGCTCTGTGTCAGTGTGTATCAGGGGTTTTGAGGACAGGTGTCAATCCATATCTGCCAAGTGACCCTATGTAGGGGGAACAGTCCCTATTCTGCTCTGTGTCAGTGTGTATCATGGTCTCTGTGGACGGTGAACAGTCCCTATTCTGCTCTGTGTCAGTGTGTATCATGGTCTCTGTGGACAGGGAACAGTCTCTATTCTGCTCTGTGTCAGTGTGTATCAGGGGTTTTGAGGACAGGTGTCAATCCATATCTGCCAAGTGACCCTATGTAGGGGGAACAGTCCCTATTCTGCTCTGTGTCAGTGTGTATCAGGGGTTTTGAGGACAGGTGTCAATCCATATCTGCCAAGTGACCCTATGTAGGGGGAACAGTCCCTATTCTGCTCTGTGTCAGTGTGTATCATAGTCTCTGTGGACAGGGAACAGTCTCTATTCTGCTCTGTGTCAGTGTGTATCAGGGGTTTTGAGGACAGGTGTCAATCCATATCTGCCAAGTGACCCTATGTAGGGGGTACAGTCCCTATTCTGCTCTGTGTCAGTGTGTATCATGGTCTCTGTGGACGGTGAACAGTCTCTATTCTGCTCTGTGTCAGTGTGTATCATGGTCTCTGTGGACAGGGAACAGTCTCTATTCTGCTCTGTGTCAGTGTGTATCAGGGGTTTTGAGGACAGGTGTCAATCTATATCTGCCAAGTGACCCTATGTAGGGGGAACAGTCCCTATTCTGCTCTGTGTCAGTGTGTATCATGGTCTCTGTGGACAGTGAACAGTCTCTATTCTGCTCTGTGTCAGTGTGTATCATGGTCTCTGTGGACAGGGAACAGTCTCTATTCTGCTCTGTGTCAGTGTGTATCAGGGGTTTTCAGGACAGGTGTCAATCCATATCTGCCAAGTGACCCTATGTAGGGGGAACAGTCCCTATTCTGCTCTGTGTCAGTGTGTATCAGGGGTTTTGAGGACAGGTGTCAATCCATATCTGCCAAGTGACCCTATGTAGGGGGAACAGTCCCTATTCTGCTCTGTGTCAGTGTGTATCATGGTCTCTGTGGACAGGGAACAGTCTCTATTCTGCTCTGTGTCAGTGTGTATCAGGGGTTTTGAGGACAGGTGTCAATCCATATCTGCCAAGTGACCCTATGTAGGGGGAACAGTCCCTATTCTGCTCTGTGTCAGTGTGTATCAGGGGTTTTGAGGACAGGTGTCAATCCATATCTGCCAAGTGACCCTATGTAGGGGGAACAGTCCCTATTCTGCTCTGTGTCAGTGTGTATCATGGTCTCTGTGGACAGGGAACAGTCTCTATTCTGCTCTGTGTCAGTGTGTATCAGGGGTTTTGAGGACAGGTGTCAGTCCATATCTGCCAAGTGACCCTATGTAGGGGGTACAGTCCCTATTCTGCTCTGTGTCAGTGTGTATCATGGTCTCTGTGGACGGTGAACAGTCTCTATTCTGCTCTGTGTCAGTGTGTATCATGGTCTCTGTGGACAGGGAACAGTCTCTATTCTGCTCTGTGTCAGTGTGTATCAGGGGTTTTGAGGACAGGTGTCAATCCATATCTGCCAAGTGACCCTATGTAGGGGGAACAGTCCCTATTCTGCTCTGTGTCAGTGTGTATCATGGTCTCTGTGGACGGTGAACAGTCTCTATTCTGCTCTGTGTCAGTGTGTATCAGGGGTTTTGAGGACAGGTGTCAATCCATATCTGCCAAGTGACCCTATGTAGGGGGAACAGTCCCTATTCTGCTCTGTGTCAGTGTGTATAAGGGGTTTTGAGGACAGGTGTCAATCCATATCTGCCAAGTGACCCTATGTAGGGGGAACAGTCCCTATTCTGCTCTGTGTCAGTGTGTATCATGGTCTCTGTGGACAGGGAACAGTCTCTATTCTGCTCTGTGTCAGTGTGTATCAGGGGTTTTGAGGACAGGTGTCAATCCATATCTGCCAAGTGACCCTATGTAGGGGGTACAGTCCCTATTCTGCTCTGTGTCAGTGTGTATCATGGTCTCTGTGGACGGTGAACAGTCTCTATTCTGCTCTGTGTCAGTCTGTATCATGGTCTATGTGGACAGGGAACAGTCTCTATTCTGCTCTGTGTCAGTGTGTATCAGGGGTTTTGAGGACAGGTGTCAATCCATATCTGCCAAGTGACCCTATGTAGGGGGAACAGTCCCTATTCTGCTCTGTGTCAGTGTGTATAAGGGGTTTTGAGGACAGGTGTCAATCCATATCTGCCAAGTGACCCTATGTAGGGGGAACAGTCCCTATTCTGCTCTGTGTCAGTGTGTATCATGGTCTCTGTGGACAGGGAACAGTCTCTATTCTGCTCTGTGTCAGTGTGTATCAGGGGTTTTGAGGACAGGTGTCAATCCATATCTGCCAAGTGACCCTATGTAGGGGGTACAGTCCCTATTCTGCTCTGTGTCAGTGTGTATCATGGTCTCTGTGGACGGTGAACAGTCTCTATTCTGCTCTGTGTCAGTCTGTATCATGGTCTATGTGGACAGGGAACAGTCTCTATTCTGCTCTGTGTCAGTGTGTATCAGGGGTTTTGAGGACAGGTGTCAATCCATATCTGCCAAGTGACCCTATGTAGGGGGAACAGTCTCTATTCTGCTCTGTGTCAGTGTGTATCATGGTCTCTGTGGACGGTGAACAGTCTCTATTCTGCTCTGTGTCAGTCTGTATCATGGTCTATGTGGACAGGGAACAGTCTCTATTCTGCTCTGTGTCAGTGTGTATCAGGGGTTTTGAGGACAGGTGTCAATCCATATCTGCCAAGTGACCCTATGTAGGGGGAACAGTCCCTATTCTGCTCTGTGTCAGTGTGTATCAGGGGTTTTGAGGACAGGTGTCAATCCATATCTGCCAAGTGACCCTATGTAGGGGGAACAGTCCCTATTCTGCTCTGTGTCAGTGTGTATCATGGTCTCTGTGGACAGGGAACAGTCTCTATTCTGCTCTGTGTCAGTGTGTATCAGGGGTTTTGAGGACAGGTGTCAATCCATATCTGCCAAGTGACCATATGTAGGGGGAACAGTCCCTATTCTGCTCTGTGTCAGTGTGTATCAGGGGTTTTGAGGACAGGTGTCAATCCATATCTGCCAAGTGACCCTATGTAGGGGGGACAGTCTCTATTCTGCTCTGTGTCAGTGTGTATCAGGGCTGGGCTTTGAGGACAGGTGTCAATGTTAGGTGATTTCTGCCCTTTATGGATTAAAAGCAGACTCTGCATCAACTGTGCAATTTTCCATGGGAGTTTTGCCATGGATCCCCCTCTGGCATGCCACAGTCCAGGTGTTAGTCCCCTTGAAACAACTTTTCCATCACTATTGTGGCCAGAAAGAGTCCCTGTTGTTTTTAAAATTCGCCTGCCCATTGAAGTCAATGGCGGTTCGCGCGGTTCGCCGGTTCGCGAACATTTGCGGAAGTTCGCGTTCGCCATTCGCGAACCGAAAATTCCGGGTTCGCGACAACACTACTTTTCAACTCAAGCTCCTACACATCACGCCAGAAGTCTATTGAATCTCTAGACGTTCAAGCTTTATTTTGATGAGCTTAATATCGAGTGCATTTATTATCCTTATTATCCTGTGAGTGCATTTTATACCTAATTGGCTTAATATTGAGTGCATTTATCATCCTGTGAGTGCATTTTATACCTAATTGGTATCCTATGATATAACTTTATGTCAGTTGTATTCTCTTCTAGATATCTGTACTGATTTCTGCTTTGTTATACCAATGTTGTATCCATCTCTTATCTTTTAGACCATCTTTTTTACACCTTACTTATATGTTTTTATTTGTCTAGTTATGAGATTTAATCTCAATTTTTTTTTCCATTTGGATTTTGACAATATCCTCTCTGAGTTTAACTGAATTATTATTTCATTTATTTTTACATTTTCTTTTTGTGCCAATAAAATATACAAATCAGCCAGTTTTGCTTGTTTTCTTTCTGTGCCTAGTTTAATATGATATCCCTACCATAGTATTGAATCAGATGTTTTGTTGTTATTTCTATAAAAAACATTTGTTTGCAATATTACATAATTATTTTAGGTTATCCTCAGTTAACAGATTTTCATTAAGTCTCCATGAGGATACCTTATAATGATTTTGTTAATTTTTAATAGTAACCAATATTGGTGCATGGTCTGACCATGAGAATACATCAATTTTGAAATTAATATATTTGTTTAGAATCAGAGAATTAGTTAAAAATAGATCTATTCTGGAGTATATTCCATGAACCTTCTATGTTCAAATCATCCCCATTGTCTCCCTCTTTCTCCTTGTGATTTTTATTGTGAGGCACTTTTTTTGAATAATTTAAGTTCTATCCGTTTCTTACAAGTGTTGGTCTTAAGAAATAAGTGTATTGTTAATCTAATTACATGTCTACCTTTGTTTAATTTAGTTTTAACTAATCATAGTGTGATAAAAAAAACATCTTAAAATTGTGATAACATTATTAGTTTCTATATATTTTTGAAGAAGAAAAAAAAAAACTACATATATATATTTTGGTAAACTTATGGGTACTCATTTTATTTTAACCCCAATTTTGAAGATCTTCAGAAGGATTTGTAATGAAACAGTTTTTCCTTCTCTGTGTATTGCAATTTTTATTGGAAATCCCTATTTATATTGTATCGCCATATTTCTTAGACGGGATGTGATGTCCGAAATGTTTTTCCTGTGAAGTCTCGTTGTAGCCGAGAGATCCCGATATATTTGCAGTCCAACGGATTTTTTATTTTTTTCTTTATAAGTAGATCTTTGAACGTACAAGTTGTGAATCTTACTATAATGTCTCTGGCTTGTTCTGCTTTCACATGGCATCTGTGACATCTTTCAATCTGAAATTTGTCAGTGTCTTGCGGGTTCAAAAATTGTCCTTTTTTTATGCGAGAGCTCTTCAGCAGGGCTCTGCGCATTAAACTAACATGCTAACTTTGGGAGGGGGCATGCTTGTCACTGATGATGACAAAACACCCCCCTTTCGGCCTTCCCCCTTCTCAGTGGGCTGCTGTGATTTATAAATGCCCGAGCTGGATTTTTTTCCCAGTCCGGCCCTGCTTCCAATGAAATAAAACTCAGAAAGATCATCTGATTCTGAAAATGTTTTAAAAATGCTTTAAGTTGTTCTTCCGTAACATCTTCAGATACCATTTTAATAAATATATTGTTTCTTCGTGATCAATCTTTGATTTCTGTTAATTTGGATTCCAATTTATTTTTCAAGTACTTGAGTAAATTATTTTGTGTCTGAAGAGATTGTATTTCTATCTTTGCCTGTTTTATAGCTGTCTCTTGTTTTTCTATTTTTTTCCAACATTGCTGCCCTATCTTTTTTTAGATTGATTATACTTTCGTTTATATTCTGCTTTATCCTGGCATACAGGTTTTATAATTACATCTCTAAACTTTCTTGTGTTATAGATGCTGAAACTCCAACCATTGGAGTAGCAGATTACTGGTCCAAGAGACTTGTTTGTAAGTTTTGTAAGTAAGTCTTTGAATTCCTGGGGATAAGGATTTCATTTGGAGTTTGATGTATCCTTGTTACCTTTTGGGGAATAGAAAGCATTTAAGGTTTATGTTTATCTATTTTGTGTCCATTGTTTCCTTATTTTTTTTGGTGCCATAGTAAGGAGAGGGAATTTTTTTTTTCCTTGTAGGTTTATCTTTCCTTTAAAGTGTATGGGAGATTATAACCTTTAATGATATTTATCTTTGTCCATGCCTTTTTGTATGATTTCTTACATAACTGTAGAGAGATTTATTTTATTTATTAAACTGATTATTTTAAATACCCAGAAATAGTGGTTGTTCTCTTTCCTACAGCCAGTAGTCAGTGCTGTTGTAAATATTAAAGGGACACTATAGTCACCTGAACACCTTTAGCTTAATGAAGCAGTTTTGGTGTATAGAACATGCCCCTGCAGCCTCACTGCTCAATCCTCTGCCATTTAGGAGTTAAATCCCTTTGTTTAAGAACCCTAGTCACCAGTGGTGTATCCTGGTTTTGTGCTGCCCTAGGCAATGCCTTGTTTGCCTCGTGGCTAATACGCCCCTGCTAGTCACACCTCCCTGCATGTGACTTGCTCAACCTTCCATAAACACTTCCTGTGAAGAGAGCCCTATTTAGACTTTCTTTATTTGAAGTTTTCTTATCCCCTGCTATGTTAATAGCTTGCTAGACCTTGCAAGAGCCTCCTGTATGTGATTAAAGTTCAATTTAGAGATTGAGATACAATTATTTAAGGTAAATTACATCTGTTTGAAAGTGAAACCAGTTTTTTTTTCATGCAGGCTCTGTTAGTCATAGCCGGGGGGGGGGGGGAGCTTATATTTGAACCTAATAAACCTTTCAGGTATATTCAACAATAGCTGTTTTCTTTGCTACGTTTATGTGATTATTTTATGGGTTTTTTCACAGAGGGGAAAACATTTCTGGAGCCCATGTGTTTGGAAATAAAATGGTTATTTAAAAAGGGGAGATCGGTATATTGTATTGATCTATTACTCCTGTGTAAACACTCAGGATTAATGATTATTTTCTTACCCCGAAAGCATAAAATCAATGCCAGTGAACCAATCTACACTAACAAACCTGTCAACGATAGAAAACTAATCAACACTGATATATGAGATTTCTAAGATTCTGATCCTTTGATTCTGATTCTAAACGTGTCACATTTATTAGCCTCAGAAAGTCAATGTCATATGACATATGTATACTGTATTTGTGCAAAATAAAGTCTTGAGTTTTCTCCTTTTCTTTTCTTCTTTCCTTCCTTTATTTTCCCTTTCCACCCTTCTTTTATTCTTCTGTCTTCCTTCCTTCTGTTTTGCCTGCTTGCTGACATGTGTTTAAAATATTTAAGTCTCTCAGGAGTAATTAGTTTCTTTGCTTTGCTTAAAACACTTATTCTGTACTCTTTTACTTAGAGGGAATATGAGTGGCTCAGCATTAAAAAGCAAAAGGCAAAAAGAAAAAAAAACTGTTTTTTGCAACAGATGTCTCTCAAAAGTAGCCTAGTGGCGTGGTGGGCGAGTGCTGACCACTATACCCATACTTCAGGAATATTACACCTTCTTCTCTCCACCTGTTTGGTAACACATATTTTGGAAGTCTAATGTCTGGATCTAGGGTTATGACTCTCTGCTCTACTACAGTGCTGGTTCCGAGAGGTTAGATGTTGCTCAGACACATTTCTACCATGGTTCCCTCGGGTCCTCCCCTGCTTTGCCACTCCATGCATGCAACGTCACACGCGCTTACATCCGGCTGCTGTCTTTCTGATTTATTAATACTGATACTGGGGGCAGAAAAAAATTAGCACAATTATCAAAATCTTTATTAAATAATATACAAAGGATTCCTTAATTCAAATAAAATAACATAGATAAATATGGGAAATACATAAATTTACATAAAAAATATATGGTCACATAAAGGAACATAGCCAATTGACGGTGTTATTGGGACAAGAGAGTTCAGGTGCCGTCTAACTTCATGGGTTAAACCATTGAAAGAGATAGTACAAACTAAATTATTATTTTTTACTGTGACACCAATGGTAGCTTATTATCTACCACCCAACCAAAACTTTTTCATACAGCAGAAGGAGGCTGTGTTGAGAGGGGATAAACCACTTTAAAACAGTTTAACTAGTGAAGGGAAGAGGCACCCAGACACTCCTACATTATAAAGTGACCCGTGCAAATATCAGAACATACTATAGTCAAATACATACTTAAATAAATGCCCCAAAGAAGCAACAAGTGTTAACAAGTATGAAAAGTATAAGGGGGGATAGAGATGTCCAATATATATTAATATATATATATATATATATTACATTGTGTTCTCCATACTCAAATATTAAATATTGCAATGCAATTATTACTCTGCAGTGATATACTTTGTGAATGGGTACCCCATAATGCTGCACAGCACTAAATAGTGTAAAAGTATTTTGTGTGTACAAGTGTCCCAAAGAGATCCACAACAATACATTTCATAAAGAAATAATCCCTGCCCATTAGTTTTTGGTGGCAATGGCTATAGTATTCATTAAAGGAACATTATAGTCACCTAAATTACTTTAGCTAAATAAAGCAGTTTTAGTGTATAGATCATTCCCCTGCAATTTCACTGCTCAATTCAGTGTCATTTATAAGTTAAATCACGTTGTTTCTGTTTACGCAGCCCTAGCCACACCTGCCCTGGCTATGATTGTCAGAGCCTGCATGAAAAAAAAAACTAGTTTCACTTTCAAACAGATGTAATTTACCTTAAATAATTGTATCTCAATCTCTAAATTGAACTTTAATCACATACAGGAGGCTCTTGCAAGGTCTAGCAAGCTATTAACATAGCAGGGGATAAGAAAACTTCAAATAAAGAAAGTCTAAATAGGGCTCTCTTTACAGGAAGTGTTTATGGAAGGTTGAGCAATTTACATGCAGGGAGGTGTGACTAGGGTTGTTAAACAAAGGGATTTAACTCCTAAATGGCAGAGGATTGAGCAGTGAGGCTGCAGGGGCATGTTCTATACACCAAAACTGCTTACTTAAGCTAAAGTTGTTCAGGTGACTATAGTGTCCCATTAATAAAAAAAAATAGGAGTAAAACCACTATTTCATATGCTTAACACTCTGTGTCTAAAATTTAAGGAAAAAGTATATGTATACACTTAACAGTATTTGACACAATGTCCAATAGTTAGGGGTATAAATTCTAAAATAAATAAATAATCTTAATGTAATAAAATCAATTCACAATTGAAGTAATGTAATGTTTAAAGTGTTCTGTGGACTTATAAACACTTATAATTAGATACTGATTACATACTAAATATAAAGGATAAGAAACAAAGAGACCAATGGTGTGCAAATGAGTGTATTAAAAACACAGAACACTTTAAACATTACATTACTTCAATTGTGGGCATAATTGCTCACTTACAATATGGATACCACAGCACTTCCTATAACAGAGAGAATTGATTAATAGCAGACCGGAAGTGATGTCACCACAACGGCAAACTGATGTACGAACATGACCAGAAGTGACACGTGACCCAGAAGTAAATTGGCATATCGTCAGTTGAATTGATTTTGACAATCAACTTAATCATACAAAAGGAGAGCAACCAGCATCTATCATGATGGCACTGAGGAAGACTTTTATGTCGAAACGCATATGCTGTATTTTCTATGCTGTATTTTGCAAGGACTTCTTGCGGTGGTGGTGTATATATTTGTTATTACACACTGCTTTTGTTTATGTTCTGATTTTATATTTTATCTAATAAATTGTTTTTGAATACTACATCATACCTGCTTGCCTTACCTGTGGACATCTACCGAAGCCAGTACTGGCACCTTGAGGCTGATAACAGAGCCTGGCACGGCTCCATATTTGTGAGTTCAACCATATACTTACTCACTTTATATTGTATTTTATTAGGTTATACTATGTACTTTTTTATTTATCTCTTTTAGAATTTATACTCCCAACTATTGGACATTGTGTCAAATACTGTTAAGTATATACATATACTTTTTCCTTCAATTTTAGACACAGTGTGTTGTGCATATGAACTAGTGGTTTTACTCCAATTTTCTTTTATTAACCTATGTTTTAAGGTGAAAAGGAAACAACCTTGTTTGCACATTCACCCACTACCTTATACTCAGACACTCCTATACACCTACTGGTTTCCAGTAAAACATTTTTTTATAGTATTCATTAGTTTAAGCATATAAATGATACAAAACCAAAAACCGTTACCAGTTCAGTTACCCACACCCTAAAATATGTTTAAATAACAATAGTTTCAAGCACCAATGCAGTGGCCATTAAAGTGCAAGCTCCCTTGCCAATATCATGGCAAACAGCTCAAAGGTAAAATCAGTAATGAGACAGAGAGAGGTATTTTTATGAGCCCATGCAAAAAAATTAAACCCTAACAGATGAGTGTCAGGTGTGTAGGAAGGCTGTGTACTAGAAAATCAAATAAATGCAAGTCTTGCCTTTTACCTCTCACTACTCTTGGGCAGCAATTTTGTAGCCTAAATATATAAACAAAACAAAAAAGAAACACCTGAATACTATCTAAAATTCATATGCATATTTAAATAACAGAGGTTTTAGTACCCCTGCAATCACCATTAGAGTGTATGCTCACCTGCCGATAACAAATAATTTGCAATATGTGAGTGCATCACTAACAGCAATAAAATATCATTGTGTGGTGCTCCACAGCAATAAAACAAAATACTAATATTTAAAATTAGTGACAATGAAATAAGTCACTGCAAATATTAATGCACTTAGATCTACCAAGTCACACAGTGGTGTAGTGTGACACACAATATGGCTTTGGTCCTCACAGTACTTAATAGCACAGTGTTGTCACCTGGTTTTGTAAGGACTGAGTACAGCCGCTTGAGTTGCACTAAGAGTTTACTTCAGGATATGTTATGCGCATACATGAGCACAAGCAGGGCCTGATTAACACAGGGGCTGGTGGAGCTGCAGCTCCAGGCCCAGGCCCATGGAATAGGCCAATTACACACTACTCTGCCACCTGACTGGTATTTTACCAGCACAGCCGGTATTTGGGGCTGCCTGGCCATGTCGGTATTGCAGTAATACCGGCAATACAAATGCAGATATTTGTCTCAGTATAAATGGAGATTACTCTGCAATACCAGCATAGAGTATATGTATTCCTATAGCTGCATCCTTTGAGTTTCCCTCCAACACCATCTCCATCAGATACATGACGCTTGGGAGGTATGACTGTTTTAGTGTTTTTGGTCGATAAGATTCTGTAATTAGACCCCATCGTAATTGTCAGCACCAGGCCCACTGGGCTCTTAATCTGGCCCTGAACACAAGCATGTGTATTATCTGCAAGACAAATCATAATCACCTTCAAAAATTTTCTTTCTTCTATTATCGTTTTTCAGGCCATAAATAGGTCCCAAAAAAACATATTAGAAATAAAAGAAGCCATGAATTGCAAAACTCAGAGACGGACAAAATAAAAACCACAACGGAAAATAAAATTTCACATCTACAAAAACTGCCAATTCAAGGCAGGAAAGAGCTTTATAAACTTTTTCCCACACTTTGAATTGTAAGTCAGAGCACTTAGAGGAGACCAACTATTGAGGTGCCAAAGGGACCTCCGGTTGGACATCTTTTACAATTTTTAGGGGGCATAAGTACCATAGCAATATGCAACAAATGTTTGAAAAAAAAAAATCACCTTCTAAATCATTTTAAAAAGAAAACAAAAGATATCATTGTCTTGGAATGCAGCTAAGTTAAAAGAAAAGTAAAACTAAGTAAAGCGCGCAGTATAGGATATGTGAAACCAATCTAAAAGCTCTGAAACACCTTCGGTGGAATCCCAAAAACCACAATTAAAATTTTATAAATTATACATACATATGGTGCAGCTGTAGTGATTGATAAATGCTTACATCTATAATAAGAACACAGAAAAAAACAAAAATAGTGCAGTATTGTCTGTACATAAATATGCAGCAATGTATATATTATCACTCACAAGAGCAGAGCCAAAGTCATGTGGCTCGCATGTGTAGCGCAGAGGGACCATTACCAGGATGTCCCCATGCTTCTCCTCTTTAATTCCTTCTTGGTTGATGTGGGTAATGAAGAATATTCAGGATTATTTCCCAGAAATCCTTGGTACATAAGTCTTTTTGGTGTAAATAATCTAAAGTAGTCTGGGCTCCATCCAAGAGATTCTTTATGTATTGTAATTAAAATATTAAAATAAAAAATAAATAAGTTAATAGTAGGTTAATATTCAAAGTCTAATAGAAAAGTCTAATAGCAAAGTCTCTGGCATATGCCCAAATATATCCAAAACGCGTTCGCCCTATACACAGGCTTACTCGTTCGGTATTGAATAAATCAGTGTATTGTCTCTCTTTTAAATACCCGCCAACGTCCCACTTCATGTGTTCCACCTTCTACTTCCGGGTTCTCCTCAGACGCATTTTATTCGCATCTCCTAAGTATGAGACGTGTTGTAGTACGTTCTAGGCATAATGCTTCCCATATACAATAAAAGGTGTGCACAATATGGAGGTAGGTAGATATTACAGCTCAAAAACACCTATAAAGTGGTATCCCCTACACCACTTAAAAATACATAATTGTACATACATATAAAAGGTGGAGCTTTGAAATTGAAATTCTGCGGATATTCTGAGGCAGCACCGCTGCCTCAGAATATCCGCAGAATTTCTATTTCAAAGCTCCACCTTTTATAATGCTTCCCATAGTCCGTTATATTATGCTTGTCATATACCTATGTTAATACTACAGTACATACTAAATTAAAAAGATTTGAAGATACAATCAATATACATAAAAAAACAGTAATGAATGTGTAAGAGTGCTCAAATATTAAAGACACAAGAATATATGGTTAACAGACACAAAATATTGATGTGCAAGTGGACTAGAATACCTCCAATCTAAAAGAAAAAGTAATAACATTTAAAATAAATTTAATCTCTTCAAACCCTATCTTTTTGTTGTAGTCGCCCCTCTCCAATAATTTTTTAATAGTTTTAGTGCACAAAAGAAAAGATGATCAGTATTTTGCTAATGAAATATCTTAAAGTGGCTGGATACGCTATGGGTCTCCATCCCTTTTTTATGTTCCTTATGTGTTCTGCTATCCTTAAATTAATGTTTCTGATAGTTCTTCCTATGTATAATAGATTGCAAGGGCATTTTAAAATGTATATGACTCCTTTTGAGAGACAAGCAAGATTGTCTTTAAAAAAAAGTTTTTTTACAATTTTTTATTTTTGTTGTTCAGATCAATACAGCAGTGCCTGTATTGCCACAACAGCATTCACAAGCGCGTTCGTAAAAAAGACAGTATAACAGAAGTATGACATGCATAGAATTTGCACATTTTTCTTATATTTAGTGACTCAAGATATAAACATAGTAGTATAAGTAAGCGTAGGTAAATATGTCAGTGTGTCGACAACTTGGAGCTTGGAAATAAACAGGCTGTTCAAACTGACAGTAGGATGAGTGAGAGTTACATGAGTAAAGCGTATACTACAGCTATGCATACGGTTTCTGCCATATTGACAGGTACTCGTTATCTAGATTAGGCAAAGAAATTAAAACCGGACTACCCTGTCAATCGTAGTGTGTAGCAAGCTGAGTTCAGGCATAGACAATTAGTAGAGAATTATAAGTATAAACATGCTAAGTAGTACTAGTGGGTTTTGCTCGTTGTGGCAGTATACCGCCTGATCTGGTTTCGTCCTCATCAGAGTATATGAGTCAAGGATAGTTCGTATTGGACTCACTTACTGGCTGTCATGCAGGTCTTGTGAGTTGGCAGCAAGTCAGATATTCACCCGACTCCCCTGTAAGGGTCTCGCCACTGAGTTGAGCATAGTTCTCTTTGGGTAGTCATGCGGCGGTGTGGAGGTGGGTTGCCCCTCCATCCCCGGGATTGTGGGAGAGCTGGTACCCTCTGGCCATGAGCCTGGGGTCCATCAAGTGTAGTTGGGCCTTCCGCCATATTGGATGCCTTTGCTCCTGTGCAGCTTGGGAGCAGGCCCGGACTGGCCATCGGGCACACCGGGCAAATGCCCGGTGGGCTGCGATGGGCAGGGGCCGAGGCCGGCAATGGAGGTCCCAGGATCTCCCCTGCCGGTGTATGCAGGGCCGGCACTATGCGAGCGCCGGCCCCGCTGTTTGCCACGACGGGCCGGTGGGGAGATCAAAGATCTCCCTCACCGGCCCACTTAAATAGACCTGCGGCACATGCGGCTGGGGAGGGAGGGAGAGGACCCGGCGGAGCTCTATCTTGCAGCTCCGCCGGGTTCCTCTCGCGAGATCCGGTCGTTGCCATGGCAACGACCGGATCTCGCGAGAGTGAACTCTAGCCCGCAGGCTAGAGTTCACTCACCCACTGGGCCACCAGGGAAGGTGTCACCGTGCCGGTCCCCCCTCCCACTCACCACCGTGCCGGACCCTCCCTCCCCTCCCAGGCTAAAGGTAAGAAGGGAGAGGGGGAGGGATATAATGCATGCTTATTAGATTTATTTTTTTCCCCAACACAAAATCTCTTTTAACATTCACCCTCAGCACCCTCACCCATATGACACTCAACACCCTCACACACATCACTCTCACCCACATCACACTCAGCACCCTCACACACATTACTCTCACCCACATCACTCTCAGCACTCTCACCCACATCACACACATCACCCTCACACACATCACTCTCACCCACATCACACTCATCACCCTCACACACATCACTCTCAGCACTCTCACACACATCACACTCAGCACCCTCACACACATCACTCTCAGCACTCTCACACACATCACACTCAGCACCCTCACACACATCACCCTCAGCACTCTCACACACATGACTCTCACACACATCACACTCAGCACCCTCACACACATCACTCTCACACACATCACTCGCAGCACTATCACACTCAGTACTCTCAAACGCAGCACTCTCACACACAGCACTCTCACACACATCACACTCCGCACCATCACACAAATCACACACAGCACCCACACACACCTCACACACAGCACACTCTCACACAGCACCCACACACACAAATCACACACAGCACCCCCACAAATCACATAGCACCCTCACACACAAAACAAACACACAGCACCCTCACAAATCACACACAGGACCCTCACACACACAGCACCCTTAAACACAACACCCTCACTTACAGCACCCTTAAACACATTACACACAGCACCCCCACACACATACAGATACACGGCACCCTCACACACATACACAGCATCATCACACACAGCACCCCTCAAACACAGCACCCTCAAACACAGCATCCATCACAAACACATACTGCACCCTTCACGTACACACCACACCCCTCACAGACACTCACTGCACCCCTCACACATACACACAGAACCCCAACACACTGCACCAAACACACACACACAATACTTTCAAACACACGCACTACAGCACCCCTCTCACACACTGAACCCCTCACACACATATTGCACCCCTAAACACATTACATTCCAGACACACACTAGATCCCTTACCCAACTCTGGATCATATATACACACACTAGATCCCTATATACACTCTGATTCCGTTATATACATACACTACTCACTAGCTCTCCTACACATTCTGGGTCCTTCAAACACACACTAGACTCCTGTATATGCACACACACACACACACACACACACACTGCACCACCTACACACACACTACATTCCTAACATACACACTCTGGATCCCTTATACACACACTAGATTCCTTGTAAACAAACACATGCTACACCCCTAAACACACACTCTCTACAACCACTACATCACCTATATACACACACACACACTATAGCCTGTATGCACACACTTACTACATACCCTATACACACATTCTCTACAGCCCCTAGCCACATATACATTACATTACACCACAAACACGACTAAAACCGACCTTATTACACAATACCACAACACAATCAGCTCACTCTACACACACACAATCCCACAAGCAGGCTCCAAACACATGCACAATACTCTTTCCTGGCCCTTTTATCTCCTGGTATCCATTTATAGAGACACCAGAGACAAGTTGCAAGGAAACACAGTGCAAGCATGTTATTAAATTTGCTTGCACTGTGCAGAACAAATACAGTTTTTTTTTTTTCGCTTGCTAGAGCTCTTTAGCAGAGCTCTGCCCTGGAAGATGATTGACCCAACGCTCACTTTGAGAGGGGGCATGTTTGTCATTGGTGATGACGAAACACACCCTCTCTGCCCCGCCCCCTTCTTAGTGGGCCACTGTGCTAAAAAAATGCCCGGGCCTAATTTTTCTCCCAGTCCGGCCCTGCTTGGGAGTATAGCGTGGTGCGTCGAGAGTGATGAGGCTGCCCGCTCAGATCAGCGGGGAACCGGGATATCCCCCACTGGTCCACAGGGGGGGATGGATCATGTTCGTGTGTGGCTTGTGTAAGCAGAGGGAAAGCACCCGCCTTTCCCCCTCTCCGTCTCGGGAAGGCCGCAACCTGCTGCAGTGGTTCTCTGTCACTCAGATCTTCAGTACCGGTATCATAGGTTGCATGTGAGATTCACCAGCATAATGGTCACTGTGAATGGTAGTTCCCAGCACTTTAGCCTAAGCAGTCTTCGTTTATTGCTCTATACCGCAGGAGCTCACGTTAGACACGTCAGGCTCCGCCCCCCAGTAAGATGGTCTTTAATGGTGAAATCCTTATTTACATAGTCTTTGGCATTGGTTATATATCGTTTCTTATTTTCTGTAGATCTGCAGGCAAGGCATAATCCACAACCATGAAAGCCTGTGTTTTGATTTAAAAAAATGGTTGGGCATCTTAGGTGCACAAGAGCTATGAACTAAAGATTGTTTAAGATTTCTAGTGCCCCTACAGATGATCTTAGGTTGTTGAGGTAAAATCTTGTTTAGGATTGGATCGTCTTGTAGGATATGCCAGTACTTCTTAATTATTCTATGTACTTCTCTGTTCTTGCCATTCAAATTACATATGCAAGTGATTTTGTTCTTTGAGGTGTTCATGTCTTTATTTCTGTAAGTTAAAAGTTACTTTCTTGGAATTTTCTTTACTTTGTCCCTAACTATTTCCAAGTTGCTTTCTTCATACCCTTTTTCCAAGAATTGATCTTTAATCTTTTTGGACTGTGTTATGTAATCTTGATCTTCAGTACAGTTTCGCCTGATTCGCAAAAAGTGGCTATTGGGAGCATTTTCAAGCCAAGTTTTATGATGGCAGCTCTTGATGACAATGTATCCATTTACTTCCACAGTTTTGAAAAAGGTTTTTGCTTTGATGCTTGAGTTCTGAATAAAAATAGGCCCGCTGCCCAAGACCAAAAGCAAGGCCTGTAGCCACTGGCATCCAGCAGGGCCCATGTAAGAAGTCAAAATGCACTAAATACCATGGTACTGCACTAAGACACTCCTGGCACCATAACCACAACAGAGAGCTATAGTGAATATAGGTCTTGGAGTGTTCATTAATGTTACCACAGTTCAAAATGTATACTCTTGTCTATATAATTCATTTTTTTTATGTTTGAAGTTGATACTAAAGAACCCTTTTACTTTATTAATATGGCAAGTTCAGGTGAAGGCATTTTATTTAGTTATACAATTTTGTTGTACAAAGTTTAATTCTTATATTTTTTCACAAAATATTTGATTGTAATAATTCTATTGATTATACTGGTTGCCAAGCAATAAAGGCTTTGTATTCACCATCTCCTTGGTAACATAGCTGAGGTTTAATTGATATGTCATGTCCTATGATGTTTTATGTTAATCTATTTATAGGCTTGTGGGAGTTAGAGTATCATAAGTAAGATTAAGGGTTTGCAGTGGATGTGATCTATTTAAGCTTTGTGCAAGTATTCAAGACAGTTCAAAAAGGAAATTTGCTATATACACTAAAATAAATAATTCTAGTGGAAAATATTTGTGTATGAATTGAAAACGGGATTAAAAATAGAATGCAGAGGGTTGAAAATGTTGAAAAAGTAGTTTCCCATAGTTTTGTCATGGATCTTCTACATTGTTTGCAAAAAATGGTGTTGTAGGGGCATTAAATATCAATATAAGAAACAGTTGGGAGAGTTCATGAATTAAGAACAGAAAGTGTGTGAAAAGTTCTTATCAACATTATTTGAAATAATACAAAAATAAATAGTTAGTAGGATTAAATTAGTTTCCCCGCTTTTTTTTTTAAAAATATACAGATTAAGGAATAGCGCACACATAAAAATACAGTTTGACATTTTATAAGACTACTTACAATCACCAGATCCGCAAACAAATATGGGGATTCAGTTCCACCATATTCCCATATTGTGTTAAGCCCACCACTACTTCACAGTACTCCAATATCAGTGGGTAATATGAATGTGATAAAAAACACAATACAAATAAATGCCAAATGTCAAAACTAAACAATTAAAGCGATAGTGCTTTGATGTATATAATTACAATGCTTATAACATATCTACTCAAAACCAAATGAAAAATGTAATTAAAGTGACATTACTATCAAAAACTTACTCACATTTATGCCGTCCTGTGGTCACCTCCAAAGGGACATATGAAGCTGGTAGGTGAGGCGGGAAGCTAAGCCCAAAAGGAATCTGATCTTGACTCCAAACTTACATAGTAATTTTTTTTTTTAAAACATTCATATCTTTTAATCCACCAAAAATGAAAATCAGTACAAATCTTATGTTCTTACCTACATATTACATTGCTGTTGAAAAACCCTAGAATCTATGCATCTAATGAGGTGGTAGTTCTATTACATGTATATTATATTAGATGCTACTCAAGCAAATTATATATAAATGGCCCATCTCTAGGCCCTGTCACGTATTCATCCACTTATAGAAATGTGGTTAATGACATTTTCTGTCCACACAGGAAAAGTTGTGGCGAGCAGCAACCTAATCCACAGAAGGGTTAATGCTGAGCAGCAATTATGCAAATGAAGCCTGGTAACTGACTTTAGGGTCAAAGGCCGGTTACAGCCTATCAGAACTAAAGGAGGGGTATTTAGGCCCAGTTCTCATCCTGCTCAGTGCCTTGTCGTGGTTTCCCTTGTGGTTGTCCGACAGCGCCTTTGACTTTGGCTTTTTTATTGACATCTCTATATTCTGGTATCCTGACTCTTTGCTTTCCTCATCGCTGCGTCCCTTTCTGTGTTCCCTGACCTCGGCTAGTATTTTGACTATTCTATGTACGTTTTAAATCCGGCCATTCTAAGGACCGGTAATACGTTACTTATTTGTCATCCGTGCTATACAGTTCTATGTGCTGGATCAAACAGTAATATTGACATTACGACATGGCCATAGATCCTGTAGAACTGTGTCAGCACATAGCTGCTTGCGAGAGGAAATTAGAGGAGAATGATCACCGCATGGATCAATTCGCTCAGGCTTTCAGTACGCTTCTCGCTAGAACGGCGCATCTGCAGCCTGCAGCGTCTCCTCCTATAGCACCTTTACCCTGTGTACCTCCACCCACTGTTAATAGGACTCCTAGCATCTCCTTATCGCCATCCCTACAGTTTGATGGCAATATCCAGGAATACAGGGGTTTTCTTAATCAGGTGGAGTACCATTTTGAGGCCTCACCAGGGTCGTTACCCACGGACAGAGCAAAAATTGGTTATCTAATGAATCAATTAAAGGGCAAGGCCCTTGCCTCGGCTAATCCGTTGTGGGAGAGTAATCGGAGCATAGCTCATAATTACCAGGAATTCCTTGCCGAATTCAAGCTCACGTATGAGCCATTGGGTAGAGAGGATGACGCCTCCACTGCCCTAATGCACATCAGACAAGGTAACCGGTCTATCTCGGATTATGCTATTGAATTCCGTACCTTAGCTTCTGAGGTAGACTGGACTAACAATGGGTTAATCTCAGCATTCAAAAAGGGTCTCTCAGAGACTATACTAGATGAGATAGCCGCTAAAGAATTACCTAAGAGTCTTAACGAATTATTACGTTTGTCATGCATATTGATAATAGGTTAAGACTCAGAGAAGTCACCAGAAGCAAGACCAGACGTACGGCTATGTCCCTAGCACCTCAATTCTCTAAACCTGTTTTGTCTAACCTCCCTGTACAGTCCGAACCCGAACCTATGCAGTTGGGGGTCACTAGACTGTCGGAGGCCGAAAAACAGTATAGGAGAAGGGAGGGGTTATGCCTATATTGCGGTAGAAAGGGACATATGATAACTAATTGCCCAGTGCATCCGGGAAACTTCCGCACCTAAGAACCTTAAGGGGACAGATCTTAGGTGTGATGGAGTTGTCCTCTAACAAAAACAACAGTAGATTCCTCCTTGAGGTATAACAAGAAGTTTTCTTGCAGTGCCCTAATGGACTCAGGTGCTGCTGGAAATTTTATTGATGTCCAGTTTATTAGGGGTAATGAGATACCGGTCAGGGAGAGACATACGCCGCTAGCTGTAGAGGCTATTGATGGTAGACCACTCACACAACTGCTTATAACCTACAAAACTGTCCCTATTATGATCTCTATTGGGGCCTCCCATAAGGAGGAGATGACGTTTCAGGTTATTACTTCTCCATCATGTCCTATCATATTAGGGTTTCCGTGGCTGAGTAAGCACTATCCCTATATTGACTGGGTTAATGGGAAGGAGTGGCGACATCTTTTGGAGGGTTCCAAGGACCCTGGACCCTTGTCCAGGCAATTTGATAATGAGTCAGCTCCGGAACAGGTGACATCTCCTATTATTCCACCAGAGTGTATTATTGCTACTACTGTCCTCTCATTGTCTTCTCCACTGCTTGGCACCATACTGGAGGCCCAGCCTCAGGTGCCCAGTGGTGAACCGTGTGATAAACTGTTCGTTCCCCTATGTGAAAGGGTTAATATCATGAAAGTGTTCCATGACAATATAACTGCTGGACACCCGGGCATCAATAAGTCCACTGCAGCGATCACTAGATCATTTTGGTGGGATTAACTCAGGAAAGATGTAAAGTAGTATGTGCAGGCATGTTCTGTGTGTGCAGTTTCTAAGGTGACTCATGCACTTGTGGCCTGTTGCAGCCTCTTCCTGTTCCTGAGATTCCATGGCCCCACTTATCCATGGACTTTATTGTTGAGCTTCCAAGCTCTGCTGGGTTCACTACTATTCTCATGGTTGTAGACCGATTTTCTAAGATGGCTCACTTCATTCCTTTCAAGAAGTTGCCATCTTCGCAAGAATTGGTCCTAATTTTCATACGTGAAATTGTCCGTTTGCATGGCATCTGTAAGGAAACCAAGTCTAGCCAACGCTCTTTCAGTAGTTTCCTCCCGAACGGTCTGAATCTAGTGTAGAGAGACCTCGGTAGTTACAGGACACGAAATCCATACGACATACAAACAGCTTCACAAGATAATTCCCTTGGTAAAGCATACGAATTCCAAATAACAGTCAGAGTCCAGGATCAGGATACAAGTAGAACTAACTTTTATTCACATACATGGCTTTTTATGCAGGTCCCCATGCAAGGGGACAACCCACAGGGAGGAGTAACATTTATCCAATTCTGTATATTAAAAATATAAAACACACCCAACACAAACAGATAGTTCCCTCCCCTAGTCCTGGAGATAATCAGGTCTGATATAGTAACAACCTAATTATCTCCAGGCTGAAAAAGCACTGTTTTCCCCAATTTCTGGAACACCCCTTTTTACATGGGGTATCCCCACAAATCCTATGTCCCCTGATAGCCCCGATCTGGGTGACCAACATATCCAAATTTCACCCAGATCGGTTCAACCATGGAAAACCATGGAAGTCCATTGTGACCGGTTCACTGTGGGTGGGCTGCCCAAAATAGTTCCAGAGGTTCGTGTGGTTTTGCCGGTCATTTTAGAAAAAGGGAGAAAACGAATAAAAGTACCGAATGAATTCCCCTGGCTCCTAGCAGCGATTGTTCCCCTCATTCGTGTGCACATTTGTACCGAATAGCGCTCTTCTAGCTAATCGGTATCAATAGTTCCAGCGTTCGTATGATTGAGACCGGTGTTCGGGAAGTCGAGTGTCCGATTTTAGTTCCAGACACTCGACGACCAAGTCCCGCTGCCTTTGTTTGACGAAAAAAAGATGGCCGCGGTTTTCACTGCCACGTGGCGTTTGGCAGTACGAACGCTGACCGCCCACATAGAGGGTGAAAGTGATGCCGGCTTTGAAGTTAAGTGAGCCACGGGTGGTCTTTGTTCGGCAGTCCCATCTGCCGAATGAAAATAAACAGAAAAAGCAAGAAATATGCAGAAATACTGAATAATAGAGTCATTCCTTCACAGCATCCCTCACAATATTGTGTCTGATAGGGTCTCTCAGTTTGTGTCCAGGTTCTGGAGGGCATTCAGTAAACAATTGGGGATTGATCTCTCCTTCTCCTCCTCCTACCATCCACAGACCAATGGTACAGCTGACCAGGGCTAACCAGTCAGTAGAAGTTTATTTGCGTTGTTTTATTAATAGCACACAGGACAATTGGTCCGAACTACTCCCGTGGGCCAAGTTCGCTAGAAACAATGCTGTTTATGACTCCTCTGGGCACAGTCCATTTTTTGTCAATAATGGTAGGCATCCTACGGTTCTCCCTGTGGTATTTTCTGATACTGCCATTCCTGCTCTGGATGAGCGTCTGGCCTCCATTCGGGATACCTGGGTTAAGGTTCAAACTGCTCTAGGGGCTGCTGCTGAACGTTTCAAACATTTTCCTGATAAGCGTTGGAGTGCCAACCCGGTGTACCAAGTGGTGGACCGGGTTTGGTTGTCATCTTGCAACATCAAGCTTAAGGTCCCTAGCATGAAGTTTGCCCCCAGATTCCTCGGTCCCTATCGAGTGCTTCGTAGGATCAATCCAGTGTCTTACTCTGTGGCTCTTCCTGCATCTTTAGGGATTCCCAACAGTTTTCATGTGTCCTTACTCAAACCTCTTGTCTGCAATAGATATACTGTTCCTTGTGTTCCTCCCCCTCCGGTGGTGGTGGGTGGTCAGGAGGAGTATGAGGTATCTTCTATCGTGGATTCTAGGTTTTCTCGGGGCACTTTACAGTACTTGGTTGCTTGGAAAGGTTACAGTCCTGCTGATCATTCTTGGGTTTCGGCTCCTGACCTGCATGCGGGCCGTAAGATCCACGCTTTTCACGCCAAATTTCCTCTCAAGCCTGGTCCTGCCCGCCCGGTGGGCGTTCTTCAGGTGGGGGGTAGTGTCACGTATTCATCCGCTTATAGAAATGTGGATAATGACATTTACTGTCCACACAGGAAAAGTTGTGCCGAGCAGCAACCTAATCCACAGAAGGGTTAATGCTGAGCAGCAATTATGCAAATGAAGCCTGGTAACTGACTTTGGGGTCAAAGGCCGGTTACAGCCTATCAGAACTAAAGGAGGGGTATTTAGGCCCAGTTCTCATCCTGCTCAGTGCCCTGTCGTGGTTTCCCTTGTGGTTGTCCGAGAGCGCGTTCCTGTTATTAGTTTTCTACCTGTTTTTTTTTACTTTGGCTTTGTTTATTGACTTCTCTATATTCTGGTATCCTAACTCCTGGCTTTCCTCATTGCTGCGTCCCTTTCTGTGTTCCCTGACCTTGGCTAGTATTTTGACTATTCTATGTACGTTAAATCCGGCCATTCTAAGGACCGGTAATACGTTACTTATTTGTCATCCGTGCTATACAGTTCTACGTGCTGGATCAAACAGTAATCTTGACAGGCCCGGACTTGTCATCGGACATACCGGGCAAATGCCTGGTGGGCAACGATGGCCATGGGCCGAAGCCGGCAGGGTGGATCACAGGATCTCCCTTGTCGGTCCATACAGAGCCGGTGCTATCCGAGCGCCGGCCCTGCTGTGTACCTTCATGGGCCAGTGGCGAGATCAAAAATCTCCCTCACCAGCCCACAGGCAGTGATATGCGGCTGGAGGGAGGCAGGAGAGGACCCGGGGAGCTGTAGCCAGCAGCTCCGCCGGGTTCCTCTTGTGAGGTCGGAGCATTTTGTGTATTAGGGAGGATAGATAGGTGGGAGCAACATTATGTAGAGATTTGAAAAATCAAGAACCAAAATTTAAGTTGAGCCCTATATCTTACAGGAAGCCAATGTAGGGACTGACAGAAGGGTGAGGCGTGGGAGGTGCGGGCGGACAGGAAGATGAGCCTCACCATCGCATTCATTATGGACTGTGACAGCACCATTTGGGAGCACGTAAGACCACTGAGAAGCAGATTACAGTAGTCAAGGCAAGAAAGGACAGTGGAATGGACCAGCACCTCAGTCGCATCTGGCGTTAAGTAGGGTCAGATGCACGCAGTGTTTTTGAGATGGAAGCGGCATGATTTGACGATAGACTGAATATGAGGTTTGAAGGAGAGGTCGGAGTGGTGTAGCTGATGGTAGCACCACTGACTTGGAGGTAGACATACACAGGAGTAGCAACACTCGATGGAGGAAAGACCAGAATTTCAGTTTTGGTCAAGTTGAGTTTAAGGAAGTGGGCAGCCATCCAGTTAGAAATAGCCGAGAGGCAGTCAGTCAGAGGCACAAGTCAGGAGAGTACAGATAGATTTGCATGTCATCCGCATAGAAATTATATTGGAAGCCAAAGGAGCTCATGAGTTTACCAAGGGCGACAGTATAAATAGAGAACAGTAGGGGACCAATGACTGAACCTTTGTGGACAACAACAGAGAGGAGTTGGGGAGAAGAAGCAGAGCCAGAGAAAGAAACACTGAAAGAGTGCTGGGAGAGGCAGGAGGAGCACCAGGAGAGAGCAATATCTTGTAGACCAATATTGTGGAGGATGAGAAGAAGCTGTTGATGATCAACAGTGTCAAAAGCCACAGAAAGGTCAAGGAGAATTAGGATAGAGTAGTGACCATGAGATTTTGCAGCGAGTAGATCATTGGATACTTTGGTCAGTGCAGTTTCCACAGAGTGCTTAGCGCAGAAACCGGACTGATGCGGGTCTAGCAGAGAGTTAGACTCGAAGAAATCTGTCAGTCTCGCATACACAACTCTTTCAAGGATCTTGGATGCAAAAGCGAGATAGGACGGTAGTTGGACAGGGAGTTAGGGTCAAGGTTGGGCTTCTTTAGAAATGGGGTTACAGTTGCATGTTTGAAGGGCGATGGAAATATGCCAGGGGAGAGAGAGAGATTGAGAATTTTAGTGAGAGGTAGAGAAAGAGAAGAAGACAGAGTAAGGATGAGATGCAAGATAAATTGGATCTAAGGAGCAGGTGGTGGGGCGGGAGGACTGGAGCAGAGCAGAAACCTCTTCTACTGTAGTAGGTGCAAATGAACATAGAACAGCAGATGGATTGAGGTAAGGGGAAGAAGAAAGATTATAGATCTCTTCCCTGATTGTAGAGATATTGTTAGTGAAGTGGGTTGCAAAGTCTGAGGCGGTCAAGTTAGTAGGTGGAGGGGGAACAATATGATGGAGAATAGAGTTAAATGTGTGAAATAGTCGCTTGGGTTCGTGGGAGAGTGGGGTTATGAGGGTATTGAAGTAATTTTCTTTTGTGGTGGGAATGCCCCCATATCCAAATGTTCCCCTACTGAGTCACTCATACCTGCCACTCCCGGGTCACTGACGGCATGAACTATCCCTAAATTAGCTGCAAAGCTGTGCCGTAGGTGCATCCCCTTCCCAGCCACTGCAAAGAAGGCGGAACTCTTTAGGTCCTTATCCACCCAGTCCAATGACCCCAGACCCGGTACGAGTTTGTAGGGCGGAAGTTTTGACGGCATGGGGGAAATGCAGGGCAGGGTGTCTATATTAATTGCTTCCATTCAAGTCATCAATGACTGCTTGAAAGTGCTGGAATCAGCTCACCATAATCCTTATGCCTCTGCCTATAATCCAGCTGAGGATACTGCCCCAGCAGTAGCAGTCACGCATGGTAGCTTGAGCACTGTTTCTACCCTTCGCTCTACAGAGGCGACTCTAGACTTTATGAGGCCTTAGGCAAAACTCAAACATGAGGCCCCACTAAAAAAAATAGAGTTGCAATACATGCACACTGTCACATATACACATTGATGCACAGTTTACCTGTGTATGTGCCTGAGAGTGTATCTGACAGAGAGTATCCATGTGTGTGTGTGTGTGTGTCTCTGTGAGCATGTTTGTGTTTTTGTCTGGCACCCTATGCGTATGGGGTAGCTGCATGAAGTGTGTTGTCTGGGTGTCTGCCTGTAGCCTTTGTGCATTGTGTTTATGGCAAAGCTATGTTTCTTGACTGTGTGTGTATGATGAATGTTTTCAGCTGGTGACTGTGACAAGGTGAGTAAAGGAGTATCAGGGGCAGGGAGAGCGTGACATAGCAAAATGGGTAAATGGACAGAGGAGGTTGTGAAAGAGAATGAGGGACAGGAAGTATGACATGGTTTGATGAGGGAGTGTGACAAGGCGAGTGGAGGTAAGTGTGTCAGGGCAATTGTGGCATGTTAGGAGGGACGAGTGTGACAGGATTAAAGGGGGTTAATGTGACAGGGTGAGTGTGGCATAGTGAGCGCAGGTGAGTTTGGAGGGCGTGAGATTAACAGGATTAGGAGTAGTTAATCTGAGTCTGGATGCACTAAGAGGTTGACAGTGTGGGGGGGTGACAATGTGTGTTGAGGTGACAGTGTGAGGGGCTGCTGGCAACGCTCTGATTGCTCTGATGGTGGCCGGGCAGACTCCGGGCCGGCAGGGTCCTTGCACCCGGCGGCATATTGGGCAAGCCGCCAGGCCCCCTCCTGGTGTTGGGTCCTCAGTCACTGACCGAGGACCCAATACAGTATGCCATCAGGTGGTTAAGGCAGCCGCGAGGCCCCAGCCAGCGCGAGCCCTTAGGCAGCCGCCAAAACCGCTTAACTAGAGAGCCGCCTCTGTCCCTCTACTTCTCACATTGTCACACCTGCACATTTGATCCCCCTCCCTCTATCAGGAAAGACATTCTTGATGGTAAGGATGTCAACTTGGTCTCACTAATAATTGCTTCTCAGGACATTGTAGAGAACAGGACTTATAACTACGGGCATTTATCAATGGTCCTTAATATCAGGGACACTAGACTAAATGAAAAACTATCAATCCCGAGTTTGTACTCACCTTCGGGCTCTACATGGACGTCATATGTTCCATGTACCCCCAGAGGCGGGAGAGGGCTTTACTTTTTACAATTACCTTTGTCTGCCAAAGTTACAGCAGCTCTGGCCAAGTTTAATATTCAGACCAACTTGAGTCAGTTGGACACAGAGCTGTTTTGCAGGCATTTCGCCGTCTTGAAGCCCCGTGCTTGTGCGGTTTATACAGCTTCCTCTCATTCCTCCAACTTGTGCCCCTTTGAAGCCAACCCATCCATATACACAGCCCCAGCACATACCACGCTCAGTTCCTCCATGGGTCAAGATCGGGGTCAGAAGGATAAGTTGGGCAGACCCATAATTTTTTTGGGTGCAACTATTTTAACACTACCTGCAATTACCGTGCTTTTCGATTGGTCCACATCTGTACAATATGCTTTAGGGCACATGCAAAATCTAGATGCCCCTCCAAGCTATATCCCTAGAAATGACTTTAAGAAGTTAATCTGGGCAATATCACATATCACTTGCGTTTACACCCCTCACCTGGTGGAATTCTTGGTGTCAGGTTTTTCTGAGGGTTTTCACACTGGCATCGTTGCACTCCCCTCCGGCACACCGGAATGCCCCAACCTGTTGTCAGCCTACTCCGATCCCACAGCAGTGGATACTCCACTAGACAAGGAAGTCCATCTAGGTTTTATGTTAGGCCCCTTCACCCAATCCCCTTTTCAGTGTTGTTTCTAACAAATAATAAACAGCTTATTATTGATCTTTCGGCTCCTCATTCTTCACATACACCGATCATAAATTCACTCATCTTTGCTGAAGAATTCTCCCTCCATTAACCCACTGTGGATAATGCCATACAGGCCATTTTGGACACGGGTAAGCACGCTTGGCTGAGCAAAACAGAGATCTCTAATGCTTTCTAGCTGCTATAACCTGCCAGAGCTGAGTTATGCATGTGGCATCATTTTCTCATATCTAGGAATGGTATTTCTGTGTTTATTCCACCTCTTTCCCACTTATCACTCTTTATCATGATTGATGCATCTCATACCACTGTATTTGAAATTTTCTGTTTAGAGACTCTTGGCCTGCTGAAACCATCTCCTTGATGGCTTCAAGGAGACCTCCACCTTATAATGGCAGCTGCTCACACATGGGTTCATCTTTGGACAGGGAAGGGCATTAGATGTTTCTGATGTTACAGCCGTCAAAATCATCATCAAGGGGAACCCAACGTCCCTGACCATTATGAGGTTGGTCCAAAGATTGCCTTGGCTTTCCGCCTCATTCAAATTTTATTTGTTTTGTGAACATATTCCAGGTGTTGATAACAAATTGGCTGACTTCTTTTCACAATCTCAATTTAAGGTGTTCTTCCGGCTTCACCCCACAGCAGACAGGCTCCCACCTAGAACCCCTCTATTCCAATAGCTTGTGATAGACTAGCCAGCCTTCTGTCTTATGGCCGGTCAAATTGAGCGGCGTTCGCCTAAAGGAAATCACAGACCTACAGACACACGACTACCCAGTATATAAATATGTACGTTTGTCTCATTCGTATGAACTCCCAAAAGAAGACCGGTCAAAGCCTGCAATTGTCTGGAACTGCTTTGGGACTCCCTCCTCGTGGCTGACCGGTCCATAACTTCACTCAAATGGCTTTTCTATTCTAACAAATGGATATAAGCGGTATTTCGACAGATTGGGTGCTCAGATCCCAGCTATCCAGTGAAGTGTCTTTTGTGGAGTTCGGATAAATATTATACGAATTATTATTTTTTAACCATATTGTGTCATTTTCTGTGCGGAGAGATAATTTAATTAAAAGTGTGCTCTTACGCAATTATCTCTCCAGTACAGAAAAGGATTATGGGAAATGTTGCTGTACACTCAGTTTTCTACAAGGTCCACCAGGGGAAAACCCCTGGAATGTCATTAAGAAAAACCCTTGCATGGGGATTTGTATAAAACCGGCTGTGGTTCAATAAAAGTTCAGTTGACTCCAAAAACTGTGTTTTGTCCAGTTGTTGGGGAATGGGAACCACTTATTCCAATCACACACCTTTCCTCACGTCCTATATGGGGTATTAATAAAAACAGATAGTCCCCCTACTACATCCTGATTGCCGATCCATTTCTCCGAAGGCTACTCTCGGCAATCCTGCCTCCCAAGCAAGCAAAACATACCCCTATAGAGGCATCATACAGGCTCCCCAAGTCCACAAGAGCTCCAGCTGCAGGGTCCCGCGATGTCCTACTTCGGTTCCAATCATTCCGCGACAAAATGGCAGTAGTGGAAGCACTCAAGATTCGGTGCCCCTTCAAATTCGAAGAGATGCAGCTCACCATCCTCCAGGATTTATGTAAAGCCACATTGGCCTGGAGGCGCTCGGTCCGTCAAGTAACCCTGACCCTCCAAGAAGCCGGCATCAGATACAGATGGGGACCAACTCACTCCCTCATAGTCACTAAGGGAGACACAACCCTCTGATTTACCTCGCCCGATGACTCCTGTGCCCTCCTGAAAAGCCTGGCGCTTGTGCAGCATACCCGTTCCAGCTCCACTGCTGGAAGCTCGTGGGACGTTACTAATATTGTCCCCTTCGTGCCCAGTTCTGCAGCAGGCACAGGCTGCTCATATACCTCCTAAAGGAGGGTAATCTTTCTCTGGCTCTGTTAAGTTAGCAATGTTCTTGGTAGACACCTCCCCAGTAATAACGCTCTAGTTTTTTTTTATTATTATTATTTGTATTTTATTATATCAACAGATGATTGCAAGCAGGGTATAACAAGGATTGTTACAAATTATGACAAGTTTCTCAGTTTGTTTCTTGTTAGAATGTAGTAGTCTTTCGGCTTGCCAATCTGCTGACATGTTTAACAGTGTAACAGTGGGAAAAGTGGGAAGGGGGAGAGAAGAGAGGAATTTAGGAGAGTCAATATTTTTCCTCTAGATATCTACATTACGTTTCTTAGCTGCAGTGCCGTATATAGGTACATTACATGTTTATCTCATATACATGTATATCACGAGTGTCTTTCTTTGTCGTCTTGTTAGTTGTTTTCTACTTTCAATTGAGATGCTTACAATACATTGTGTTTGTCATTAGGATGGTCACAGCTGTCGGAGTGGGCCATGTGCCTTGTATATTTATGAGGCTATCCTATAGTGCGGTTTCGTAGGGGAATCATCCCTATATTGTTGCCACATATTTCTCCCATAGTTCCCATGCTGCCCTTATAAATGGTTTTGATAATGTGTTTTTTCGTGCCATTATTTCATAGCGTTTTGTCAGCTGTAATGCTGTAATGCATTTAGCTATTTTTGGCGGGTTAGGGTCGCACCAATGTCTGCCTATTGTTTGGAGGGTCCCTACCAGTATATGATATATAAGGTATGTTTGGGTTCTATGGAGATCTTCTGGAAATAGTTGTAGTAGGTAAATTTCGGGGGACTGTTGGAGGCTAACCTCCGTGCTCTCCCGTATCAGTGTTGTGATGTCAGACCAGTATTGCTTCAGTTCCGGGCAAGACCACCAGATATGTAGCATGGTCCCTTTGTTGTTGGAGCATCGCCAGCATGTGTCTGGTATGCTGGGGTTGCCCTTATGGAGCCATACTGGTACCATGTACCACCTGTACAAGATCTTTCGCGTGATCTCTATGTGGGAGGCGCACAGTGTGAGGTTCGTATGTGCCAGAAATACTCTGGCCCATTGGCTCTCAGTAAGTTGGGTTCCCATTTCTCGGTCCCATGCTTTTGTGAACGTGTATTCTTGGGGTTCTACTGTGGTGCTATAACTAGCGTAGGCCAAAGATATCATTTTTTTTCGTGGTTTTAGGTTTAGGCTTAATTTTTCCACCTCCGTCAGCTGTAGACCATTTACAGGGTTGTACGAGCAGATCGTAAACCATGACATGATTTGCATGTACGAAAAAAGTGCTTTGTTGGGTACTCCATATTGTGTTTGGAGGTTCTCAAATGTTTTTAGTGCTGGACCTTGATATAAGTGGAAAAGATGAGTAATGTCGTGATTGTGCCACAACCTGGGGTTAAAACCCGGTATTATTAGGGCTAATGTTTCCAGGGGCATTGCTAAAGAAGTACCCCCTTTCCAAACGCGTGTGTCCCCAAATTGATCCCATATTTGTAAGGTGAGTTTTGTTGTGGGGAGGATATTCTTAAATTTCGGTCGCAACTTTCTGGACATCCAGGCCAGGGACGCTATGGTGAAGTCGTTTGTGTAGAATGCTTCCAGGTGCACCCATTGTGGGGGGTTGGGGTTGCCGCTAGTGGCTAGCACCTGGCTTAGGATGGAGGCTTTGTAATAATTGGTTATGTTTGGTAAGCCCATGCCTCCCAGTGGGAATGCTTTGTAGAGGGTGTTTTTTGCGACCCTAGGTCTAGTGTTATTCCATATGAACGAATTAATTACCTTCTGTATTTCGCATAGCAAGCTATTGGGGACTGTCAGGGGGATCGTCCTAAATAGATATTGTATTCTCGGGAGGAGTAGCATTTTTGATGCTGCTATTCTGCCCACCCATGTGATAAATTTCCCCTTCCAGCTATGTATGAGAGTTTTGAGTTCTGTGAGAAGTGGGGCGTAGTTTGCTTTGTGGATGCCTGCCCAGGTCTTTGTCAGGGCTATCCCCAGAAACTTGAGGTGGTCCGTGCGCCATTCATATGCGAACGCTTCTTTGAGGTGATCCATCTCTGGCTGTGGGATGTTAATTCCCATCGCTTGTGTTTTAGTTATGTTTAATTTGTAGTAGGAACAGTTTCCATATTGGTGAATCAGCTTGTGTAGTGTGGCTAGCGAGCTTTGTGGGTTTTGTAGTGTAAGGAGGATGTCATCCGCGAATAGTGTGAGTTTGTATTCTTTGTTTTTAACTCTGATGCCTTGTATCTTGGGGTCGTTTCTGATTAGTTGTGTAAGGGGTTCTAAAGCTAGTATGTACAATATCGGGGATAGGGGACAGCCTTGGCGAGAGCCATTGGTTATGTTAAAGCTGTTCGAGGAGAAACCCCCGTTCACCACCTTGGCTGAGGGACAGGAGTACAGCGCGTGAATTAGCGCGGTGAACCGTGGGGGGAATCCAAATTTCCCTAGGACTGCGTGGAGGAAGGGCCAGTGGAGGCGATCAAAAGCCTTTTCGGCGTCCAGTGATACCAACACACTTGGCGCGCCTCCCCCACGCAGCCCACCCAACAGATCCAGTACCTTCCTCACCCCATCTGCTCCCTGGCGTCCTCCCACAAACCCCACCTGGTCTGCGTGGATTAATTGGGGCCAGCCTATTGGGGAATAATTTATCTAATATTTTTGTATCTGTGTTGAGGAGTGAAATCGGATGCAGATTTTGGCTCTTGTTTGGTGGTTTCCCTGGTTTGGGGAGCGTCACTACATGTGCCATAAGCATTTATTTTGGCATTATGCCCGCTGGGATGATGTGGTTATACACTGGAGTCATGTGGGGGGTCAGTATTGTAGCAAATGTCTTGTAGTAATGGTTTGTTAGACCATCTGGACCCGGAGATTTCCCGGGGCGTAGGGATGCTATGTTTTGTAGTATTTCTTGCGTGGAAATGGGAGCTTGTATCAGTTCTTTTTGTTGCAACGTCAGTGATGGCAGATCCGTGAGGTCTAGAAAATTATTGATTTCCAATTCTGTGGGTTGGTGGGTTTTGCCATCTTGCTCTAAGTTATATAGGTTGTGATAGAATTTGGCCATTTCATCATTTATGTCTTGGGGGTTGTAAATTCTATCCCCTTTGTTTGAAAATAGGTAGGGGATTTTGGATTGGGCTTGTTTTTTTTTAGCAGAGCTGCCAAAGCTTTCCCTGCTTTATTACCTTGGGAGTATTGTCTCAAATTTAGGCGTTGCATTGCGTAGGCCGTTTTGGCTACATGGATATCATTTAGGCATTGCGTAGCGGTCGCAATCGTCATGAGGTGGGTTTTATCTGGGTTGTTCGTGTGTGCGGTTGTAGCATCTCTAATTGTGCGCAGCAGGGTCAGATATTCTGCGTTGGACGTGCGTTTGACATATGAGGCCCTACTGATTAGTAGCCCTCGTATGGTTGGTTTGTGTGCTTGCCATAGTGAGGTGGGTGTGATATCTGGGGTTTGATTGGTCTGGAAGTATTGTTCCAGATGTTGTGTCATTTGTGAGAGGAAGGCCGGTTAGATTAAAAACAAAAGAAGGAAGGTATGTAGATGAGGATAAAGGTCTAGCTGACTGCCTCAATGAATATTTTTGTTCGGTATTTACAGATGAAAATGAAGGAAAGGGACCTCTGTTAACAAAAAGGATAAATGAGTCATTTATTACACGTGAGTTTACAGAGGAAGAGGTTCTATTTCAACTGTCAAAAGTAAAGACAAATAAGTCAATGGGACCTGATGGAATACACCCAAAGCTATTAAAAGAGCTTAGTGGTGTACTAGCAAAACCATTAACAGATTTATTTAACCATTCATTGATAACAGGAGTAGTCCCAGAAGATTGGAAGTTAGCGAATGTTGTGCCCATTCACAAGAAAGGTAATAGGGAGGAGTCGGGCAACTATAGGCCAGTAAGCCTTACTTCAGTAGTGGGGAAAGTGATGGAAACCATGTTAAAGGATAGGATTGTTGAACATCTAAAAACACATGGATTTCAAGACCAGAGACAACATGGGTTTACTTCAGGGAGATCATGCCAAACTAATCTTATTGATTTTTTTGATTGGGTAACTAAAATTATAGATCAGGGTGGTGCAGTAGACATTGCTTACTTAGATTTCAGTAAGGCTTTTGACACTGTTGCACATAGAAGGCTTATCAATAAACTACAATCTTTGAGTTTGGATTCGAATATTGTTGAATGGGTAAGGCAGTGGCTGAGTGACAGGCAACAGAGGGTTGTAGTCAATGGAGTATATTCGAAGCTTGGGCTTGTCACCAGTGGGGTACCTCAGGGATCTGTACTTGGACCCATTCTCTTTAATATTTTTATTAGTGATATTGCAGAAGGTCTTGATGGTAAGGTGTGTCTTTTTGCGGATGATACTAAGATATGTAACAGGGTTGATGTTCCAGGAGGGATAAGCCAAATGGAAAATGATTTAGGTAAACTAGAAAAATGGTCAGAGTTGTGGCAACTGACATTTAATGTGGATAAGTGCAAGATAATGCATCTTGGACGTAAAAACCCAAGGGTAGAGTACAAAATATTTGATAGAGTCCTAACCTCAACATCTGAGGAAAGGGATTTAGGGGTGATTATTTCTGATGACTTAAAGGTAGGCAGACAATGTAATAGAGCAGCAGGAAATGCTAGCAGAATGCTTGGTTGTATAGGGAGAGGTATTAGCAGTAGAAAGAGGGAAGTGCTCATGCCATTGTACAGAACACTGGTGAGACCTCACTTGGAGTACTGTACACAGTACTGGAGACCCTATCTTCAGAAGGATATTGATACCTTAGAGAGAGTTCAAAGAAGGGCTACTAAACTGGTTCATGGATTGCAGGATAAAACTTACCAGGAAAGGTTGAAGGATCTTAACATGTATAGCTTGGAGGAAAGACGAGACAGGGGGGATATGATAGAAACATTTAAATACATAAAGGGAATCAACACAGTAAAGGAGGAGACTATATTTAAAAGAAGAAAAACTACCACAACAAGAGGACATAGTCTTAAATTAGAGGGACAAAGGTTTAAAAATAATACCAGGAAGTATTACTTTACTGAGAGGGTAGTGGATGCATGGAATAGCCTTCCAGCTGAAGTGGTAGAGGTTAACACAGTAAAGGAGTTTAAGCATGCGTGGGATAGGCATAAGGCTATCCTAACTATAAGATAAGGCCAGGGACTAATGAAAGTATTTAGAAAACTGGGCAGACTAGATGGGCCGAATGGTTCTTATCTGCCGTCACATTCTATGGTTCGTGCAGTAGGGAGGAAGGCCGGGAGGAAAGCCGGATCGTGCAGTAGGGAGTCATTTAAGCGCCAAGGCGCCCTGCCTCTATTGTGATTGTAAGTGGTGCGTGGTCAGACCACACTATGTCACCGATTTTGCACTGGGTGATTCTCGGTAGCAGTGGTCCCGATACCAGTATATGGTCTATTCTAGAGAATGATTTATGGACCTGTGAATAATATGTGAACTCTTTTCCAGTTGGGTGTAGTGTGCGCCACGCATCATGCAGGTTATGTTCTGTCATGAGTTTGAGTATAGCTTTGCTCTATGGGCCAGTTGTAGTGTGTCGCGGGGAGAGGGCTGGGAGAGTTGTATCCACACGGGAATCCAACACGTGGTTCAGATCTCCACAAATAACTGTGATTCCAGGCGTCGGATTGGGGAGCTTGTTCAAGATTTTTTGTAAGAATTGTCTTTGGTTCGTGTTAGGACTGTATATGCCTGCCAGTACATATTCTGTGTCGTTTATCATGCAGTGCAGTATTATGAATCTGCCTTGTGTGTCTTTTTTAATATGCAGTAGTTCAAACGTTAGTGAGTTGTGTAGTAGGAGCGACACCCCCTTGGATTTGGAGGTATGTGTGGCGTGAAATTGGGTCGTATAGTCTGCAAGCCCAAATTTAAGGACTTTATTGGTCACAAAATGCGTTTCTTGGATGCATAAGATATCTATCCTATCTTGTTTTGCCTCTTCCAGGAGGATGCGGCGTTTATGCGGATGGTTCAACCCATGCGTGTTGTGGGTCCTGATCATTATGGACATTGGTTTGGGACGTGCTGCTGGGTCAGGGCACCTTGTACCCCATACGTGTCTGCCGTGTTCAATTGTTGGCGGAATTTAGTTGTGGGGTGGGCATATGGTTTACTCAGTTCTGTTCTCTCCTGAGGGATATTGAGGGGAAGTGGATGTTACCAGGGTGAAGGAACTTGGATGGGGTCAACATAGTTCTCTCCAAAGAGAGTTTGGTGTGGATTGTCCACACCTCGGGAATGGGAGTTGTATGGTTCTCCCATGTGTGGCTGTTGAGCTCTATGTGATGTGTGCGGTATAATATAAAGGCTTGATTAGTTAAATGCCTTGTGCTTATCGTTAGAATAGGCCCCGCCCTCTGGGGTTTTCGCAGGTCTCATTTTGCTCAATCTTTCTTTTTGCACCAGATGGTGGGTCACTCGACCTCTGCCCAGCCCATGGCCGATATGCGCGACTTGAACGCCGTCGCGCATAGGGGCGATGCTAGCCTGTTTCGTCAGTCGGGTGATATAGTGGCTCCAGGCCCGGGTCTCAGCCGGGCCCAGATGACCTGTCTTCTCCGCTGCCCTGTGCCCCTCCCAACTTACTGAAGGTTGTCTATCAGCCTTACCTTCCCCCCCAGTGCCTTATGTACACCTCCCGTTGGTACCTCTATTGTGGGGAGGTGGCGGTTCGGGCCAGTAGTATGCGTGGAGCAAGAGAGCTCACGGTTTTCCCATGAGAGCTCCCCATTAGACAGGATTTCCCTCCTTTACCCTGCTTCCCAACCTAGGCCTTGCATTTATAAGCATAACGGTACATACATTACTGGTTTAGTGTGTTGTCATTAGCCCCTGATTTTACGTGGGATCTGGCTATATATGCACAGCCGTTGGTATATACATCTTGTAGTAACATATCCTACATACAGTACCAGTGTGATTGTGAATTGTAAAGCTCTAATATTTTGGAGCCAGTCCGTTCGATTTGAGTTCGTAAGACAGTCTTTGCAGTTAACATAACGGGCTGCTCATGCCTCGCGGCCCAGTAACTGGGACATCCGCTTCAATTTGTGCTTGTTACATGTGTGTTTCATGGTGATGTATGCATGTGGGCATATGAGTGTGAGGCTGGTGTGGTAAGTTGTGCGTGAAAGTGGTGCTGGTTGGTATGTCTAGTATACTTTGATTGTGTTAGCTGTGTGAGTGATACTTGCGGGTTGCAGTCCCGATTTAAGTGAGTCTCTTGCGGGCTTTGCTCCACTCCTGCTCAGTCTTCTTGATCGGTTGGTTGGTTGTCGCGGTTGGCATGATGGGAATGTTCCATTCCTTTAGGAGCTTGATGCCCTCCTCCGGCGTGAAGACAGGTTTAAACGCTCCGCCATGTTGGATCAACATTTTTGTCGGGTAGCCCCACCGATATCTGGTTCCGTGTTGCCGTAAAGCCTCTGTCACCTGTTGGAAGGATCTTCTCCTCTTCAGCGTTGCCGCCGATAGGTCGTTGAAGAGTTTGACCGTCGGGTAATCTTCGTGCGGTTGGTCCCTCGTGCGGCTCGCCTTGAGGACCAGTTCCTTAACATGGAAGAAGTGAGCTCGGAACAGCACGTCTCGCGGTGTGGAGTCCGGTAGGTATGTCGGCTTGGGGATGCGGTGTATCCGGTCTATTAACATCATATCTGCCGGGATATCAGGCGCGTAGGCCCTCAGCAGGCCTCATGCGTAGGCCTGAAGGTCCGCCTGTTGGACTGAGTCCGGCACCCCTCGGAGCCTAATGTTGTTCCTCCGTGCTCTATTTTCGGCGTAGGCCATCTGAGCTTCTAGTCTGTCCACTTTTTCTTCAAGATGTTGGACGTGATCTGCCATGCTGTTGTGGGCGGCTGTGAAGTCCCCCATTTTCTCCTCCATTTGCGATGTGCGAGCACCTATTTCCTGCATTTCTCTCTGCAGCGTTTCGGCTGTTTGCTGCCATGAGGATATGAGCTTGGCGGACAGTGTGTCCAGAGCTTGTGCTAGGAAGCTTTTTGTGATGTGGTCGGCCGGCGTATGCTCCGTCAAGGAAAGGCTTGTATCTGAGTCTCCGTCGCCATCTTGGGCGGCCTGCGGAGAGGCCGCTTCTGTTGTTTGGTTTTTATGGCCGAAGAAGTTTATTTTGTCGGTTTTTGAGGCCGACTTTTTTGTTCTGTGATGAGACATCTTCACGAGATTTGTTGGTTTGCGTTTATTTGCACCTTTTAATGCTGGATTGTGAGAGCTCGGTGCCGGAGCAAGTCCTTATGCGGCCATCTTGCTTGGTGGTCAGCCACGCCCCCATAACGCTCTAGTTTTAATGTTATGCGAATAGCGCAAAGCGATTCACCACACCACTGATCCCGCGCCCAACCACACCCTCCCAGCCTCCCCCAGTGCCCAGGGGATATAGGGCGCTATAAATACCAGCTTATTAGCCAAGTTCAACTCGATCAATACCTCACATGCATATTTAGTTTCAACACACAATCCACCATGTAAATACTTTCATTATTTATTATTCTTTTATTTTATCGTTTTGCAGTATACCATCATCTCTTTGTAAGAAACATGCCAGGTTACAAGCCCAGCTCGGCCCTCGGGCCAAGGCAGGCCTCAAACACTACCCGTAAACCATAATTACCTCCCATCTAGCGGTCACAGCTTCAGCGGCTTGGGCCGCCCTGAGGGCTTGGCCCACTCCTAACGTAAATAACCATGAAAAAACGCAATTTATACTCCGACAGAGCAGCAAACATGATAGCCACTTGTAATTTGCTCTTCCTAATTTCAGCAACCAAAGCACTGAGTGAACACCCCACAGCATTCACTGTCCTACAACTACAACTAGAAGGAAAATAGATGAATCCTGTTTACCCCCCTATATACCAAAAGTGCAATTTTTCCTGTTGATGCCATTACACTGTTATCAAATGTCTGTAATATGTCTGCACCAGCTGTTGTGGCAGTGCACATATGGTTGGTCTAATCTCTGCACGAAAAAAAAAGAATTTAAAAAAATAAAATAAAATATCAATAAACATTATGACCACTATATACTTTCTCTACAGACCTCTAAGACTAACCAAATTAATCATCCATCCACTATCCCGCTTCATCCCACCGAGAACAAGTGGAGCCAGGTTAAAATACTTGACTCCTACCTATCCACACTTAATGATGTCACATACAATTCACCACTACTCTCACTTCAAGGAATTCCACTTACTACTGCTAAATACATCTTCTCCATTAGAACGCTACTACTTAGATTGGGTTTCAACATGACATTATTTTCAGGTCATTCATTTAGAAGAGGGGCAGCTTCCGCCACTTCCAGCACTGACACTCCAGTACATATTATTAGGGGATTGGGGAGGTGGAAATCCTCAGTTTACAATGAAATGTACCTCATACAGAGAAACTGTCCTCACTCAACTGCGGGTCCTTCCGGAAGGCGAGGAAAACATGATGACGTCTCACACCATGCTGGAAGAGATCTGATGAAGCTGGAAACCCGGTGAAACTAGTTATCCAGCACGGTGTGGATGTCATTACGTTTTCCTTGCCTCCCGGAAGGACCCGCTGTTGAGTGAGGACGGCTTCGAATGCAAGCCAGAGAAAAGTAAAGCCGGCGGCATCTAGCAGACGGACTGATCCACGGAACTGTGCAGCCAGGTTGTATAGAGGTTTAGCTGCTTTGCACAGCTTTTTTAAATATGTTACAATAAAGACTGCTTTCTACACCAGTGGCTTCAAAGTCTTATTCACTTGGATATTTTATCAAGGCGATTACAGTTAGATAAGGCTTCATCTGCTCTCTGTTTGTGAGTGGTTTCATTCATATAATTTTACTCTCTCTTGTATTTTAACTATATTACACTATATATTTTTTATTTTATTTTTTATGTACATTAAATATCGTATACCATCAAGGAATGTTTTAAGTAAGTGTTTTACTCTATGCCTGACATAGTGGTTCTTGCACAAAAAAATTGCACTTTATACAGATTGCACTTTGTAAAAAGATTTTAGCACAGAGTGAAGTACACTTTCAGTATGAATTTAGCACATATATTATTGCACTTTAAATATTGCACTCACCTAATTGGGTTTTGTATATAAAATATTTTTTGTCTTAAAGACACTGTCTTAAAGGGGTTTGAATCTATCACTAACCTACAAAAAAAAAAAAAAATTACCCTCTTGCCTGAGCCGTACTTGTTCAGGTTGATAATAATTTGTTGATAATAAAAAGCACAATGGAAAGACCTTAGAATGCACCTCTTTCTTCATTGGATTATATATATATATATATATATATATATATATATATATATATATATATATACAGTTGCAAGAAAAAGTATGTGAACCCTTTGGAATGATGTGGATTTCTGCACAAATTGATCATATAATGTGATCTGATCATCATCTAAGTCACAACAATAGACAATCACAGTCTGCTTAAGCTAATAACACACAAAGAATTAAATGTTGCCATGTTTTTATTGAACACACCATGTAAACATTCACAGTGCAGGTGGGAAAAGTATGTGAACCCTTGGATTTAATAACTGGTTGAACCTCCTTTGGCAGCAATAACTTCAACCAAACGTTTCCTGTAGTTGCAGATCAGACATGCACAACGGTCAGGAGTAATTCTTGACCATTCCTCTTTACAGAACTGATTCAGTTCAGCAATATTCTTGGGATGTCTGGTGTGAATCGCTTTCTTGAGGTCATGCCACAGCATCTCAATTGGGTTGAGGTCAGGACTCTGACTGGGCCACTTCAGAAGGCGTATTTTCTTCTGTTTAAGCCATTCTGTTGTTGATTTACTTCTATGCTTTGGGTCATTGTCCTGTTGCAACACCCATCTTCTGTTGAGCTTCAGCTGGTAGACAGATGGCCTTAAGTTCTCCTGCAAAATGTCTTGATAAACTTGGGAATTCATTTTTCCCTCGATGATAGCAATCCGTCCAGGCCCTGACGCAGCAAAGCAGCCCCAAACCATGATGCCCCCACCACCATACTTCATAGTTTGGATGAGGTTTTGATGTTGGTGTGCTGTGCCTCTTTTTCACCTCATATACTGTTGTGTGTTTCTTCCAAACAACTCAACTTTGGTTTCATCTGTCCACAGAATATTTTGCCAGTATTGCTGTAGAACATCCAGGTGCTTTGGTTCAAACTGTAAACGTGCAGCAATGTTTTGTTTGGACAGCAGTGGCTTCCTCTGTGTTTCCTTAGTGTTTTACGTATTGTAGATTCGCTAACAGGGATGTTAGCATTTGCTAGTGACTTTTGTAAGTCTTTAGCTGACGCTCTAGGATTCTTCTTCACCTCATTGAGCAGTCTGCGCTGTGCTCTTGCAGTCATCTTTACAGGACGACCACTCCTAGGGAGAGTAGCAGCAGTGCTGAACTTTCTCCATATATAGACAATTTGTCTTAACGTGGACTGATGAACAGCAAGACTTTTAGAGATACTTTTATAACCCTTTCCAGCTTTATTCAAGTCAACAATTCTTAATTGTAGGTCTTCTGAGAGCTCTTTTGTGCGAGGCATCATTCACATCAGGCAATGCTTCTTGTGAAAAGCAAACCCAGAACTGGTGTGTGTTTTTTATAGGGCAGCTGTAACCAACACCTCCAATCTCATCTCATTGATTGGACTCCAGTTGGCTGACATCTCACTCCAATTAGCTCTTGGAGATGTCATTAGTCTAGGGGGTTCACATACTTTTTCCACCTGCACTGTGAATGTTTACATGGTGTGTTCAATAAAAACATGGCAACATTTCATTCTTTGTGTGTTATTAGTTTAAGCAGACTGTGATTGTCTATTGTCCAGGAGGAGTATGAGATCCAGGCGATTGTAGACTCCAGATGGTCACGGGGTGTGTTGCAGTATTTAATCCATTGGAAGGGTTATGGTCCGGAGGAGCGTTCATGGGTTCCTGCCCCTGACGTTCATGCTGCTCGCTTGCTGCGTGCTTTTCATTCCCTGTTTTCCGATAAGCCGGCCCCTTCCTGCCCGGTGGGCGGTTTTCGGGGAGGGGGTACTGTCACGCTGCCCGGCGGGCGCGTATTGCTACAGCGGTATTCCCACAAACTAAGGGGAATACTGCCAAACATTCACCAGAGGTGACCTCTCCTCTTTTAGCAGCCAGCTCTGTATCATTAAAGGTGCTGCCCGCTGCTGCTGTGAATAAAGGGTTTCCTGTTTAACCCTTAACCCCTAAAGGACCAAACTTCTGGAATAAAAGGGAATCATGACATGTCACACATGTGTCCTTAAGGGGTTAAAGGGCCAGATTAATTAATTTAATTTGGGTGTGTCAAACACATAAGCTTGATTACATGTTTCCCTACAACCTATCAGAAAACACCTTAAGCTATGTAAACCTAGTTTGTCCATTTCTCTGTGCCCTGTCGTGGTTTCTAGTTGGTTATCCGAGAGCGCGTTCATTGTATTGATTTCTTGTGTATCTGACCTTGGCTTCCCTTATTGACTATCCGATTTCTGTATTCCTTGACTTTTGGCTTGGCTCCTGACTATTCTGATATCTCAATTCCTTGACCTTTGGCTTGTTTATCGTTTGCGTTATACCTTTGTCTTGGCTTTTTCCTTTCTTTTTCCTTTTGCCTTTTTACGTTAAATCCGGCCATTCTAAGGTCCGGTAATACGTCTTAGGTATTTGCTTTATATCTACTTAAGTTCTGCGTGTTGGGCATCTACAGAAATCCTGACACTACACTACTGATGGTTGGCATTTACCCATCTTCCCAAGCAAAGGGTCAGTAATAATGATTATTGAGTAATCTTAGGTTTTTAGGCTGCAGTGATTTGAGTGCTAGCAGTGGTCCCATAGATGTGGACCACTGTTTTTGCTATTGGAATATAAATGCATGTGGATGACACTGGATAGAACAGACACAAGGGAAATCTTGTTAGTGAGACACAGGTGAATAAAATAATTAATATTAAATTGCTAATGTGAGTTTTCACCTACTAATATTGCATAGACAAGGAAAATCAGAGGCAAAATAGACAATAGCCAAAGAAGAAAAAGGGTAAAATGATGGGTAGTACACAGGGCCGGACTGGGAAAAAAATTCGGCCCAGGCATTTTTTTTATCACAGCAGCCCACTAAGAAGGGGGCGGGGCAGAGAGAGTTTGTTTTGTCATCATTAATGACAAACGCCCCTCTCAAAGTGAGCATGTTGGTTCAATGCTCTTCCAGGGCAGACCATGCGCAGAGCTCTGCTGAAGAGCTCTAACATGAGAAAAAAGGCCCGTATTTGTTCTGCACAGCGCAAGCAAATTTAATAACATGCTTGCACTGTGTTTCCTTGCAACTTGTCTCTGGTGTCTCTATAAATGGATACCAGGAGACAAAAATGCCAGGAAAGAGTACTGTGCATGTGTTTGGAGCCTGCCATTGTGTGTGTGCAGAGTGAGCTGATTGTGGTGTGGTATTGTGTTATAAGGTCGGTTTTAGTCGTGTTGTGTTTGTGGTGTAATGTAATGCATATGTGGCTAGGGGCTGTAGAGAATGTGTGTATAGGGGATGTAGCAAGAGTGTGCATACAGGCTATAGTGTGTGTGTGTATGAATATTATATATATATATATATATATATATATTATAAATATGTTTGGAAGTATTGTGTATGTGTGTGGTGCAGTGTGTCAGGGTGGTTCTGTGTCTAGGTGAGGGGTGCAGTATGTGTGTGTGAGGTGTGATGTGTGTGAGGGTGGGTTGGGTGCTGTGTGTGTGTGTGCTGTGTGTGTGGGTGCTGAGTGTGAGGGTGCTGTGTGTGAGGGTGCTGTGTGTGATTGATTTGTGTGAGGGTGCTGTGTGATGTGTGTGAGGGTGCTGTGGGTGATTTGTGTGTGTGGGTGCTGTTTATGATGTGTGTGAGAGTGCTGTGTGTAATGTGTGTGTGATAGTGCTGTGTGTGAGAGTGCTGTGTGTGATGTGTGTGAGAGTGCTGTATGTGAGTTCTGTGTGTGTGAGTGCTGAGTGTGAGAGTGCTGTGTGTGAGAGTGTTGTGTGTGATGTGTGTCTGAGAGTGTTGTGTGTGAGAGTGCTGTGTGTGATGTGTTTGTGAGAGTGTTGTGTGTGAGAGTGCTGAGTGTGATGTGTGTGTGAGAGTGCTGTGTGTGAGAGTGCTGTGTGTGAGAGTGCTGTGTGTGAGAGTGCTGAGTGTGATGTGTGTGAGAGTGCTGTGTGTGATGTGTGTGTGTGAGAGTGCTGAGTGTGATGTGATTCACAGTGCAGAGTGCTGTGTGTGATGTGTGTGTGAGTGCTGTGTGTGATGTGTGTGTGAGAGTGCTGTGTGTGATGTGTGTGTGTGATGTGTGTGTAAGAGTGCTGTGTGTGAGAGTGCTGTGTGTGATGAGTATGATGTGTGTGTGTGTGAGAGTGCCCTGTGTGAGAGTTCTGAGTGTGAGAGTGCTGAGTGTGATGTGTATGAGAGTGCTGTGTGTGATGTGTGTGAGAGTGCTGTGTGTGAGAGTGCTGAGTGTGAAAGTGCTGTGGATGATGGGTGTGAGCGTGCTGTGTGTGAGCGTGCTGTGTGTGAGAGTGGTGTGTGTGAGAGTGCTGTGTGTTATGTGTGTGTGAGAGTGCTGTGTGTGATGAGTGTGATGTGTGTGTGAGAGTGCTGTGTATGAGAGTGCTGAGTGTGATGTGTATGAGAGTGCTGTGTGTGAGAGTGCTGTGTGTGATGTGTGTGTGAGAGTGCTGTGCGTGATGTGTGTGTGAGAGTGCTGTGTATGAGAGTGCTGAGTGTGAAAGTGCTGTGGATGACGGGTGTGAGAGTGCTGTGTGTGATGTGTGTGTGAGAGTGGCGTGTGTGAGAGTGGTGTGTGTGATGTGTGTGTGAGAGTGCTGAGTGTGAGAGTGCTGTGTATACCTATTAGAAGGGATTGTGTGTGTTTGGGGAGTAGATAAAAAAAAAGTAGGCATTATGTCCCCCTCTCCCTTCTTACCTTTTAGCCTGGGAGGGGGGGGAGATCCGGCATGGTGGTATCTGGGAGGGGGGTTCAGGCACTATCCCTGGTGGTCCAGTGGGTGAGTGAACTCTAGCCCATCATTGAAAACAGCGGGGCCGGATAGTGCCGGCCCTGCATAGACTGGCAGGGGAGATCCTGTGATCTCCCTGCCGGCCTCGGCCCCACGGCCATCGCGGCCCACCTGGCATTTGCCCGGTGTGCCCGATGGCCAGTCCGGGCCTGGTAGTACAGAACAAAAGGGATAGTCGAAGAATGAGCCAAGTCAGAAAACCAGAATGCATTTAAGAATTGGAGGCAAGGGATTAGCTATTTTAAATAGGCTGAAACCCAGCTGTAAACACGTATAAGCCACTGCACATAACACACTTATTACACTTCTGTCCTCAAAGGGGCCGAAAACCCTTCTTAGTCAATTTAAGCACTGGAACAACATCAAGTATAAAATGTCAATCTTTATTCGAGCATGTTTACCTTGAAAACAAAGACATTTTAGCCAGGGCGGCTTTAGTCATATTTAATTTTTATACCAAGGGAGGCACACCATAACAAAGGTACATAGAAATAGAATGCAGCAAAATCTGCACATACTACATTATAATCAAGCCGCAGTAGCATTCCTGCCAACAAGGCAAACATCCTGGTTAGTTACTAGGAGGATGTTGTGGAAAAAGAAATCAACATATTGATGCCAGTTTACTGGAAAAAAACATCTTATTATTAATTAATTGGGATACAAGGTAGAAGAGCATAGATCCAATATTTTTCTCTACGCTTCAGCAGCTGAATCCTATTACCAGCTTTTTCTTCTCAATGTTGGCACATGATCAATAATTTGACATCTCAGTTGTGAGATAGTATGATTTTTGTATTGTATTTTGTATCTGTACCTCCTGTAGGGCAATGTGGGTATGGGGGGCAGTAAGTGTGTGTGGGGCAATGTGTGTATGGGGGGCTGTGTATGTGTGTGTGGGGCAATGTGTGTACGGAGGCTGTGTATGTGTGTGAGGCAATGTGTATATGGGGGCTGTGTATGTGTGTGTAGGGCAATGTGTGTATGGGGGCTGTGTGTGGGGGGGGGCAGTGTGTGTATGGGTGGGCAGTGTATGTGTGTGTTCGGCAATGTGTGTATGGGGGGCAGTGTGTGAATGTGTATGTGGGGGCAGTGTGTGTATGGGGATCAGTGTATGTGTGTGTGGGGGCAGTGTGTGTGTGTGTGTGTGTGTGTGGCAGTGTTTGTGTGGGTGGGGGCAGTGTGTGTGTATGGGGGCAGTGTATGTGTGTGTGTGGGGGCAGTGTGTGTATGGGGGGCAGTGTATGCATGTGTGGGGGCAATGTGTGTGTGGGGGGAAGTGTGTGTATGGGGGGCAGTGTGTGAATGTGTGGTGAGGAGGGTAGGGAGGTTTTTTTTGGATAAACTTTTGGATAAGATACACCCTTAGGGGGGTAAGATATTTAAAAAGGGGGGTAAGAAACAAAAGGCGAGTTAAGAGGCACACAGGTGAAGATGCTTTTTCTTGGGGGGGGGGAGGGGTACCAGAATCATCTTCGCCTGTGTACCCAAAAATCCTTGCACCGGCCCTGACTACAGTCACACAATCAGTGACACTCCATACCAATATACCTTATGATCACAGTATAGTTGGTGAATTTTAATTTTCAAAAAATATTTTATTTATTAATATACAATGAATTTTATATTAGAGCCCACATCAATAAGACAAACAATAATGTGCATTGTCCAGAGTTTTTTTTTTTTGGCTGTGATTAATAATCTCACAGTGCCTTTCCTGCGAATGGGCTCTGGATCTGCCACTACATGCTGATGTCAGTTTTGTATTTACTTTGGAAGCAGAAAACGATATGGCTAATTATATTTACTCATGTTAAGAGTGAATCAACCTTTGTTTGCAATTACAACTTTAATAATATTTTATGAATAGATAGCTTATTAACAAAAATGATAATATGATTACTAGATCAATAGTGGACAGGTATAAGTGTGTGGTTTGATTTTGGTTGAAATATGGAAATCTGACAAGATTTCTGAGTAATTCTTTAATTATCCACCCTCAATATATTCAGGTTTAGAAAGTCCCTTTTTCTTTTGTGCTGGTTGGTCCAACAGGATGATGTAAATACAAGGGTACATGTAGTCATTTGTTCCTAGAACCTTTAGTAAAGTTGTGTATATAAGTCTTGGTAGTTGATCAAGTACTATTGTGTGAATATATTCCCAGCAACATGATTGTAGTACTGATAATGATCCTCTCTCAGATCAGTGTTGATGCTGCTCCTGTAAACGTGAGTCTGTTTTTCTTTCTTTCTTTATTTATTTATTTCTATCTATCTTTCTTTATATTGTTTAACTACATCCCTTCTTATTTTTGCTTCTGTACTGTTTAAAGTAATTCAATAATCTTATGTTTTGGTTTTTTTCTAGAGTTTTTCAAGAGAGAGAAATACGTGTATATTTACAGATCATCATATATCTGTTGGTTGTTCACTTCTAATTACAGAGACCCTGCAAATGCTTAACAATGTGAGTTTTATTTTATTTTAACTGTAGGGCGCTTTGAAAAGTTGCAAATGTTTACTTTTATCTCAGTTTTTATTCTCTACCTATTACATGAATGACTCAGAAAATATCAGGAACATGTCAAAAACATATTATAATATTGCAAACATTAGATTAAATTTTAAATACATTAAAAAAACACAGTTCATAAGCTAGCTCATTGAATTGCTAAGGATTAATTTATATTAATAATACCACAGGTTTTTAATTTTAAAATGTTGACTACTTTTTATTGATACATCTAAATTATATTACAAGGTTTTTCCTTATAAAAGTATTTTCTTTTTTTCTTAGTTTTTTTTGTCTTTTTTTTTGTAGATACAGTCTGGATACACAGAAGTGCAAGACTCACAGAGTTTAGATGCCAGCATGGTAAGGTTATATTAGGTTTTAACAGAAATTAAAGTTGACAGATACCTTTCTAATAAGGTTTTGGCTCTTAATGGAAAAATCTGGTTGAAAAATTGTAGTAGATATAGCCCAAAGAAAACATGCTTGTATTGTATTGTGCTTATTTTTGGTGGAGTATTTTAAATTGTATCTTACATTAGCTACAGGTCTATTATCTACAGCTACTGGTAGCCCCCCTCTTTCTTTCTGGGCTCAGAATTTCTCATCTAGGTTACGGAACTTCCAATCAAGAGTTTTCTCATTGAGAAGACTTGCTGACAAGACCCATATGCATGGTAGTGTAATCATTGGCTTATCAGTTAGCTGTGTTAAAGCTCATTAAGAAGTCTTTGAAATGCAGGTGCTATGGGCAATCAAATCTATCTTCAGCTTAGAAAAACCTTCCAGCCGTTTGATTGACAGACAGTCATGTGTGACAACAAAATGCTGATTTATATTGGAAAAACTAAATTGAAAAAAAAACAGGGCACGCACAAGAGCTGACGTGCTTTACATGATTTAAGTTTTCCATTAAATTATGAGAAAAAAATAGTACTGTAGTATACAAACACACAATTGTATGTATCTGTGGGTGTGTGTTAGTGATCACAGTAGTGATTGCATATCTAACATAAATATTTCATGTGTAATGTTTTAAGAATATCTTTTTTGAATGAAAATAGGGGAATTGTTATGATGGGAATATTAAAACCAATTACTCCCCTAAAATATTCTTATTTACTTATTCACAAAATAACATTATTAAAATATTTAGAAAATAGCCCATGTTGTTTCATATCTAATGTTACATGTGTATTCAAAATTAATATCTATCTAAATATATAACATCTACATATTTGATGATATTTGGCAGTGTTTTTTTTCATAGCTGTTTGGCAAACACAGTATACAAAATAGGTTATTAATAATTAAACAGGACTTTGTCATATTTTGTTAAGTAACATCCTGTTAGACCAGCAATTCTTTTTGTGGGACTGTTTATTAAATTTTCTCTGACTACACCTTTTCATACCAGGAAGCAGGATGTGGGAACTGCTTACTCATTTTGTTTGAGTTTTATCATCCTTTGGTAGCATTCTAAGGTATTTTAGTCCTTAGTGGTCCAGGCTGAATATTTTTGACTGTAGATAAAACTTGAAGAATTGTTTTGAAAATCATTGGTACATGCTTCATCATATCCAATGCCCACATCATTATTATATGACTACAGCATGATCTTCCTCCCTCTCTGTTGTCTGGTCTATCAGATACAAATATTAATTGAGGTGCTTAGGGTTACTCCAAATATAAGCTTCAGGAAGTGGTTATGGTGCCTTTCTGTGCATCATTTCAGTTATGTTAATTGCATCAAGAGAAAGCTCAAAATAAACTCAAAACCTATATCAAATTTTGAAATTTGGAAGATTATATTCCAAAGCAATACATTTACATTTTATGTTCTAAGAACTCTAAGGGGTTTATTTACTGAAGTGATAATTCACAGTGACATTGTGGCAAATTTTAAATTTAAGGTTAAAATAGCCAAATCAGAAAAATATCTAACTCAGCTCTGCTTACAGTACAGCTAATCTAGCATTACGTTTGAAATTCACGTTGAATTCTCACTTTAGTAAATAACAACCTTTGAATAGCTGTGTTTTCTGTACCAATCTGAGATCCGCCATACAGACCAGTTAAAATATTAGTTGACTTTTCTTCATCGTATCCGCATCATCCCTTTGCCATTGTTTCTTTGATGACTAGTTCATACCCTCTACCTTGGCACATCTTATATACATACTTAGATAATAATTATTATTATTATTATTAATACTATTATAATTGTATTTGCAATTAACAATTTTATTTCTTTGTAGGCTAACTGCACCATGAATACATTTCTAGAAGAACTAGAAGATTGGAAAGTAAGACTCTGTAACTTAATTTAGCCAGTTAATATAAAAATTAAATAATTTTTGAGCTTTTTAATAGTATAATCAAAATATGGCTCACTATATATTAACACAATATATAATGGGTTTTTTTTTCATCTTTATTTAAGGTTTTATAATGTAAAACTTGTGAGTCCAAAAACAGAGTACTGCAGTGGGCAGACAAGTGGAATAGCATATCAAAATCATAATAACAAAATCCTGCATCACCGCATGGAATACACAATTGTGATACATAAGTAGCCCTGATTTTTAAATAACAAAACCCAACATTACTGCTTCAGTAAATCAAGTTATGGCTCCGAAATTTCACAATTTACTATCAGGATTATTCACTAAAGTGTGATTTGTTGGCAAAGTAAATTTTCAATTTAAATTTTCATTTTGGAAAATTTGCCCAATCAGCTTGGTTTTCGGTTCAGATATTTTAGCCTACAGTTTTAAATATCTTTGAATTCCCAGTAATTGCTATAATGGTCACTGTTTATTAAAACACTGATTTTGGTTGGAGTAACCCTATAAACACTGTGTTGCATTTTTGTATGTTGTGTTTGTTTTGGTGATTGGCTCTGTCACACCAGGATGCATAATTCATTGTCAGATTTTTATCATTATTATTTTCGGTCTAGTGCAAATACGTTGTAATTTGTTTTTCTATTTTAAATAGTTTAAGGATCCAAAAAAGAAAAATGAATGTGAACTTAAACTAAGTCTACAGAAAATACAAGAAAAGTGCACAGTTTTCCAGGTAAGATTTATTTTTAAAATAGAACCTTGCCCTCCACAGTCATGTTCTCCATAGCAAATGCCTTATTACACTATTCTAATCCACAGAGACAGCTGCTTTGCAACCAGCGGGTAGAACCTCTCCTCCAAGGTATAATTCCCGAGTTTCACAATTAAAGGGATTCCATAATGTTAGGAATACAAACCTGTATTCCTAAACTTATGGTGCTTTCTGGTCCCCCCCTACCTTGAGCACTCCCTTCCATGGCACATAAAGGGTTAAAAAACACTTTATTTACTCAAATGAATCCAGCGTCAATCTCCCTTGACACTGGGTCAGTGCTCCACCTACTCCAACATCATCTGACTGGGGGACCTAATGCGCAGGCACTTCTCTGCAGAGCGTGAGGAAGTCCATCATCATGTAGGGTACTTAGAGTCTGGTAGTCTTCTGGACATGGCTCTAGTGGCTGTCTGGTGGACCATTGGTAGACAAATGAGCTGAAGTCTGGGTGCCTATAGTGTCCCTTTAAGGTAAAAAAAAAAATCAGCAAAAAAGAAATCAACATAACAAATAAATTCCAAGTAAATCCACCTTGTAGAAACAAAAATGGTCGCTATTTTCTCTTTTTCACAAGCAGGCCAGGTTTTAAGTAATAGGTAGTATAAATGGAAATAAATGCAGAGCCACCTTCATTGTTATTATGCAAGAGTCTAAATAGTAAACAAACACAAAATGCCATAACTTCTACAGTTTACTACAATGGTTATGATGTTGGAAATCCGTTTCTAAACTAACTTTTTAAATACTTGTTCATGTCCTTATTTTGGTTCATTTGTTCATTAATGCAGGCAAGCATTGTTTTATTGTAATGTGCAAATAAACGTTTTTTTAATTGCTTCCACATAAACTTCCACATATGAAAATGAATGGAGTCTAGCCACCTCAGAGTAAGAAGAAAATAACAAAAATGCAATTTAAAAAATAATTTTGAAGGATAGCTTGCAACATAACTCTGCAATAGATGTTATGAGGAGTGTGCATTTAAAGGGACACATGAGGCTACAGTTACAGTTGGTTATAGTGCCTGTAGTCCTCTGGCATTGTCTCTCCTTTCAATGGTAAACTATTTGCAGCATAATTAAATGCATGCATGTTACAATTTGTAATATATCAATTAAATTGTTATTTTATTTTACTTTTTCAAATGGGCAGTGGCATGTCCCTTTAACACTGATTGAGGATCCCTTACAACCCATAGTCCAGCCCCTAAGGGAGGTATGGCTAAACAGATATTACACACTTCCTTCTATACATGCTAAATCATGCCAACAATTAAGTGGTAGGCTGAAAGTGGTCAGCTGACACTCAGCCAATCCAAGTCCTCCACTGCTGCTCAGGCTAATGCTTCCTTCTTAGCCCACACAGCACAGATGCGATGGGCTGCTGTGGAAACTATTTTAGCATTAAAATATTAAAAACAGTTTTACACTGAATAGAATAATGACACCAGAGGACTCCATGCAATATGTCCCCTTCAATGAGATGAAGCAGTTACAGGGCCTACAGTGTCCCTTAATGTGTGGTTCTGGGAGCCCTGTACTAGTTATTGTGTGCTAGATGAGTAGATTTTTCCCAAAAATGATAACAGATATGTAATGTAGATTGAAAAATAAAATATAATGGAATAAAGTTATTTTTCTAGTTCTGAAATCTGAACGATTAAGCCATGTACAGACTGATTTGTAACTTCCCATTCTACTAAAGTACTATTTTCATAGTACTTTATGAAATTGTGCCATCCAAACAATCTTTAAAATCACCAATCACTATATATTGTGGTATGATTGCTTATTTTAATGTACCATGTTTAAAATGTATGCGTATATATTTATCTTATTTAGAAAACCATTACGTAATAATTTCCTCTTTCAGTCTAAAGGTTTCACGCGTGGAGTAAAAATAGTTAAATGCTGTTATGATCTGCAATAACCACAGTTACAAATGTCCTGGCATCTCCATAAAATTGGATGACTCATATCCACCTATTGTAAACTGTAAAATGTGGTATTACTGCATATCCTTAGTCATATTAGAAACAGTCAGATTAACTTTTGTCCACTAGGTGGCATCAGAAATCCAAGCTTCAGTGTAAAAAGTTATCCTTTATTGTAGGAACAGATTCTATGTTCCATGAGGCTTACACAAAATATAATAGAACGAGTATTTAAATATAGATTTATTGAAATATTCATTTGTGTTCCTACTTCGTAAATATCATGAACATTATCATGAAACTAGACAGAGAAAATGTAAAAAAATTACAATGTGCTAAAAATATTCACACTAATGAATTAGCATACAAATTTTTAGTATAACAAAGAACAAAATCAAAATCACAAGCAAAATTGTGATACATAGGAAAGCATATGCTAATCTGCTTCTCTTTTTTTCCTCTTTTGGTTACATCTTCAAACTTGATCTATGAACCAAATGGCGGGATAATATGTTTATATTTTACAATACACTAATTAACCCCTAAAGGACCAAACTTCTGGAATAAAAGGGAATCATGACATGTCACACATGTCATGTGTCCTTAAGGGGTTAAACAGTTTTTGCGTCATTTTGGCTAATCCAAATAATTAACTTAAATGATCGAATGGATGAAATTCAGACCAGAACTAAGTTTTTTGTGGGGGTTTTTTTCGAACAAATTCATTTGGCCTAACCAAATTTTTATTGTCATGCCTTAGTCTAGTTTATATTTATTAAGGAGGTTTCTTTTTAATGTGAACAATTCTGTTTTATTATGATGATTATTTGATTGCCAGATTTTATTTAAAATATTGGAGGAGATTTATCAAGGCAGAATTGGCGTTATCATGTAAAGAGTTACATTCTGAGAGACATTGTGATGGTTTCCGTAGTGTTTACTACTTTTTATAGCATTTTGTCTTAATTTAGCAACTGTTTTTTCCTTGATAAATCTCCTCCCATGTGCCAAATTTTCTTTGCAAATTATATTAGCTATAAATCTGTACAGACTGATAATTAATTTTGGTGGGTAATTTCTTTCTATATATTTTCTATATATATATATATATTTTTTTTTTTTTGCAGACTCAAAACGATTTGTGTCAAGAAATGGAAGCAGTTGTATCAGACGAGAGTTTGGAAACGTTTAGTGTTCACAAACCCTTAAGAAGCTTTTTACGTATGGTACTTCGTAAAAATACAACTTAGTCCACATAAGCACACAACAATATGCCAAAAATGCACAGGCTGATAGTTCTGACATCTACACGAAGAAATTAAGAAAAAATGATTTGACCGAAGAAAAATAAATTGAATGGTGTATTATGATTATGTTAATTAATATTATAATTTACGAATTATTTATGAGCCATCAGGATATTATAAAGTTATCGTGTAAATAACAGAAAAAATATTTTTCTATTTCAGCATGCTGTAGTGATTATGGTGCCAAGAGTACCCCCTCCCCTTTCCCCACATGTAAATTTTCAAACCAGTTGCTAACAGTTTGACTTCTTACCTGGGGTCCATAAGGTGCCAATCCCTGTCTCTTCACTTAAAGTCTTGAGAGGCACAATGTTCAACTTCAATAATAATATGGTGAATTATTTATATATATATATATATATATATATATTTATGGTCAAATTTCATGGTACTATTTATAACAGTTTTGTGATATATAATGTTTAATTTTAATGTATTTTTATTATTTATATATTTATATATTTATATTTATGTATTTATTTATTTATGTATTATTTATTTTGTTAATAAATAATTTGTTTTGTACATTTGACGTTTTGCTGCTGTTGTGGTTATGGTGTTAGAATCACCCTGGAGCTATCCCATGGTAGCATGTCAAACCATTTTACCGTGTAGTATTGTGTTTACTTCCTGATTTGGTTGAAAGTCACACTGAGGCTTTCATAAAAACATGATGTCATCAACTAAGCACTTGAAGAAAATCAGAACAGTGGTGCAGCCATCGTATAACTGCTAGTATGATGCAGTTATACTGTGTGATAAGAGCTACAATTTAGTGAAATCTAGCCTCTGCTGCAGATGAAAGCAGCTAAGAATTATCATTTATGTTGCAGAGTAGTGAATTCAGCATTAGTTGATGTTTGTCAGTAAGAACAAGAACTGTCCGTTACCTTACAGTACCTAGACTAATTTACAGAACAGACTTTATCCAGCAGGCCATGTAGTTCCTTTGTCATCCAACAGATTACCTAATATTGAAATTACATACACAGTATTAAAGGACCTCTAGTATAAAGAGTGCAGCAGCCATTCACTACAGAGGAATATATACATGGCCGGACTGTGACAAGAATCCATCCCATGGCATTTTAAGGCAGAGCAGCACGCACTCACCCCAAAGTGGGCATGTAAGCTCCAGGGCAGTCCATTTTCAGAGCTCTGCTGAAGAGCTCTCTCATGGGCAAAAATGCCCTGTGTTTAGCACAGTGCATGCTATTCTAATGATATGTTTTATCTGTGATTGCTAGTGACTTGTCTCTGGTTTCCCCATAAGTGGGACACAAACCAAAGAACACAAGAGAGACAGGGTTAATATTTGCATGTGTATGGTACTGCATATGGTGTGGTATTCCTTTGGAGATTGCTTGTGGTGTTAATGTGTGTAGGGCAGGCTACTTGTGGTGCTATGTGCATGTGGGGTTGTGTATGTGTGTATGAGGCTGTTTGCAGTCCAGTGTGTGTCTGGAAAGGGCAGTGGTGTATGTGCGGGTGGTGTGGGGAATGGGCTTGTAAAGTATTTGTGGTTAGGAATTATACTGTATGTGTAGAATGGATAGGGAATACAGTGTGCATGTTTAGGGACTCTAGTGTATGGGAGGATACAACTTATACGTTGTGTGGGGATAATAGGGTCTGCAATGTGTTAAAAGGAATAGCGGCTGTAATGGGGGTGATAGGAGCTGTTATGTGGTAGGGATAAGGTCTAAAATGTGGGAGGCAAAAGGGCTGCATTGTGTTTTGGGGTGGAGGCTCTAATTTGGGGGATAGGAGCTGTACTGTGTACAGCTACAGTGGTGGGGTAAGTGGCTGCAATGTGGGGGGAAGGAACTGCACTGTTAGGGGTAAGGATCTGCACAGTGGGGGTTAAGGGGCTGCACTGTGGGGGGTCAATGACACACATACAGATACAAACAGGGACACACATACAGATACATAGGGGCACACACTAACACACATGCAGACATATACACATACAGACACATGTGCAAAAACAGATAAACAGACACATATGCAGACACAGATACACATATTGACACATATTCAGATACACATACAGACACATATTCATATAGACATACAGACAAACAGGTAAACATACAGACACACAGAACACGCAGACACACATGTGGATACACAGACACACATATAGACATGCATGCAGAAACACAGACAAACTTAATGACAAACATTCAAATACTCAGAATGATATGCATTCAGATATAAACAGTGACACACATACAGATACATTGGGGCAGACAAACAGATACACATACAGACAGAAGTGCAAAAAAAGCAGATACACATTCAGACATACAGACAAACATACAGACAAACAGATACACTTACAGACACACATGCAGACACATATATACATACAGACACATATGCAGACAAACAAATACAAACAGATACACATACAGACACAGAACACACACAGACAAACATGGATACACAGACACTCATACAGACAGATAAACATATAGACACACATGCAGATACACAGATAAAAAGACACACATGCAGACACAGATACACATATGCAGATAAACATACAGACACATATGCAGACAAACAGATAAACATACAGACACACATATAGAAATGCATGAAGATACACAGACACACTTAATGACAAACATTCAGATACACAGAATGACACGCATACAGATATAAACTGTGACACACATACGGATACACAGGATACACACTGACACATGCACTTCCGATCCACATGCAGACAAGCAGATACACAGACAAAGGTACACATACAGACACACATGCAGATATACATATACACATACAAACACACATGCAGACACACACACATATACAGACACACACACAAACACACAGATATATAGCTACAGAAATTCACACACAAAAACTGTTAAACATGTTAGTAAACCTCCTATTTCCTACCTTTAGGTGCAGGAGGGTGACTTCCCTGGGATCCAGTAGCAGCTTAATGCTGATGGGAGTTAGAGCTTCCACTCTAACTCCCTCCTCTTCTTCCCCGGTGCTCTCCACCCGTGCGACTCTGTTAGCTTGGAGGAAGTGACGCCTTCCTCCCAGCTCTGACATCATCATAGGGGACCCAGTTGCGCTCTTAAAGCGCGATAGTGCTGACCAGGCCCCAGGAAATTCATTGCCATTGGGTGGCCTAAAGAACATGGGCCACCCAATGGTTCCCTTCAATGTGGCCCAGCCGGGGATGCACCACAATGATAGCGGACACCCTGGTCGGTAGGGAGGCCAGCCCCCTGGAATGATGGGCCCAGTCGCAACAGCAACCCCTGCAACTGCGGTAGTTCCGCCACTGGGTTAGGGGCTGTACAGGAAGAGTATGGGGCTGCACAAGAGGGTAAGTGGCTGTACAGTGGGGTATGGTGTTGTATAAGAGGCTGCACAGGGGCAGAAGGTGCTTTAAACAGAAGTAAGAGACTGTACAGGATGTTATGGGGCTATGCTTAACATATTATAATACAGTAAAAATTATATTACATTTTAAGTCCCCTCCCCCCCGCCCTCTCTTTGGCTTACCTTGGGCCAGGGAGGGGAAAACAATGATTCCTGAAAGTCCTTGTGTGGCTGCAGCTGCTGCAAACGTGTCAGAGCGTTGCCATGGTAACCCGCGGCAACACTCTGATGACTTCTGGGAGAAGTTCCCTGCATGTTCCCAGATGGTACAGACAGAGGGCTAGCCAGTGAGGGAGAACCCTCTTATTGCATTCAGCCTTGAAAGGTCCAGCCTGGTAGAGTATGCGTGTGGCGGAACATACCGTTTTCTTTTTTTTTATACGTTTGGGAGTTATGTTACCCGAACACCCTGCATTCAACTCCCGAACAAGGACCACCCTTGGGCCCCATGAGAAAGTTCACACCAGCAAATCAAGTGCAAAATCACAAGGGAAGTAATTTATGAATGCTTCCCCCGGGTGGCCACCATTTCGTTTAACCGAATACACGTGGTCGACAATAGAATGGTTGCGGTTCACATCCGAATACGGTGGACGTACAATTAACTTTTTGGATGTGACCATCTCTATGAATAGGGATGGCACATTCCAATCCACCCTATTCAGAAAACCCACTGCTACAAACTCCCTTCTCCATTGGGGGAGTTGTCATCCGAGACCCCTGAAGGAGGGTATACCTGTGGGTCAATACCTCCGTCTCCGCAGGAATTGTAGTGACCTCTCTGATTTTAAAATAAAAGCACAGCAACTCAGAGCCTACTTCAAAGCTAAAGGCTACCCGAATCGTTGCCTCAAGAAAGCATACAAAAGGGCACTTGAGACTCAGAGAGATGCACTTTTGAGTGATCGTCCTGAAACTGAGGGGACTAGAGGGGCTGGATCAATTCGCATGATTGCGACGTATGACGCTGGTTGGTCCGAAGTCAAAAGGTCCCTGGATAGGTTTTGGCCCATCTTATTGAACGATACACATCTCAAGAATGTCTTAGGCTCACATATTGATATCACGGCCAGAAGGGGACGTAATATCCGGGACATGCTGGTACCCAGTCACTTTTCTATCAGGCCACCTTCCCGAGCTACTTGGTTGGGTACCCCGCCTTGTGGCTCATATGGCTGCGGAAGGTGTGTAGCCTGTAGATACATATCTAGAGGGTCCAAAACTGTGAGTGACAGTGCAGGACAAGGCTCAATTGAGATAAAGAATTTCTTTAACTGTAACTCCAAGGGCCTTGTGTACCTACTGTCATGCTCCTGTGGAGCTAAATACGTGGGCAAGACATTCAGGGCATTTAAGGCTAGAATCATGGAGCATGTACGGTCTCCAAGAAATCGCCTTGAAACACCTGTCTCGAGACACCTGAGAGAACACCATCATGGTGACTCCAATAATCTGAGGTTCTGTGGCTTGGAATTAGTTAAGAGGAACCTAAGACGGGGAGACTTCGACAGAGTCCTGAGACAGAGAGAGTCAAAATGGATATACAGACTAAAAACACTCCAACCTCGGGGTCTGAATGAAGGCTTCTCTTTTGCCCCATTTATTTGACCTCATTACTAGTATATCCCTTTAAGTGCCCTACCTTGGGTCATCTAGCTCCATTTACGTTAGGCCTATGTTCTACTATATATACTATACCACTCTGTTTTGTATCCATCGATCCGCTACTCTTTCTGACTTATGAAACATTTATTTTTATATTTTTTTATTTTTCACTTTGTTTCCTTTCTTCTGAGGTTAATTCTCTCCCCTCCTATTAACCCTCCCTTATCCTCCCACATGTGTAGATATGCCATTAACAGTAAATCTTATGAATTGTATATATATATAAAAAAATGAGAAACCCCCCCCCCACAAACTAGTGCCACTTATAGGTAGTGTGGATGGGAGTACCATTACACTACATATATATAGTGGCCCCCTATATTAATTTACTGTGGATATGCCACTAATAAAGATATAAATAAAAATAAAAATATATGTGGACAATATAAAATGAAAGTTCTTTTTACATTTGTACAGTGGCTCCTCATATTAAAATGGATGAAGGGTAATTCCCTCCAGTAATATACGGTTTGATGGAGGCATGTATATATATACTTTGGTATACAAAAAAGGGGGTTTCATGTACGCATATATACACCACGGCACACAAAATAATTGGGGCTATAATCTATATCTAAGACTCATTTTAGAGTCAATTTAAAAGCTAAACTACCCTTTTACGAAGAGGAATCACGTCCCGAATTCTACTAAGCACAAATTCTAAGTGCGTGCGCATGCGCAAGCAATTTGCAACGGTCATGCGCACTACACTCAGGGACAGTGATTACACTCCTCGTTCAGCCGGGATCAGCTGTTTGGCGGAACACGTTTGAATCCCTCCTCCCGTGGACAGGTAGGAGGGCCCCTAAGGGGTATTTAAGGAGTGAAGGGAGGTTGTCACACTGCCAGCTACCTGCCCTTGAGAAAGGCGGTTATACCGCCGAAACGCGCGTTGGGCGACCTGAGCAGGACGACCTGTACTACTATTTGGCTATGACTTAATGTTTTTGGTCATGGCCTCTACTGACTGAGACTACAGCTAGCAGGATACCCCCACAAGAGATCTTTAACTTTCAAATGTACCTAAGGGATTTATGACATATGTTAAGTGTAGTCACTGAGTCTGTTTTCTGTACAATGGACTCAGTCTAGACAGCACTTTCTTTAACCGATTTATTTCCTCTACCTCTCATCTCCCTATCCTTTCGATTTAACTTCTACTAGACTTAATATTAGGAGGTTTTTCTCCCTACTACTGGAGGTCAATGTTCAATTAGGGATTGGGTGGAAGAGGTCTTTTTGTACTTATGTCATTTATTTGTTTATTATTATTATTTTTTATCTCCTTTTTTCCCTACTTGATCTATGCAAAGGGGAGATCTCCTGCTATATATTACAATTAACCATTTATAGGCTATTTTTCCTTGATAGACAATTTTTTGTCAGTGTGCTCAATTGTCTCACTTAATTATACAAGAGTGATACTACTCTGATATACTGTGACATATTTGCATTGAGCTGCACTGCTCTGATATATTGTGACTTATCTGCTCACACAAGGAAAATGCTTGAATACTTTACCAGTTAGATGTTTAGTCTCTAGTCGTTGTTTTATTTTTTACCACTTATGGTATATGAGGGTGTGTGTTGTTCACTATTTTTTTGTGAGTGTGTTGGAGACTTATAAAATTATTATTGTTTGTTTCAATAAAGGTTGTCAGTTTTTTAAGCTTCTACTATTGGATATCTATCAAGGGGTAGTAGTGGTGAGGTGGAGCACCCCGGGAATACGAGGAGCTCTCCTCATTACTTCTCTTGTCTGGCCCCATCTTGTCTCCCGAATGTCAGCAGCGGTACTTGGTCATTGAGTGCCTGGAATCCTTTTCAGTTAGGCACCCACACGAACCCCGGTAAAGATTATAGAATGACTTTTGGGAGATAAAACTACTGACTAGGGGGAGCAATCGCTCCCTGAAATCAGGAAAATCACTTGTATGGTGTTCGCACAGGAACACCCAAACAGAAACCGAACGGGACACCTATTTTCCTGGACCTATTTTGGGCCATCACCTCGTGGCCAGTCATTCAAAACTTTACCCCGATGGCGATACAATTCTGCTGAATGGATCTTAGTATATTTGATCAAGTTGGACACTCAGACCAGAGCTATCCGGGGATGTAACTTTTGTGGGGTTCCTGGTTATATTAGAGGAACATATATATTGTTTATATTTTCCTGTACCTGAGAGATAATTGAGTTAGAATATTCTCACTCAATTATCTCTTAGACACAGAGGCTCTTTTGTAATTTTGTATTGGAGACCCCGTGTTAGCTGTCAGTGCATAAAAGCCATGTGTGGCCAAATAAAGTTCAGTTCAGTTGACCGTAAATAAAGTTCAGTTGATTCCCAGAAAAAATTACAGTAACAAGAATAAGAGGATAATTTGAGAAGAATAGAGAGATTTTTGTTTTCTTTGTCTGTGTTGTGTTATTTTTTTGCACAGAATTGACATTTGACAGTCTGGAGTTCCCGGCTACCAAAATCATGTGTACCAGAAGTGTAACTAACACCCTGCACAGATGTATGAAGTAGAAGTATGTGCAGCATTGTTCTAAAAGCAGAAGTAGTCATGGTGGTTGGAGTTACCTTTTTCCACCCATGTAAATCAGAGTCCAGGACATGCCCTAGATGTGGCCAGCACTGTACCACTCTAGCATTTAGTAGAAAAAAAATAAAGCAACTTTTATTCTGGAAATCAGAGTTTTAGATTGAAATCAAATCTTTCATCATGATTCAAATTGTACATACAGTGAGGGAAAAAAGTTTTTGATTCCCTGCTGATTTTGAAAATATTTTCACTGACAAAGAAATGATCAGTCTATAATTTTAATGGTCAGTGTATTTTAACAGTGACAGAGAATAAAAAAAAAAAATCCCCTATCAATCATCAGGTTTTCCACCTCCTAGGTGTCTTTATACAGGTAACAAGCTAAAATTAGGAGCACTCTCTTAAAGGGAGTGCTCCTAATCTCAGCTTGTTACCTCTATAAAAGACACCTGTCCACAGAAGCTATCAATCAGATTCCAAACTCTCCACCATGGCCACGAACAAAGAGCTGTCCAAGGATGTCAGGGACAAGACTGTAGACCTACACAAGGTTGGAATGGGCTACAAGACCATCGCCAAGCAGCTTGGAGAGAAGGTGACAACTGTTGGTGTGATAATTCGCAAATGAAAGAAACACAAAATAACCATCAGTCTCCCTCGGTCTGGTGCTGCATGCAAGATTTCACCTTGTGGAGTTTCAATGATCATAAGAACGGTGAGGAATCAGCCCAGAACTACACGGCAGGATCTTGTCACCAAGATGTCAGTTTTGCCACCAAGTACTAAGTCAAAGGGGTCAAATACTTATGTCACTCACTGACATGCAAATCAATGTATAGCTCTTTTGGCATACTTTTTCAGGTGTTTTGTTGTTTGTTATTCTGTCTCTCACTGTTAAATACACCTACCATGTGTTGCGGTCACCGGCCCGCCGAGCCTCACGGCCGTGCCCGACCGGCACGACCGTACCGACTACACGAGCTTACCTGCTCGTCGGCGAGCCGGGAACCGCGCACTCACTTCTTCCGGGCATCACGCCCGAATCCAATATGGCGCCGACCGCGTGGTCGCGTCTATGGATAGCCCCGCCCCCGAGAGTTATACCAACGTGTGCGTGACGTCACGACGTCAACGCACACGCACGTTTTGGGGTCAGAGGTCGCCCTCTGACCAATCATAGCCTAGAGAGGGGTATTTAAACCCCTAGCTTTTCCCAGAACTTTGCCCTGTCGTGGTTTCAGTTTCCTGGTTTCCCGAGAGTGCTATTTCTGTGTTTATGATTTCCTGGTATCCTGATCCTTGGCGTTTCCCTGATTATTCTGATCTCTGGTTTCCCTGACTTGGCTTGTTTTATCGGTATTGAGTATTTTCTGGCTTCCTTGACCTCGGCTTTCCCTTTGACCATTCTCTGTCTCTAGCGTATTAGTCCGGCCATTCTAAGGTCCGGTTTACGCTCTATCCTGTTATTTTCCTTTTCTTACTTATGTATATATTTACATAGTTTCTGCGTGCTGGACCACATAGTTAGCCGTGACATTACGACAGGGCCATGGATCCTGCAGAACTATGCAAACATATGATCGCCTGTGAAAATTGGGTGGAGGATATGGACCACAGGTTAGACCAATTTGCCCAGGCATTTCAGACCTTGCTCCAGAGGACTGCCTATTTAGAGGTCCCTCCTGTACCACCTGTGGTTCCGCCACCTGTAGTGGTTCCCGTACCACATAAACCACCGTCCATAACCCTGTCACCTCCCCCTCGTTATGGAGGTGATTCTAAAGAATTCAGAGGTTTTTTAAACCAAATTGAATACCACTTTGAGGCATCCCCAGGTTCATTCCCAACAGATAGATCAAAAATAGGCTATCTGATGAACCAATTAACTGGAAAAGCCTTAACCTGGGCTAACCCCTTATGGAAAAGTGGTGACGCAGTAGCCCGTGATTACAGTGCCTTTCTCACAGCTTTTAAGGCTACGTTTGAACCTAAAGGCAGGGAGAAGAACGCTGCCAAAGCCCTTATGAGAATAAAGCAAGGCAGTCGTTCTGTAGCCGATTATGCCATAGAGTTCAGGACATTGGCGTCTGAGGTTGATTGGACCAATAGCGGTCTGGTGGCTGCTTTCTCTGAAGGTCTAGCGGAGAGTATACAAGATGAGACCGCAGCTAGAGACCTTCCGGTTAATCTTAATGAGTTTATTGCCTACATGATAGACATTGATAACCGGCTCAGAGAGAGAGAGAAAAACAAGCAACGTAACTGACGTTCTAATTTGTCCATAGCTCCTCGTTTCTCTAACCCAGTGGTGAGTAGCCAAGCGCCTCTTCCAGAACCTGAACCCATGCAATTGGGTAGCGCTAAACTCACTGAGGCAGAGAGACAACACAGACGTAACGAGGTGCTATGTATGTATTGTGGCAAGAAGGGACATCAAAGATGGTCATGCCCGGTTCGGCCGGAAAACTTGCACACCTAAGGCACGTGCGGGGACCGACCTTGGGTGTGATGTATATGTCCCCTAAATTGACTAAGAACCGTTTCCTTGTCAAAGTTACCTTGTCTTTTAAAAAGACTACTATCCAGTGTGAGGCTATGATTGACTCTGGGGCAGCGGAGAATTTCCTAGACAAAGAGTTCTCTGCTAAACATATCCTGCCCTTAAGACAAAAAGAGAAACCTATAGCAGTTGAGGCCATTGATGGAAGGCCTCTTTCCCAGCCTTTCATCACACACGAAACTCTGCCAATCACTGTCTCAGTGGGTATTCTCCACTCTGAAGAAATGACCTTTCAAATCATATCTTCCCCTACATGTCCGATAATACTCGGTTTCCCTTGGCTCCTGAAACACAATCCACGTTTGGATTGGATTGAAGGAGAGATTGTGAGTTGGGGTGAGATATGCAAAGGTGTGTGCTTGAAGCAAATCCCACAACCTATTGGCACCATTAATGTTCCTATTACACCTCCCTTGACCACACAAATACCACCGCAGTATATGGATTTAAAAGAGGTATTTAACAAGGTCCAGTCAGAAGGGTTACCTCCTCATAGACCTTATGACTGTACTATAAATTTATTACCAGGGACTATGCCTCCCAAGGGAGGAGTTTATGCCTTGTCCCCCCAAGAAAATCTTTGTTTGGAAGAATACATAAAGGATGCTCTCAAAAAGGGTCATATCCGTAGATCCTCCTCACCAGCCGGGGCTGGGTTCTTCTTTGTCTCTAAAAAAGAAGGAGACCTACGCCCCTGTATCGATTATAGGGGTTTGAATAGGATTACCATAAAAAATGCCTACCCTATTCCCCTTATATCAGAGCTGTTTGACAGATTGAAAGGAGCTCGAGTCTTTACCAAGCTCGATCTCCGAAGTGCTTACAATCTAGTCAGAATTAAGGACGGTCACGAATGGATGACCGCATTTAACACCAGAATGGGACATTACGAATACCTGGTTATGCCGTTTGGATTATGTAACGCTCCAGCGGTATTCCAGGATTTTATTAATGATGTCCTAAGAGAGTACCTTCACATGTTCGTTCTAGTGTACTTGGACGACATTCTCATCTATTCCCCAGACCTAGAGACACATCACGAACATGTGAGAATTGTACTGAAAACCCTGTTACAGAACGGCCTTTACTGTAAACTGGAAAAATGCCAGTTTGACCAAACGGAGATACAATTCCTGGATACGTTATATCTCCGTCTGGTTTCCAGATGGATCCCCGCAAACTGGAGGCAGTCTTACAGTGGCCATTACCCAAGGGCCTTAAAGCTACTCAACGCTTTGTAGGGTTTGCGAATTACTACCGCAAATTCATAAAGGGATTTTCCTCCGTGATTGCCCCTATAACAAATTTAACCAAAAAAGGAGCAAATTGTATATCTTGGCCCAAAGAAGCAAGAGAGGCATTTGAACGGTTAAAATCTTTATTTTCCTCAGCACCTGTCCTGACCCATCCTGATCCAACCAAACCATTTATCCTAGAGGTGGATGTGTCAGAAACAGGAGTTGGAGCCATTCTGTCTCAAAGAGAAAGTCCTGATACGCCTTTACATCCCTGTGGATTTTACTCTCGCAAACTCACACCTGCAGAGAAGAATTATGACATAGGGAATAGGGAACTTTTGGCCATTGTACTTGCCCTTAAGGAATGGAGGCATCTCTTGGAAGGTTCCAAAGAGCCACTTTTGATCTTTACTGATCATAAGAATTTGGCTTATATTGGGGACGCTAAGAGATTGTCCTCTCGTCAGGCTAGGTGGTCATTGTTCCTCTCCCGATTCAATTTCGTAATTACGTACAGGCCTGGTACTAAAAACACCAAGGCAGATGCACTTTCTAGGCAGTTTGAGACAGATGAAGTTCCGGAACAGGTGATATATCCTATTATACCTCCTGAATGCCTCATTGCCACTACAGTTTCCGAAGTGTCTTCTCCACTCTTCTGTGCCATAATAGCAGATCAAACTCAGGCACCTGTGGGAAAACCTCCGGACAAACTGTATGTCTCACCTCAGTTTCGAAAAAAGGTATTAGATATGTTCCATGACAACCTCACAGCGGGCCATCCTGGAGTCCATAAAACTCTCTCTGCCATCTCCAGGAGGTTTTGGTGGCCTGCTCTTAGAAACGATATCAAAGATTATGTTGGGGCATGTCAAATATGTGCCGTTTCTAAAGTTCCTCCTAGGTCACCTCCTGGACTGTTACAACCACTGCCCATACCTAGTGCTCCATGGACCCACTTGGCCATGGATTTCATTGTGGATCTACCCAGTTCAAACGGGTTTAATACAGTCCTTATGGTTATTGATAGATTCACGAAGATGGCACATTTTGTCCCACTTAAAAAATTACCATCTGCTCAAGATCTAGTTCAAATATTCTTGAGAGAAATCTTTCGGTTGCACGGTGTACCCAAAAACATAGTATCTGACAGAGGCACCCAGTTTGTCTCTAGGTTCTGGCGTTCCTTCTGTAAACAATTGGGCATCGAACTCTCCTTTTCATCAGCGTATCACCCTCAAACAAATGGAGCAGCAGAGAGGGCGAATCAGTCTTTAGAAGCCTATTTATGTTGCTTTATAAATGGCAATCAGTCTAACTGGTATGAACTCTTACCCATGGCTGAGTTCGCCAGGAACAACGCCACTCATGAATCTTCTAATCATAGTCCATTCTTTGTAAACCAGGGTTTTCACCCCGCTGTTTTTCCTTCTGAGACACGGAAATTCCTGCTTTGAACACTCGTTTAGAATCGATTCATGATACCTGGGATTCCGTCCATTCAGCTCTGCAAAAAGCCTCATTACGAGCAAAGGTCCAAGCTGACAAAAAATGGGGCGCTAATCCTGTCTATCTTCCAGGTGACAGGGTGTGGCTCTCCACAAAACATATCAAGCTCAAGGTCCCGTCCATGAAATTTGCCCCTCGATACATAGGTCACTTTCGAGTTACCCAACGTATTAACCCAGTGACCTATTCTTTGGCACTACCGGCTCATATGAGAATTGCAAATACTTTCCATGTGTCTCTGCTCAAGCCCCTTACTTGCAATCGCTACACCAAGTTATCCACTCCTCCTCCGCCCTTGGTAGTAGGTGATCAAGAAGAATATGAAGTCCGTTCTATCATGGACTCCATAGTTATCCAGAGGTGTCTTGTCCTATCTCGTTGACTGGAAGGGTTATGGCCCTGAGGAACCTTGTTGGGTTCCTGCTGACCGGGTCCATGCGCCCCGTCTTATCCGGTCATGTCACAACCGCTTTCCTCTTAAGCCGGGTACTTCCCTCTTAAGCCTCTTAAGCCGGGTCCTTCCCACCCGGTGCGCGGTCTTCGAGTGGGGGGTACTGTTGCGGTCACCGGCCAGCCGAGCCTCACGGCCGTGCCCGACCGGCACGACCGTACCGACTACACGAGCTTACCTGCTCGTCGGCGAGCCAGGAACCGCGCACTCACTTCTTCCGGGCATCACGCCCGAATCCAATATGGCGCCGACCGCGTGGTCGCGTCTATGGATAGCCCCGCCCCCGAGAGTTATACCAACGTGTGCGTGACGTCACGACGTCAACGCACACGCACGTTTTGGGGTCAGAGGTCACCCTCTGACCAATCATAGCCTAGAGAGGGGTATTTAAACCCCTAGCTTTTCCCAGAACTTTGCCCTGTCGTGGTTTCAGTTTCCTGGTTTCCCGAGAGTGCTATTTCCGTGTTTATGATTTCCTGGTATCCTGATCCTTGGCGTTTCCCTGATTATTCTGATCTCTGGTTTCCCTGACTTGGCTTGTTTTATCGGTATTGAGTATTTTCTGGCTTCCTTGACCTCGGCTTTCCCTTTGACCATTCTCTGTCTCTAGCGTATTAGTCCGGCCATTCTAAGGTCCAGTTTACGCTCTATCCTGTTATTTTCCTTTTCTTACTTATGTATATATTTACATAGTTTCTGCGTGCTGGACCACATAGTTAGCCGTGACACCATGAAAATAATAGACTGAGCATGTCTTTATCAGTGGGCAGACATTCGAAATCAGCAAGGGATCAAATACTTTTTTCCTTTACTGTTTTTATTACATTTATACAAACACCATACATCTTAACAGTAAAGTGCACTCTCCATCCCGTGTGTATCTCCAGACATGGATCCTCGGTGCTGATTCACAATCAACACAGTCAAAAAAGCAGTAGATTAAATCAGGAAAACACAGACAGGGCAGTATTCAACCCACATTAGTGTAAAAGGACAAAATTAACTTATAAACAAATGTCCATGTTTCTGAACAATATGGAGGAACAACAAAACAAAACTAAAGTAAAAGAAAAACTGTTTGCGTGTTTCGCGTCTAAAGTTTCCACACCAGCTAAAAAACTAATGATAATGATGTCAGAACTTACTTACAAAAAAAACTGTTTGCGTGTTTCGCATCTAAAGTTTCCACACCAGCTAAAAAACTAAAGATAATGTCAGAACTTACTTACAACAATTCCGCCGAAGCCTCTTCCACGTCTGCATATATTTGCTGATATAACTCCACCTCCACGTGATGATGTCCCTTCCGGCCACATTAAAGGGAAGCCGTGGCAAATTTGTATCACTCAGATTTTGTTACTTTGCTCTACAAAGTTGCCTCGTGAACTCCCTGTCAGAAGTCATACTGTGAACCAGACACCTGCTAGTTAAACTATTGCTGCTGATCTCTCCAACAGTTTAGATCCCGGACTTTGGCCTGTTTGTGCCTCTGTTTGCTGATTTAAACCAATTCCTATTTCCAGCTTCACTTGCAATGTCTCTACTTGTAAGTTGCTGCTCAAATGTACCAGTATATTTGCCACCATATATACCAACATATTTAAAGCGGGTTGCAAATACCAACACTCTGCATTCTGTAAAACCTCAATCTCTTCTTGAGTTAAAGAGGACTACAAATACCATCACTCAACATGCCAACATTTTTGCTAAATTCTAATGCAAATTTCTTATAATTTACTAAACAATCTCTGAATTAATACCATAAAGGGACTTATATTGCAATATCTACTTCTTTTTATATCTCCTTAGTACCAATTACCCTGTATTGTTGCGCTTGTAACATGTAACATACCTTGCCTCTCATGATAGTTTGATCTCTTTTATTTATGAAATTATTAATTGGTATTCTGATCTAATAATAAATTCCATGGTTTTGTCTTGGCCAATTCAACTTTATCTTGATCTAATAATGAGAATAATATTTATAAACTCACTGGAATATTTCCTTTGTGATAGAAATGATTTTAGGTCTCTTGATTGCTCTTCAAATATGAACAAATTCTAAAAAAATCACTCAAGGGGAGATATAGATTGATATATCTGATGGTATATGAAGGGGGAAATTATGGGCCCCATTGTGTTTCCCTGCCTTTGGAAATGTGTACCCTCAATCAAGCATAAAGAAGTTATATGTTAAAAAAGAAAGACTTCCCACTATGAGCTCATGTAACTTACTTGAAAAGTTGTTGTTTTTAAGAAGTGGAAGACCATTTGGGTTCTTTGTGGGATGTATGAATAGAGAGAATTGGCATCCAAACCAAACTAAAGATATGTTTTATTCCATCCAAGTTGAGGGATAACTGTGAAAGAATATGTGTGGTTTTTCTCAAATGAATCTGTTTGTTGATTTCTCACTTTTTCTAAAGAAAGATTTATGGTCCTCAAACCACCTAAAATGTACAAAAAAGCCAACAACTAAAAAACAAAATACTAGAATGAAACTATAGCAAAGCATAATCTTTACTATGTGACATTTGCTCCAACATCCTATGAGATTTTAATTTCCAGTTAAAGAAGGACTAGACGTGGTAAGCTGGAGACAAACTATAACTATGCTAGTTGCTAAGAAGAGATGGCATATACATATTTTCAAATGTTTCTTAACATAGTTAGGGGAATATGTGGAGCAAAGCCATACCTGGATCAGTGCATATAGAAAATTCTTTTAAGATAATAACCATCATAAAAAGCTTTTCCCAGGTTGGTACTAAATTTGGACATTCCCACCATACTTGTAAATGAGTTCCATAATTTCTAAAACATTTATCAGGCATCTCCTCAAAATAAAACCCTGTCGATACCAAATACTATCTTGTTACAATTTTGTAAATTAATTCCAAATTAGACATACATTGTTATATATATATTGTAGAATCCCACTTCTCCTCCAATATTACCTTTAGTAGATCTTGTGTCCACTTTGCTTTGTAAGGGCATGGTTCCAGATAGCTGAAGTATCCATAGAAAGTTTTATTAGATTTAAAGCTCCAAAGAAAATGATCATCTTATCATGCTTTTTATTGTATATCTTTTTAAAAGAACGGAGAGTTGTCCTTTATATGGTGTAGATACATTTTAGAATTGTACATTTTATCCCATTAATTAAGCATATGATAATAAAATAATTCCCTTTCCCATCAGGACACTTAGATAAAAGTTGGAACACTACTGATTTAGGAATCAGAATAGAGGCCCCCATAGAGTGTGAAAGCCATTTGGATATTGAGGTGTGTTTAAAAATGGATGATGGAAATTTGACAAATAGGTTTCTTGTAAATCAATAATATGTTCTTTAGCTTTAGATGCTTCTCTGAATTACTGATGTTGCTTATATGATTTATTAAGCCTATTGCATTAATACATTTTGGAAAAAATCAAGCTCATAATAGTTTCTAACTTAAACTATGAAACACTGATAATCTAATCATCCTCTTCTTTCCCCCAACAGGTCACAGTGCCCACCAGCTCTCTCAGTAAATCTATTTATGATATTATGAGTTAAGAAAATATTTCCACTGAATCACCATATAACTGTCACTTATGACCTCAATTAAAACCTCAGGAAAACCTTCTTTCTTTTTTAACCTTCCCCTTTCCTACCCCCACTCCTGATTTATTTATTTTTTAAAATCCTTATTGCGTAGTGGTTTTCATACAAGTTTCAGTGTACAGTGGTCTGTATTGACATCATGAAAAAAACAACAACCACACAACAACAATGAGAGTGTAGGTCATTATAACAAGTTCTGTCAGATCAAATTACTACTAGAACATCATAGGTGATTCATTATGCAGTATCTAAGTTTTTTTGGTTGTGACCCCACACATCTCCACCTGCTTCTTTATATGAGAATTCCTAATAGTTTATGGTCAGACCCCAGATTCATTATCATATTAGTGAACATTTGTACCTTCTAATATGTGTTAAATAGGATTTGATGGTGAGAACAACTGTAAAAGGTATAGTAAGCTGAAAGTTTACAAAGTAAATCCATAGGAACCATTATCCTGCGTGTTTAGTGTAATACTTTTAGAAAAACTTCATTTGGAACTCAACCGCAGGTGAAAGAATACATTTGATGCAGTCACTTTAAGAAAATTTGATTTATTGAAATAAGTTATATTTGCTTTAACAATCATCTGCAGCAATATAAATTGAAAAGAATATCCTATTTAGCAATGGCAATCTTGTTTAGAATTGCTTCACAGAAAAATGGTATTCAAAATAGCAAAAATGAAATAAGGTAACTCCTTGATTAGGAATACATAATACAGTGTATTAGACTTGAAATAATGAATAGGAGAAACAGGTCATTCCTGTTTTAGGAAAGTAACACAGTATTTTAAGTTGCAACAATAAATGTTGAAAATAAATAGATCCTGATTTGGATAGTGGTTATAGTCCTTTTAGACTCCAACAAATATAAATGAAACAAATTAGGAAAGAGCAATCAGCTGTAATGGTACTTTCAGTAGAGCAAATAACAAGTAATTGGATCCAAGAGGGCAGACATTAGTATTCCTTTTATCCTTCAAATAACTTAAGGTATGATCCAAGTATTAATCATATTAACTGAAGAACTTAGCTTATTCCTTTGGATGATGAGAATGGAAGTCCTTTCCAGTATGTTAATGAGGACTGCGGATCCTTGCAGTATACTGAGGATTAGAGTAATGCGTAGTCAAGTCTGTTCCGAGTCTGGGAGTGGAGAAGTCAGCGTAGTCAGGATAAGGAACAAGAGGTTCGGTACACTGGTGATCAATAGAAGGAGCTCTGTCGGCAATTGGCAACAATTAGGTAACAAAGTATCAAAGTATTAAATTAATCGAGCAATGCAAATGCGGCCGCGGCTTCCGACTTCTTTTTGACAAAGAAGCGCATGGGCGGAGTTGGATTGGGGAAACCAGGAATTAAAACTGGTAAATGCTGATCTGAGTAAAAATAATATGGGGGAATCCTGACATTTAGACCTTTTCTTGACAGTTAGGCAGTTAGAGCTTCAGCTGCTTTAACCTCCTCAATCATTGTGAACCATTGCTCTTTTGTAGGAGCATCAGGGCTCTCTGCTTGCACACCTCCAGCATGCAGGAGGAACTATGGGGAATATTCTGTGCAAGGATGCTGGGGTTCAATACCAGAATGATAGGAGCTTATACATTTCTTCCTGATATTTGGTGCAAATTCCAGCATCTTGTCCCATTGGACATCAGTTAATGTCTTACCTGAGTTCTTACCATTGCTGTTTGAACATGTGCCTGTCTTCTAGTACTCCAACCAGGAGGTGCTAGTATAGGCACAAGATAGCCCTAACCAATTTGACACCCCCTATGCATAGATTTTAATACCACATAAGCTCCCTATGAAATAAATGTCTACTCTGCAAGTATAGGTAAAAAATTTATAATTTGTGCACAACAGAAAGACTGCATGATAGTGGTAATTTCTCCTTCTACCAGCTCATCTAAAGGTCGAAGGCCCTTCTTGTCACGGACCAGTAACGCAGAAGTGTTTTGAACTGTCTGCATCGGTGAAACCAGCCGCGGTCGGGAACAAGAAGGACGGCTGTTACAGTCTGTACACCTCACACGAGACTTATCTGTTCCCAAGGGCTGGTGAGCAGACTGTGGACTTGTACCATTTCTGCATATGTTTTTATTTATATTTGGATTAAAGGATTTTTACTTACCTGCAATCCTGGTTGCAAGTGCATCCATTGGATCCCACGTAATCTAGGGGCTGATCCTCCCTGGGTGTTTTAGCTATGAGTGGTACTCTAACCACTTTCAACTTGCTAGTTGTCTACCTACAGACTAATATACTTATTTTATGTTTTGTAACTTTATTGCACTAGGAGTTCCTTCTGCTTCTCCTTTTTTTAGACACCAGAGTTGTGATTTTACAAGTTTGCAAGTATTTGCACATGTCACACTGTTGGTTGTTTCTTTCACAACATCACTAGTTGCTGTTTTTAAATATCACAGCTTTTTAATACATCCACAGAGGGCAGTTTTTTTTTAATACTGCACACCATCCCTTCTATGTGCTCTGGAGAAATATGTCCACACAAAAAAAGTGAGGTTATGAGTACAATAAGAGCATCAGTCATTTGTTGTCAGCTTGCTAAGGCCTTATGAGTAGTCTGTAGATCATAGTCTCATACAGTCCTCTTTTCTGTGTTAAACTGTCCTCTCCAGGACTGTCAGTCTCTGGAGGTGTTGCCTCCTGAGCTGCTGTCTCCACTCACGAATCAACATTCAAGCTGAGGGTGCAGAGAAATGCCTCAGCGTCATCAGCGGAGATGAGGGTTAGATTTTGTTCGGCGTGCGGGACTACAGGCGATCCTCCCAGTCCCCACAGGTATTTAATAGACTGGTCTCGCAGCCTATTAGTGTCAGGATCGGGACAGGGATCCAACACGCAGAGTACAAACAGTAGCCAGATACGTATACCGGACCTTAGAATGGCCGGACTAACGTAAGTAGTACAGTAGAGAATGGTCAAAGACAAGCCGAGGTCGAGGGTAACAGAAGACAGGTAAGCGAGAGACAAGCCGAATCAAGGGTAACAGAGATAAGCAGAGTAGAGCAAACAAGCCGGGTCAAAACCAAGAGGGATAACTAGAATACACGAGCACTGAGTGACTAGAACAAGCTAGAACCACGACAGGGCAATGAGCTAATGAAAGAAGCACTGTTAAATGCCCTGTTCCGATAAGTAAACACGCCTCCGAGGCGTCCTGATTGGTCCTGAAGCAATTGAGTGACAGGTCGTTCCGGGTTGGCGTCCTGACGTCGAGTTCCGGACGTCATGCTATAAAAGGGAGTCACTCCCTCGCGGCCGGCTTTGCATGACCGGATAGACCGCGAGGAAGGGGGAAATCAGACCGTCCGGATGGATGAACGGCTAAGTCTCTACCTCTTTTGGAGGTAGAGGCCTCAGGTACCCTGACAGTACCCCCCCTCTCAGATACGCCCACCGGGCGGAAGGCACCAGGACGAGAAGGGAAGCGAGAGTGAAATGCCCTGCGGAGACGGGGAGCATGAACCTCCTCCTGAGGTACCCAACTTCTCTCCTCAGGACCATATCCTTTCCAATCGACCAGATATTGTACTCTCCCCCGGGAGATTCGAGAATCGACGATGGAATTGACTTCATACTCCTCCTGACCCTCCACCTGAACAGAGCGAGGAGGGGCGATCGTGGAGGAGAATCTGTTACATACTAGTGGTTTTAGCAAGGAAACATGAAATGAGTTAGGAATGCGTAAGGCATTAGGCAAAGCTAGACGATACGCAACTGGGTTAATTTGAGTCAGTACCGTGTAAGGTCCAATATACCGAGGAGCGAACTTCATGGAAGGCACTTTTAACCGAATGTTTCTAGTACTTAACCATACTCTATCGCCTGGAACAAACACCGGTGCTGCCCTTCTACGTTTGTCAGCGTGTTTTTTAATTCTTTATTTTTCAATGCATATATTGAAAACATAACATTCGTTCATGTCTTGCCCCAACGGCAGGGACATGGTAAGATGGAACAGCGCATAACAGTTGTGGCAAAATGAAAAAGTAAATGCACACTTTTTTTTTTTTAAAGGTAAACATCAGGCGTACTCAAAGTGGTAGTCAGAGATATGATAATAATGCAGGTAACATAACACAGGTTGTATTGGCTGGCTCTATGAGTGAGTAAATCAGTTAAAGAAACTAATGCAGTGTCCCTGTGGTACATTGGGCCATTGAGAGTCCTAACAGTTAGCTGATTAATCTTAGCTTGTGCTAGCTAAAATGCATGTAGTTAAATAGACATAATGTTTAATGTTATACATTTGTGTCCTAGCTTTTATAAAGATGCTATGCAGTGTCAAGTAAGTCTATTAGCTGATGTTTATGGGCAGGTGGTCCATAGCTCTTCAGCATAATCAACGATTAAAAAAAAAAAAAAAAAAAGGAAAAACAGGAAACCAAAGGAAGAGGTAAAAAGACATACATGATACATCAGTTAGTCATGTGTTCGCTTTGTTAGGGTAAGCAGATTTGCCTGTTCGGTTACTGTTATTGATATCTTAGTAGAACAGGTATTAAACGCCTGGGTCATGTGGTTGGGCTACTGCTTAGCAGCTTAAGGTATGGGCTTAGATAAGGTAGTTAATACATAGACTATAAGAATTGGAACATCTGCAGTACCTACAAATTAGGTGAGCATGTCTAAACATTTAGCATTATTCACGTGAGTTATAAGCAGATTAGGTGATGTAAAAGTCATACTTAAGTCACTAGACTAGATCATTTCAGTTTAAACGATAACATAGTAAATTAGAAAAGAAAAACCTGTCATCTATGCCATTTAAGAATATATTAATACAAGTTTACCAAGCTCTCTGGTGGGAGATGCGGCAGCTATGTCGATGACGAAAAGTAAGTAGCAAACATTAAAACAAAAAAAAAGAAAAAAAAGAAAAAAAAGAAAAAACAGCAACGAAACAGCAAAAATATACACAGCTTGTGCCTATTCACTGTGGTGACCTGCCTGAGTCCGAGTCCGTATTTGTTTTAGTATGTGGCGCTGCTTGGCTGCGGCTGCTGGAGGTCTGGGAGAGTAGCGGTCGCCCGTGGAGGATCCCACTTGGGGTGACGGACGCTGTGTGGGATGGCCTGATGTCGGTGGTCGTGTCCGCTTCTTGGTGTTGGGGTAGATCCCAGTGTGACTGTGGGTGTTGGGAGGCCCGGGAGCCTCCTTGGTTGTTGGGGATTCTAGCGGGGAAGTAGGGCGTTGAAGGCCGCTTCTGGCTGATCAGCAGGCGTGGAAAGGTGGTCTAGGTCGCATTTTTTGCAGCCCCGGGGATGGTGGTTGCAGCTGGAATTGTGCCCCTGCCCTGTGGGATAAATGGGGTTATCTTGGCCGGGTCCCAGCGGTGCGGTATCCCAGGGTTCCCTGAGGTTCCCCTCTCATATAGCTGTGCTGGAGGCAGTCCCAGTGTGGGCAGGAGTGCCTTTGCACTTTGGAGGTCTGAGACAAGATGTATGGCGTTTTCGTGCCGTACCTGTAGTGTTCGCTGTGAGCGCCACCGGTATGTGATTTGGTGTGTCCGGAGCAAAGCGGTGAATGGTTGAAGGGTCTTACGCCATTGCAGTGTTGCCCCCGACAGGTCTGTGTAGAAGGACAAGTCCATGTTTTCAAATCTATAGGTAGCTGCGCCCTTTAGGGCTGCGAGGAGCGCCATTTTGTCCGCCATGCACCGGAATCTCACCACGAGGTCTCGGGGTGCCGCTTCTGGCGCCCCTCGGGGTTTAGGGATCCGGAAGGCCGCCTCCAAGCCGTTGTGCTTGGCCTGTTTGGTGGGTATCAGGGTTCCCACGAGCCTCCTCATGAAGTGTGGGAGTTCTTCTGTAGGGACTACCTCCGCGACTCCTCTCACTTTCAATTTGTTGCGTCTCCTGGAGTCTTCTAGCGCTGCAAAGCGGTATTCAGTTTTGGCTTGCTGTTGTTTAAGGGCTCGTATCTCTTGTATGAGCTCCGTTAGTTCCTGCGAGTGTTGTGTGGCCGTTAGTTCTGCTGCGTCTATTCGGCCTACCAGGCCCGTGAGGTCCGCCCTCAGTTGTGCCATATCTGTCTGTAAGGCCTTCTGTAGGTCCCCCAACATAATTTTGAGCAGTGATGCCGTGACGGGTTCTGAGTCTCCCATATTCTTGCTCAGTTGCGGCGGTTTGACCATGGGTAAGTTGTAGGTGGTGTCCTCTGGGTAGTAGTCACCAGAGGAGTCAGAGAAATCTTCAAGCTCGGTGGCCATATTGGGCCCGCACGCGCCTTTTGCCTGACGGAACAAATCACCTATGGTGGCCCCTGTTTTGGGTCGATCTGGCTTCAACTTTTTTGTTTTCCTTCCCATTGTCGTTATGGGTAGCTGGAGCTTTGGAAATAAGGTTAGTGTCCCCTAAATCCGTTGGATTTCGTCGTTTGGCCTTGGAGCCCCTCTAATGTGCGACTGCTCTTGTCCACCAGCATGCTCCGCCCCCCCGTCAGCGTGTTTTTTAACCAGCATAGAATTGTGCAGAAGGATTTGTCGAGTCTGGTCCCATAACTTCCTTAAATTGGCAACATGGACATCCACCGACGGTACCCCTTGGGAAGAGGGCTCCGAAGGAAGAATGGAAGGATGAAAGCCATAATTCATGAAGAAGGGGCTAGAATGCGTAGAATCACAGACAAGATTGTTGTGTGCAAACTCCGCCCAAGGAATCAAACCGACCCAATCGTCCTGGTGTTCAGAAACGAAACAACGTAAATATTGTTCAACCTTTTGGTTGGTGCGTTCAGCAGCTCCATTGGACTGAGGATGGTAGGCAGAAGAGAAATTCAATTTGATGCCTAGTTGAGAGCAGAAGGATTTCCAAAAACGGGAAACAAATTGGGAACCTCTGTCAGATACAATTTGGGAAGGTATCCCATGTAAACGGAAAATCTCCCTAGCGAATATCTCCGCTAATTCGGGCGAAGATGGGAGTTTAGGTAAGGGAATGAAGTGAGCCATCTTAGTAAATCTGTCCACCACAGTGAGGATAACAGTCTGCTTTTTAGAGATAGGCAAATCAACAATGAAGTCCATAGCCAAACAGGACCATGGCTTTTCAGGAACCTCTAAAGGGTGCAGAAATCCGCATGGAAGCGAATGGGGTTGCTTGGTCTTGGTACAAACCTCACATGCCCCGATGAATTCTTTAATATCTTTACGTAACTCAGGCCACCAGAAATCTTTAGAGATCAGAGCATACGTCTTGCGAATGCCAGGATGTCCAGCCACCTTGCTGTTGTGGAAACAGCGTAACACTTCTAGTTGGAGAGTGGCAGGAACGAAGTGTCGATCCCCAGGAGTCTGTTTGGGCGCAAGATGCTGAAATTTCATGATCTCGGCAAGCAACGGAGAGTGAATCCTGAGATTCGTGTTAGCGATGATATTACCCTTAGGAACTATGGAGGAAAGGACTGGCTCAGTTATAGTGAAGGATTCATATTGACGAGACAAAGCATCGGCTTTAGAGTTCTTAGAACCAGGTCTATAAGTAAGTACATAATTAAAGTGAGTGAGGAACAAGGACCAACGAGCCTGCCTGGCGGATAAGCGCTTAGCCTCCCCAATATAAGACAAGTTCTTATGATCCGTTAAAATAGTAACAGGGTGTAATGTCCCTTCTAGTAAATGTCTCCACTCCTTTAAAGCCTTAATGACCGCTAACAGTTCCCTGTCGCCGATGTGATATCTGCTTTCAGGCCCAGATAATTTCTTAGAGAAGAACCCACAAGGGTGTAACGGTTTGTCCACCCCTAACCTTTGAGACAGAACAGCCCCAACTCCCGTCTCAGAAGCATCGACCTCGAGTAAGAACGGCAGAGTCGTATCAGGGTGGACTAGAATGGGGGCAGAAGCAAAAAGTTCTTTGAGAGTCTTGAAAGCAACAAGAGCCTCCGTAGACCAGGTCTTAGTATCAGCCCCTTGTTTGGTCATATTGGTAATAGGCGCAATGATAGAAGAGTATCCCTTAATGAAGCGCCTATAGTAGTTGGAAAAACCAATAAACCTCTGAATAGCCTTGAGTCCTTTGGGCAAAGGCCAATCTAAAATTGTAAAACCATCCCCAGAAATCACGTAACCAAGAAAGTCTATCTGAGACTGGTCAAAGCTGCATTTCTCCAATTTACAGTATAGGCCATGTTGCAGAAGTTTGTGTAATACCTTTCTGACTTGTCTGTGGTGAGTCTCAATCTCCCTAGAGTGTATCAGTATGTCGTCCAGGTAGACAATAACACAATCATGTTGAAACTCCCTAAGTACCTCATTAATCAAATCTTGAAATACTGCAGGAGCATTGCAAAGTCCAAACGGCATAACTGTGTATTCATAGTGGCCATACCGGGTATTGAACGCCGTCATCCACTCGTGTCCATGCTGGATTCTCACCAAATTATATGCCCCTCTGAGATCTAACTTGGTGAAGATTTTGGAGCCCTTAAGACGATCAAACAACTCGGTAATCAATGGGATAGGATAAGCATTTCTGATAGTTATTTTATTCAAGCCTCGGTAATCAATACAAGGTCTCAGCGTGCCATCCTTTTTCTTAACGAAAAAGAACCCAGCCCCGGCAGGAGAAGAAGATCTCCTAATAAATCCTTTCTCTAAATTCTCACGAATATATTCCTCTAGAACAGAGTTCTCCTGAACAGATAAAGGATATACATTACCCCTCGGGGGCATAGTCCCAGGTAGAAGCTTAATTTTACAATCAAATGACCTGTGTGGAGGTAAAGAATCGGCATTCTTCTTGTCGAATACTGCCTTTAAGTCTTGGTACAGGAACGGTATCTGCTTTTCTGTGGACTGAATAGGACTACCAGGTGTGTTAATATTAGCCAATGGAGAAACCTTGCGTAAACACCTCTCCTGGCAGCTCTGACCCGACGAGAGTATCTCCCCTAATTCCCAATCGATAATAGGGTTATGTCTCTTCAACCATGGATACCCCAGAACTATGGGAACAGAAGGGGACGAAATGAGCATAAGAGATAAATTCTCCACATGTAGGATACCAACATTTAAGTTAATGGGTATGGTTTCACGAAAGATAACAGGGTCCAGTAGTGGTCTACCATCTATGGCCTCAACGGCCAAGGGTGTCTCCCTTAACTGGGATGGGAAATTGTGTTTAGTGGCAAAGGCTTGGTCGATAAAATTCTCAGCAGCTCCGGAATCTATCAACGCCATAGCCTTTACTACTTCCTTCTCCCAAGTTAAGGAAACTGGTAGCAGAAGCCTGTGATCTTTATAATTAGGAGTAGAGGACAAAATAGAAACACCCAAGGCCTGTCCTCTAGAGAAACTTAGGTGCGAGCGTTTCCCGGGCGGTTAGGACAGTTCGAGAGTAAATGACCTCTGGCTCCACAATACATACATAACCCCTCCCTTCTCCTGTGCTGTCTCTCCTCCTCAGAGAGGCGGGTATAGCCTATCTGCATAGGTTCAGGAAGCAGAGAGACCGTGGAGTCAGGGCTTGGAAATGCGGGGGCTAACCTAAAGGAAGGTCTCCGGTTCCTCTCTCGAGTGTTCTGCCTCTCTCTTAAACGTTCATCTATACGAGAAATGAATGAAATTAAATCCTCTAAATTTTCAGGAAGTTCTCTAGTAGCAACCTCGTCAAGGATTACATCTGATAGCCCATTCAAAAATACATCCATATACGCCTGCTCATTCCACTTGACTTCTGACGCCAGAGACCTGAACTCTAGTGCATAATCCACAAGTGTTCGGTTCTCCTGTCTCAGGCGCAACAGTGATCTGGCTGCATTAACCTTTCTACCTGGAGGGTCAAACGTTCTTCTAAAAGCAGCTACAAATGCGTTATAGTTATATACTAACGGGTTATCGTTCTCCCATAGTGGGTTGGCCCTTCTCAGAGCCTTCTCAATGAGTAAGGTGATAATAAATCCTACCTTTGCCCTATCTGTAGGATAGGAGCGAGGTTGCAATTCAAAGTGGATACTAATTTGGTTTAAAAAACCACAACATTTCTCAGGAGCCCCACCATAACGTACTGGTGGGGTAATGCGAGAAGAAGCACCTACTGTGGCTACCTCTAGGCCTGAACTTACAGGAGAGATGGGAGTAGTACGTATCTCCTCTGGTGGGTTATTGGCACGAGATAATAACGCCTGTAGCGCTAGCGCCATCTGATCCATTCTGTGATCCATGGCTTCAAACCTAGGATCAGGAGAAGCAAGCTGACTGTTTGTACTTGCAGGATCCATTGGCCCTGTCGTAATGTCAGGATCGGGACAGGGATCCAACACGCAGAGTACAAACAGTAGCCAGATACGTATACCGGACCTTAGAATGGCCGGACTAACGTAAGTAGTACAGTAGAGAATGGTCAAAGACAAGCCGAGGTCGAGGGTAACAGAAGACAGGTAAGCGAGAGACAAACCGAATCAAGGGTAACAGAGATAAGCAGAGTAGAGCAAACAAGCCGGGTCAAAACCAAGAGGGATAACTAGAATACACGAGCACTGAGTGACTAGAACAAGCTAGAACCACGACAGGGCAATGAGCTAATGAAAGAAGCACTGTTAAATGCCCTGTTCCGATAAGTAAACACGCCTCCGAGGCGTCCTGATTGGTCCTGAAGCAATTGAGTGACAGGTCGTTCCGGGTTGGCGTCCTGACGTCGAGTTCCGGACGTCATGCTATAAAAGGGAGTCACTCCCTCGCGGCCGGTTTTGCATGACCGGATAGACCGCGAGGAAGGGGGAAATCAGACCGTCCGGATGGATGAACGGCTAAGTCTCTACCTCTTTCGGAGGTAGAGGCCTCAGGTACCCTGACAATTAGTGATTAGAGCCAGTCTTCTCTTTTCCATGAGAACGGAGAATGGCTTCACTGTACAGGGTGATGGAATGTCCCTCAAAATTCACCGTGCTCAATTCCCTAGAGCATTTCAGAATGGCAGTTCTTTAACTAACTAACTAACTTACTAACGAACCAAGTCTAATTCTTTCCTATTACATTTTCTATTTTTTTTTTCTTAGTCATTAGGCAACTGGGATTAGAGTATGTTGCTTGAGATACACTAAATTAAATAAAGATAAAGGAGAAAAGAAAAGAAAACAGAGCTAAACATGGCACAGCATAGCAATTAGCACTTGTGGTTACCACAGCAGACATGTACAGGTCACCACCAAATCTTTCTATTAATTTTGCTATCAAATCTAGAGGGAAATTTCTAAATAAATCCGATGATGATTTTTCCCTGTTAAGTTTGTATCCAGATAAATCTGAGAATACCTGAATTGTTTTCATCAGTTCGTCCATAGACTCCCATCGTTCTTGTAATGTCATGATGATATCATCAGCATACATTATATTTTTTTATTTAAAGGAATAATAATAAAACCCTTGTATTGCTTCATTTTGTCTAAGAGCTTAGGCTAAAATCTTAGTTAAGTCTGGACTAATATTATCTTTAAAACATTTGAAAATGTGATTACTGTATCAATCAGGATCTGGAGATTTCTCTAGTTTGAGTTTATCTATTATTTAATTAGCTTTTTCCTCTCTAATCATTTCATTTAAGCCCTCCAATTGTTTTAAATTTAGTTGTGGGAGATGTAGCTTTTGAAGGAAAACCTTTAATTTAATTTGATCAACTTTACGTGGAAGATTATAGAGTGTGCATATTAAAAACTTGCGACAATTTGTCAGCTGGAGTCAGATTATCCTATCATTTTCCATTATTTTTTTAAAATAAATGTTTTTATTCTATTTTTTTAGTTTTATTTATTTATTATTGCCATTTATATAGCGCCAACAGATTCCGTAGCGCTTTACAATATTATGAGAGGGGGATTTAACTATAAATAGGACAATTACAAATAAACTTACAGGAACAATAGGTTGAAGAGGACCCTGCTCAAACGAGCTTACATTCTATAGGAGGTGGGGTGTAAAACACATTAGGACAGGAATTTACACTCAAATAAGGTGGGCTGCCCTTTAGGAGAGGGCAAGAGACAGGTATGTGAGGTAAGGGTTAGTCTTGGAGGCCATAAGCTTTCCTAAAGAGATGGGTTTTAAGGCACTTCTTAAAAGATGCAAGACTAGGGGAGAGTCTGATGGCGGTAGGCAGGCTATTCCATAGGAAGGGAGCCGCCCGCGAGAAGTCCTGCAAGCGCGAGTTGGCCGTACGAGTGCGGACAACGGACAGGAGGTGGTCACGGGCAGAACGGAGAGACCGAGAAGGGACATACCTATGGATCTGTGAGGAGATATAAGAGGGGCTAGAGTTGTTCAGTGCTTTATAGGTGTGAGTTAGTACCTTCAATTGACTCCTATAGCATACAGGAAGCCAATGTAAGGACTGGCAGAGGGGTGAGGTGTGAGAGAAACGACTAGAGAGGAAAATCAATCTAGCAGCAGCATTCATTACGGACTGTAAGGGTGCAGTACGGCTATTGGGAAGACCAATCAGGAGAGGGTTACAATAATCCATGCGGGAAATTACTAGAGCATGGACAAGCTCCTTGGTAGTATCTGGTGCAAGAAAGGGGCGGATGCGGGCTATGTTTTTAAGATGGAATCTACAGGATTTGGCAACATGCTGGATGTGAGGCTCAAAGGTGAGACCAGAGTCAAGTATGACGCCAAGACAGCGCGCTTGCAAGGATGGACTAATGTTGGTACCACAAACTTGGAGGGAGAGCGAAAGATGAGGATCAGTATTAGGAGGAGGAAAGACAAGGAGCTCAGTTTTTGAGAGATTGAGTTTCAGAAAGCGGGAGGACATCCAGTCAGAGATGGAAGAAAGGCAAGCAGTGACACGTTGCAGGACGGCAGGGGAGAGGTCCGGGGAGGAGAGATATAGCTGGGTGTCATCAGCGTACAGGTGGTAGTGAAATCCAAAAGAGGTAATAAGTTTGCCAAGAGAGGCAGTATAAAGAGAAAATAGAAGGGGACCAAGGACGGAGCCTTGGGGAACGCCAACTGAGACAGGGCAAGGGGAGGAGGTATCATTAGAAAAGGAGACACTGAATGAGCGTTGGGAGAGATAAGAGGAAAACCATGAGAGGACAGAGTCACAGAGACCAAGCGATTGAAGAGTTTGAAGAAGGAGAGCATGATCAACGGTGTCAAAGGCCGCTGAGAGGTCAAGAAGAATTAGTATGGAGTAGTGGCCTTTGGATTTAGCTGCGATTAGGTCGTTAGTAACTTTGATAAGGGCAGTCTCTGTAGAGTGGAGAGGGCGGAAGCCAGATTGAAGGGGGTCAAGGAGAGAGTTGGAATTGAGGAAATGAGACACACGGGTAAAGACAAGTCTTTCCAGAAGCTTTGAGGAAAAAGGGAGCAGGGATATGGGACGGTAGTTAGAGGGGGTGGATGGGTCGAGGGATGTTTTTTTTAATATAGGTACTACAGTGGCATGTTTAAGGTCAGCAGGGACGATGCCAGAAGAGAGCGAGCAGTTGAAGATGTGTGTTAGAGAAGGCACAAGACAAGTGGAGAGAGATCTAATAAGGTGAGATGGGACAGGATCGAGCGGGCAAGTGGTGGGGCGAGAGGAGCAAAGAAGAGCAGCCACCTCTTGGTCAGTAGCTGGGGAGAATGTCTGAAGGGTAGGAAAGGCATGATCTATGTGTGATTGAGAAACAGAAAGGCAAAGAGGGGAGAATTCTTTCCTTAGCTGTTCAATCTTGTCAGTGAAGTAACATGCAAAGTTATCAGCAGTAAGGTTAGTTTTGGGGGTGGCCACAGCAGGGCGAAGAAGAGAATTAAAGGTGTGAAAGAGACGCCTGGGGTTGCGGGAACATGAACTAATGAGAGTGGAAAAATAGGACTGTTTGGCAAGGGCAAGGGCTGCACTGTATGAACACAATATGAATCTATAATGGAGAAAGTCTGATTGTGTACGAGACTTCCTCCAGGAGCGTTCAGCACAACGGGAGCATCTTTGCAGGTAGCGCGTTGATTTAGTATGCCATGGTTGGGGGCGGGTCCTCCTCGAGGTGCTTGTTTGGAGTGGCGCTGCAGTGTTCAAGGCAGATGTAAGAGTAGAGTTATATATGGAGATGGCCTGTGAAGGACAGGAGAGGGAAGGGATGGACAGCAGTTGTGAATCAATGTCAGCTGACAACTGTTGGAAATCAAGAGAATTAAGGTCCCTCCTGAGTTGAGGGGGGTTAGGCTGAGGTTTTTGGGTGAGGGGGTATGTGAGAGCAAATGATAAGAGGTGGTGATCAGAGAGTGGATATGGAGTGTTGCAGATATTAGATACTGTACATGCATAAGTGAAGATTAGGTCAAGGGTATTGCCAGCTACATGGGTGGGAGAATTTGCCCACTGCGATAGCCCGAGGGAGGAAGTCATTGAAAGTAGTTTAGTGGCTGCAGAGGTCAAAGGTGGGTTTATAGGAATATTGAAGTCCCCGAGAATTAGGGATGGAATGTTAGAAGAGAGGAAATAGGGTAGCCAGGCAGCAAAGTGGTCAAGGAAGAGAAGAGGGGAACCAGGGGGATGGTAAATAACAGCAATGTTATCAGAGAAGGGTTTGAAAAGGCGAATTGAGTGTATTTCAAATGATGGGAAAGAGAGAGAAGGGGGGGTGGGAAGATGTTTAAAAGAGCAGTGAGTTTATTTAACAATCATTTGTTTGCTCGATTATCTAGATAATACCTATTTTATTCTAGCTGGAGAATGTATTGTTTGCTTTTTTGGAAATTTTCATTTCATCTCAGTTCATTCTAGATCTTTTTATAACCTTTTCTAAGTCCATTATTGAAAAATTGTCACGAGAGGTAAATTCTTTAATAAAAATATATTTTATTTTTATTTCTCCTATTAATGTTATATATTTATATTGTCTATCTACTGGTATATTAATACAAAGGGAGTCTTTTTGGAGATTATTATAGCTATGCCTCTTTTCTTTTTACCACTTTGTAAAATATGAATGACAGAGGGATAATTTTTATTAGAAAGTTTTATTTTATCTTTAATTTCCAGTGTGTTTCTTGCATTACACAGACATGGATATTTTCTCCATATAATTGATCTAAGAGAAGCAATGTTTTTAAATGTTAATAGAGGCAACCCTAATGGTTATGAGAAATTAATATTTTTCTCCCAAGACCCAACATTTCTCCTTTTCCTTTATGATATAGCAGGATTTTTGTTGGATATTCCCAGACGTATTTTATTTCTTTCTCTCTTAAAATTGATGTGAGTGGGCCATATGATTTTCTAAGATATCTCGTTGCATAGGATAGATCTTGAAATAACTTAATATTTTTGTATTCGGAGCCTCTCAAGCTTCTTCCGTTTAAGGTTTTTAAATCACTGTCTTATATTTGTAGGGTTGAAAGTAGACAATTATATCTCTCAGTAAATGATCGGGTATATTAAACGGTTTAGGAGGACAATGTATCCTTTCTATGGGACTTATTGTTTATCCTTAATTCAAATTGAGAAAACCAAGACATTTTTTACATAGCTTTCTAAATTAGAATAGGTAACATGGTTGGGTATATTAAATTATTTTGTCTGGACCTATCTTCATTGTCTATTATTTTAGACTCCAGATTTTCTATTTCCTTCTCCAATTTTTACTCTGATCCTCTTGTAATTTACTTTGAGTTATATTGTTAATTTTGTCTGTTAGGATGTTTAATCCTTCTCTGCATCTTGCAATTTCCATCTTGAATTTAGTCGTAATTCTAGTCATTTCCGTTTTAAAAGATTCTAATTGGATATCCAAGCACTGTTTCAGTTCATCATGGATAAATCCAGTTGAATCTGACCAGGATGTGTATCCAGAATCTTTATTGCTCTCTCATTCTTTAGTCAGTTGAGAGATTGTTACATCCTGCTGCACTGTATTAAAAGAGGATTGTTGTTTCTCAGCTTGAAATGAAAAAGAAAAGTAATCATAATCAAAAGTAGGTTGCCATCTCTCTATTTATTTTTTATAAGCAGAGAATATAATGCGTCAAAATACATTTTCCTTCTAACTTTAGTTTTTCAGTATATTCATTTGCGAAAAATAACATTTTCAACTGTGAAGTCTGGTTCTGTTTTCAGGTCAGTTTCTCAATTTCTAATTGCCGTATTTTATTTTATATTGCTTCCTCTTGATGTAATAAGTTCTGTATTTGTAGTTCATTTTTTTTCCAGCCATTATTTAAAACAATCTATTTGATATTGAATTGAGATTAACTGAATATAAAAGGGTTCATAGATTTTATAGCAAGACACGGAGGCTTATATTGCATATCCCTTTCTTTACATCCCACCAATAGCAGCAAAGAATACAAACAGAATGAAAAAATTATGTATACATTATGACATAGGCCGCTCCCCGTCCAAGTACCACTATAATAGCACTGTGGGTTTGTGAGTTCATTACAATTGTCATTCATGTTGTTGCATTTGTTGCAGATTATTATATTCTATTGTTTTTTTCTGTGCTCAGGGTCAAAGACCAGCTGGGTATTCTTCTTCCTTGTAATTTTGTGGTCTGCTCCCTCCTATGTCTGTCTCCCCCTTCTTGATGATTTTTTCTGTTCCTCACCCTTTTTCGTCAATCTTTTTTTTCCTACTTTCCGGGCTCTCACGGGTTTTTGGACAATTTTGCCACCATTTGGCAACTTGCGGCGGCTTTTTTCGTTCGCGGAAATGTGTTTGAACGTTTGGCAGTTTTTGTTTCATTCTCAAGTTTTGCCTTGCTGGACGCGTTAAGTGTTTTTTTGGCCGCATTTGCAAGGTTTTGCCTCCTGCAATACTCACGAGTTTAAGGACTGTGTTTCCTTCTGGTTTTCGCCTCCCCCTCCTTTGCCTCTTCCTCTTGTCTCCACTGCTAGTCTGGGCCCTGGTGAGCTCTCTCCTTACCCTGGATAATTTTATTTTGGGTGACTAACCCTTACTACTCTATTTTATTATAGCCATTTAGGTGTAAGTGCCTATTTATCTGGTACCTTTTGTATCATTGCCTAGTGTGGGTCTTATTACTATGATTATGCTTAAGCCTAGGGAGCCTACATGTCCCCCTTCTCCTGGCGAGTTGGATAAGTCACTACTCCTGGGGGAGACCACCACCATCTCTGGTTCCCCACCGCCTTTCTGGCCACGCTGAGGGGCACAGGCTTCAGCGTCTCAGATGGTTTCTCAGGCTCTGGTGTAGAGTCTGATAGCGACTCTGAAAGGGATTCGGCCTTGACCTCTTTACCTCCGCTGAGGTGATCTCAGGGCTGCTCCTCCCACAGACGCGTGGACTGCCCTCATGGATCCGTTGGGTGAGCCCTTGATCATCCTGGAGTGTCTACCAGCGGACCATGTAGCCCTCTACCTGGAAACCTGGGTGCAGCCCCCATTTAGCAAGGCAAGGATACCCCAGAAGTAGACCCTAAGATGACCCAAAAGCCTCTGCTGTTTTATTCATTAGCTGGGTTGTATACATTAAAAAGTAAGTGCTTACGTGCAAATACTCTTAGAACAGTAATAGGAATGTAAGTACAGATATGTCATAGGGATGAACGTCATGTACACATAACAAATAAGTTCCAAGAAAGAAAACAAAGATTAGAGAAGAGAAATCTCAGGTGGGGGCTATCTGCTCCTGGAACTAGACATATATGGTCTTAAGTGTCGTGTTAAGCATTTCCTGAGTCCAAGTTAGCCAATTTTAATATAGGATATCATTATATGACACCTATAAGCTTGAGCCTTGGAATCAAGATAAATTCTATCACACAGGTTAAGAGTAGAGTTTGATTAGTGTTATCCCCAGGGTACGTGAGTAGTACATGAGTGATGTTGAGTCATTAGGTCGATTACATCCCTGTTGAGAATTACCTTCCTCCTGATACCGACAGCAAGCCTCGAGCCTTGCATCTCTGGGTTATCGGGGACAGGAGGGGGTTCACATATTACACATTATGCCCGTATATGTGATTTACTAGGGGCAAACATGCCAGAGGGATTAACCCCTTCATGGAGATCGGGCTGAGTATTAAAGACATAAAAAAAAAAAATACATACATGTCTTGGGAACAAAGAAAAATTCAAACCAGGACTATAGTTCATAAGTCCGAGTGTCCATCGGTGGCGGAGATGGAGAGAACCTGCTGGTCCACCAGGTGGAAGGAAGGTGGCTTGGCGGAGCATAGCCCTCAGGTCACTCTTACTGGTGCAGGGCGCAGTGCCGGGCGGGGGGGGGGAATTCTTCAATGACAGAGGGGTCTAGGTGTGCCAGTCCCGAGCCGGCCACTCTCTGCGGTCCCGTGAAGCCTAGCTTGTGTAGGTTGGCTTCCAATTCCGCATAGCCCTATAGGTGATGCCCATGTGGGTGAATAGAAGCTGCTTAGGTATTCCCCATCATACAAGGTTTCCTTTGCTTGAAGGAGCTGCAGTAGCGGTCGCAGTGACTTGCGCCATGCGATGGTGTTGCGGGTAGGATCATGGAATAGCAAAGTGTAGTGGGGTCTTCCCCGAGTAGCCATGAGCAGAAGGGCCTTGTCAGACAGCGATTGAAATCGGATGATAAGGTCAGCGGAAGCGGCTGTGGGTGTCTTTGGCAGGCGGAACAGGCCATCCAGTTTCACCGCTTTGGCCTGTTTGGGTGGCAGCAGTGTGTGAGCAGCCTTCGGACATAATGAGGTAAGTCTGTCTGGGATTCCGCGGATTTTAAGGTTGTAGCGCCTTTTCAGGTCCTCCATGGCATTCACTCTGTCGTTGGAGGTCAGTTGTAGCTTTTGAATTTCTGCAAATTTGTTTACCACGGAGGTTAGCCTGGAGTCTTGGGTACTGGTTGTGGTCTCCAGGAGCGTGAACCAAGAGGCGGTGCTTTCAATGGCCGTTTTGAAGTGGGCCATGTCTGCCGCTATATTCGCCCTGAGCTCAGCAAGAATGTCTTTCAGCTGGACAGCCATGACAGGTTCGGCAGGGGTAAGATGTTTGACAGTGGGTCTCATGGGTGGATCATGGGGTATCCCCTCTCCCATGTCGAGTGGGTTATCTTCCGAGGAGTAAGAGGACTCATCCCCTCCCATCTTGTCCCATGCGGCTATTTGCAATCCCTGCAGGAGTTCGCCGATATCTCGGCTTGGTGGGGTCCGATCACCCTTGGGTTTTTTGTTCTTCCTTCCCATTCCCTCTTCCCACCACTGGTGAAAGGTTGTCGTTTTCACAGTAAAAATTGTTATTTAAGAGAGCCAGGCTCGGTGCTCGGGGGGAAACGTGTCTGCTCAGTTCCACAGTTGGCTCCGCCCCCGAGGGCACATCTTATGCGGTCCTGATCACACTGGATGGTGAAACGAGGGGCAAACTGAAATGTTGGATTCACAACCTATCTGTATGGAACCACAGGGTGATCTTCGGGTCTCCATAGACTCAGACATGAACCTTCATGGCTGGGGTGCCCACTGCGAAGGTGTTTTGACAGGAGGACGTTGGTCGGATTCAGAGTCCCAGCTCCACATCAATGCCTTGGAACTTCTGGCGGGCTCCTTTGTGATTCTGAGTTTTGTGTTAGGGACATGGCACATGCGTGTATGTCAACCACATGTGCAGCACCAATCTGCAGTTTTGGCTCAGGTAAAGGAATTTTGGAAGTTCTGTCTGGCATGGAATTTTGTGGTCCAGGTGGAGTATCTCCCGGGTTTGCACAACGTCCAGGCAGATTAGAGTTCATGTGTTCTCAAGTGTATCATCTCTTTGGTGTCCTTTTGCTATCAACCTATTTGCGTTATGGCTCAACACTCGGACGACTGGATCCGGTGGTGATGGCCATGGATTAGTGATGTCCCGAACGGTTCGCTGGCGAATAGTTCCTGGCGAACATAGCTTGTTCGCGTTCGCCACGGACGGCGAACATATGCGATGTTCGGTCCGCCCCTTATTTGTCATCATTGAGTAAACTTTGACCCTGTACCTCACAGTCAGCAGACACATTTCAGCCAATCAGCAGCAGACCCTCCCTCCCAGACCCTCCCACCTCCTAGACAGCATACAATTTAGATTAATTCTGAAGCTGCATTCTTTTTTTTTTTTAGACAGAAGTGTGTTATATTTGAGCATGCTAGGCTGAACGTGCGTATATCTTGGCTAGTTGCACTGAGGGTATGAGTATATAGCAGTACATTGTTGTGAAAGATGTCATGTTTAGGGTGTAGCTTGCACGACACGTTATCAACTGTGTATTTATATCAGCAGCTCCACCACTAGTTATAAATCAAGTGTGAGTCGCCCCATGAGATGAGACTAGTGAATAACATAATACATGAACGGTTAAGGTAAAGGCATGTAAGGAACTACGACAATAAACTCTTTAGGAGGTGAAATAATGACATGTTTAAACGCTTGCTACTTTACGATTAGTTAATGTGCAGAGAGCAGTTCATGTGATCAAAGGCATGGTGTGGAGGATCGGCTATAGTGGGACATGCTTGGCAGGCTGCTGTTTACTGCTTGTGCTCATCTGATCCCTTCTGGGTGCCAGGTGCAGACCCTGGGAGTCCCTGATACCTGGAACAACAAAGGCAAGTCTCTGGCTGAGTGCCGGGTTCGCGGCTTGAGGTGGTGGAAGCTTGTTTTGTCGGGTGGTTGGATCTGTCCCGGTGGTGCTTCACGTCCGGTGCGGGATTGTGGTGGCTTAAGGTGGAGGCGAGTGCTTGACGTGGGGCAGGCTCTGCATTTCTGTTTGTGCCTCCGGTCCGAGGGGGTGGGGGGGTAATGGAGCTCCTGCCGGGAAGTAGCTGCTCCTGGGAATCCCAGGATCGGGAGATCGGCCGCCTCTCCCACCCGGTGAGCACCAGGCCACACTTGCCACGCGGAGGTAAGTAAGACTCTGTCGAGTTGCTGACCGCTATTAAGCATGTCGGGTCGGTCAGGTAGGAGCAACATTGCTGGGTCATCCCCTTCTGGGGTGAAATTCGCTTGTTGATAGCTGCTTAAAGTGAGATATTGAGGGAGCTCACACAAAGTGCGTCTTTCCTCCATGACAGCTAGGCTCCGCCCCCCGGAAGCTGCATTCTTAGTGAGAGGAGGGACAGTGTAGCTGCTGCTGATTTAATAGGGAAATCGATAGCTAGGCTAGTGTATTCAGTGTCCACTACAGTCCTGAAGGACTCATCTGATCTCTGCTGTAAGGACAGCACCCCAAAAAGCCCTTTTTAGGGCTAGAACATCAGTCTGCTTTTTTTTTTTTCCTGTCTAATCTAATTGCAGTTTCCTGCCTGCCAGCGTGTGTGTCAGGCTCACAGCGTATACTGTGCCCACTTGCCCAGTGCCACCACTCATATCTGGTGTCACAATAGCTTGCATTTAAAAAATAAAAATAAAACACTTTTTTGACTGTAATATAATAGCAGTCAGTTTCCTTCACACATGTGCGTTTCAGGGCCTGCCAGGGCACAGTGTCACACCAGTGCAACTCATATCTGGTGTAACAGTAGTGTACATTAAAAAAAAAAAACTAGAAATTTGACTGTGAAATAATAGCAGTCAGTTTCCTTCACATGTGTGCGTTTCAGGGCCTGCCAGGGCACAGTGTCACACCAGTGCAACTCATATCTGGTGTAACAGTAGTGTACATTAAAAAAAAAATACAGGGGGCTTGTTGTCACCTTTTGGGGACCCTTGGTGTTGTACGTGGCTGGGTGGAGGAAGAGATCTTCAATGACATCAGTGAGGACAAGGAACGGGACATGGCTAGCTTGGTATCCAACCTTGTGCAAATGGGGAGTTTGCGGTTGTGCAAATGGACTGTTTACGGTTGTTTGCGGTGCGTTAAACGGGGAGTTTGGTCTGTCACTGTGAAGCAGGCGTAACCCTTACACTACCTGATCAATAAAACATCATACCTGATGTTTTAAAGCACGTTATTCCAAATAATTTAGGAATGTTAGGTGATTTATGCCCTTTATGGATTAAAACCAGACTCTGCATCAACTATGTAATTTTTGCCATGGATCCCCCTCCAGCATGCCACAGTCCAGGTGTTAGTCCCCTTGAAACAACTTTTCCATCACTATTGTGGCCAGAAAGAGTCCCTGTGGGTTTTAAAATTCGCCTGCCTATTGAAGTCTATGGCGGTTCGCCCGTTCGCGAACATTTGCAGAAGTTCGCGTTCGTCGTTTGCGAACATAAAATTTTATGTTCGCGACATCACTACCATGGATGCATTCCTGCAGGACTGGCAAGAGAACCTCCTGTATGCCTTACCTCCATTCTCCATGCTTCCTCACACACTCCTTCTGTTCTGCCACCAGTGGGCTGAACTGGTCCTGCTGGCCCCGTCTTGGGCATGCAGTCTTGGTTTCCACAATTTCAGGAGATGACGGTGGATTGTCCCAGGCTGTTACCATCTTATCCATGTCTCCTTCTCGACCTGTCTGGATGTTGTAACCCTCTTCTTGTGGATGGTGTGCTCCTTCTCATGGTGGTTGATTTCAGGGGACCCTGGGAGGTCCAGGGAGTTTCGGAGGCTATTCAACGATTGTTTGCGCAAACATGGGCTCCTGGCCCTCGACAATCATATGGGTCAACTTGGTAAACTCGGGCTGGCTGGTACCTGGCTAGGGACATAGATTCTGCAATTTCTAACATCCCTCTTTGAGGCTGGTAGGGCTTACTGGACAATCAACCTGTACAGGTCTGCCATATCTTCGAGCCATCAAGGCTTCGATGCTTGTCCCACAGGCCAACATCCCTTGGCCAACATCCTGTATCTTTCTTCCGTCCAAGCCTCGTTATCCCTCTACTTGGATTTTCCTCTAATGCATCATCAGTAGAATCTGTTCAAGCCTTGGGTCGCAGGTTCAAATCCCAGCATGGTTGACTCAGCCCTTCATCCTTCCGAGGTAGATAAAATGAGTATCATTAAATTGAATGTTTGGCTAAGGTAACATCCCCAGGACGTACTTCAAAACCAGAGTAATCTGAATGTACCTTTCCTGGTTAAATACTTTGTTTTTATTATTATTATTATTATTATTATTATTATTATTATTATTATTAATAGTATTACTACTTGGGATGTCTCTGTCATTTTGTCTCTTCTCAATTCCTGGCCTCCTAATTTGGAACTCTCATTACAATCAGTTGCCTGTTTGTCTCTTTTACCTCATCTCTTGCAAGAGGGTGTCAGATGTGCGTGCCTTGTATTTTGATGCTGATACCTACATGCCAGATGGTGTGACTTTTAATATTTCCAAGTGTACTAAGACTTCTATTAAGTTGGTGTTGTATCCCACATTTCCCTAAAACTCTGTTTGGATGTACACTGTTAGCGGGTTTTGGGTGGATTATAGTGCCTATAATTTTTCTCTGGTCTTGTATGTTGGTTTATAGCATTGATTTAACCCGTAGGCTCATGTTCATTTATGTTTTCACAGCCTGATCTGGACTGGTTCGATGTTCCTTCATTTGTCTTTGGAAAGCGTCTTCTTGGTTGGAGCAGTCCCGTTGCTGTCCCAGATTTGTTTCCTGTTATTGTCTCCATTTTCCTTAATTAACCATATGGGCTTAACTGTTTTCTTTTGATGTTGGATTTCATCTGCTGGTTCCTGTTTCATGGACTTTCTGTGGTGGTGTGTGGCATCTGCAAGAAAGAGGAAAGTCTTAAGGAGGTGCCTGCTATTATAGTGGGACTTGGACGGAGAGTGGCCTATGTCATTATGTATACATTTTGTCATTCTGTTTGTATTCTTTGCTGCTATTGGTGGACAGTAAAGAAAGGGATATGCAATACTCAAATTCATGTCTTTAATAAAATCATGACTTTTCATCATGTAATAGCAAAATTATGTAATTCCAGAGTGTTAAAATTTCACTCCTTATTTTTCTTTCCCCATTTTTTTAGCCACAATCAATAAATGTTCCCCTCTTTATACAATATCTCTTTCTTTTTTTCTCAATCAATTTAAAATATCCTACATTAATTATTTTGTGTATATAAAATCCGCTTCCTGAAGCATTTCAATCAGATCTGCCCCTTATTGTTTCAATTTATATACAACAGACATTATTATGTAATACCCTTACTATTTCCTCTTTGTCAAGATGTTATTTAATTATTTGCAACTCACGTTTATTGTAGCATTTTGCCTAATTTCAATATTTTTCTTCCTGTACATGTTTCTTTCAGTTATGCTTTACTGCAGAAATTATTTTGGCCCTCTGTGATTCACTCCAAAGACAGCATGCCTTTACCGAGTTACTGCTGCCCTCAAGTGTTAACTCTCTCTTTCCTTGCAGTGGTGTACTCGCAAGGAGCTTCTGATCTCCAGAGACACCACTCTCCTCCCGATAAGCTCTGTTCAGTTGTTCAAACGCGTGGGTTCACCATAACACACGCACATTATTAATGCCATTCACCTCCCAGGGCACTCCCTTTGACATACGAAGTACCTCAGTGAATAGCATGCAATGCTCCGCTCCCAAAACTTTATCAACTTAATGACATTTTGGTTGGAGTCCAGGTTGTAGGATCTGTCTGCTAGAGATTAGGGTTGTGAATGGCTGTGTACCTGTGCAAATTGTCCCACTGTTGTAATAGCCTTAATTCCTGCTGCATTGTTGAAGCCACAGAAGTTATCCCCTTATGTATTTTTAGCAATTTTACTGGATACTCAGGGTGGTGTGGGATATCCTGTGCTCTTAGGACTGTAGTAACTAATGCAAATTAGGATAAAACAGTATGCATAGCCATACAGAGGTCAGAGCTAGCAGCTGATGTTTGGGGAAGTAAATTGAGCTACACCACTACATGAGCCAGAACCATTATAATGGTCAGAGAGAGTGAAATAAAGAAGGACAAGAAGTGGCAATATAGCGGAGAGAAAGAAGTGAAAGCAGTTAGAAAGTCTGAGTATGAGACATGCAAAAAGAGATTGATAAGATTGACAAGGCGGAGTGAGGAGCCAAGAGGAGCCAGGAAGGTGAGTGAGAGATCTTTGGAAGTGTCAAGAGGTGTCTAGGGGAGGAACAAGTAAGATGCCGGTGAGGGCCATTTGGAGCAACAGCTGAAAACATGGCATAAAAGCATTAGAGAAGTGTAACTGCTGAAACTGCTGTAACAGTTTGAAAGGGAGGTTGTGTTGCACCAAAGTTATGGACATACTTTGTAAATTCTTTGTAAGTACTGCAGATACCCTGCTAACAAAAAAAAATAAATAAAAAATGTGTGGAGTTTGTGTTAACCGGAGTAAGTCGGAATAATTACAAATAAATGTAGTATAAGCCTGTATAGACCAGAACAAAACTGGCAAAAGCCCATGATAAACAATCAGATCCAGTGAATTTCAACAATGGCCTATTTATTGCATTCAATTTCCATTATTTGATCATTTTCCAGATAAAAAAAAAAAGTAATATCCATAACGCTATTATGACGTTATGGACATTACCTTTTTTTTTTTTTATCTGATTGAATAAAGGATTTTGGTTTTACAACATTTTTTTGTACCATTACCTTTTTATTTCAAATACCTTTTCCTGGCTTTTTAAATTAGAAGTATTCATATTTTTTTAAACGTACTTTTTATTTTTACTTCATCTATTTTGACTCTCAAGAAAATCCCAGGTGGGATCATACCACGAACGCTATCATCATAGAGCAGGGAGCCCGTTCTACACTTGTGAGTACTATTTTTTTATTTTTTATACAGCTATTATTGTCTTACTGAGAGCACTATTTGTGGATATTTTTATTTTCCTATCTGAATACTTAGACAACCACCTGCTGTGATCAACCTTCACCATATCCCATAAGTGGGGATTATACCACTATAGGTGATATATGCTAGAACTGGACATGGCAAATGTCCAACTATATCTAATACTAAGAAGGCAATATATATTCATAGTAGGAATACATAAAGCAATAAAAGAATAATAAGAATAATAAGAAACCAACTAAATATAGATTATACGAACTATGGTTATATTACTCTTTAGGAATGTTGCCAAAAAACCTCCACTATATATACCATAAAATATAGCCTATGAAAAGCAAAGATATATATGGTGAGATAAAATCTGTACAGTAAGATCACATTAAAAAATACCTGTATAATATCTATAGAAATTAAAAACTGTAAAGACATAGAAAATATAAAATGATAATAAAGTTAAAGAATATAAGCCAATTCAAAATCTAAATTGAGGCCATTTAGGGATAGAGTATCCAGCTCAAATATCCACCTACTTTCCAATTTACTTAATTCTTTTAAATTGTCCTTGCCTCTCCAGTCTTTATTTTTCTGGCTAATAACTATAAAACCAATACATGAAGGGTCGCTACCATGGTACTGTGCAAAATGTGCAGAAACACTATGTTTAGTATACCCCCTCTGTATATTGCCCATGTGTTCTTGTATACGTGTTTTGAATGACCTAATGGTCATCCCCACGTAATGTAGTCCACAAGGGGCACCAGAGAAGGTATATTACATTGGTGGAGTGGCACGTCAAAATAGAATTTATTTTATACTCTTTGTTAGGAGATTTTTAAATAAATTTAATCTGCATGTCCTTTTTCAATATAGATTATTGCGTGCTGTGGACATCTTACAAGGGTAAAAAACATTATTTTGGTTAAAAACATTAAATTTATTATTTTCTTTAATATGGTTTTTATTAAAATAGTCTGTAGGCTTTTTTGTTCCTCTACATACAATTTCGGTTTCTAATTAATTATCTTATTTAGGTCCTCATCCGTCTTTTAAATATTCTAGTATTTATTGATAATAGATTTTTTTTTTTTGTCAATCTTTCTTTTATTGAGGCAATTGGTAAATTTGATACAGAATAGAGAGAAGGGGATGTACGTTTGTCATACAGGTTGGGATCATGCTAACACAATGCATCATCTCCTATGAGTGACTGCCTCCTTTTATATTATTCAGGCATTCTATAATATTACTAACAGGTTTACTAAACAAGCAATGCATGTTTTATAGAAACTGCGGCTTATCGGCACACCTTATCATGGAACTGCTGCATATCTGCACACCTTTTAGAAATATTGTATGAAGATGTCAGCCGTGGAGCCATGATGTGTGTGGTATAATTTGCTGTGCTGAGTATGCATAGGGTTGAGCTAGTTGCGCTTAAGGTTATAGGTACGTGGCTTGGGTGTAGTGTGCCATACTTAATAGTGGTATAGTAGCGTGGAGTATCATAAGGTAGAGTAAAGCACTGCCTGTAACTATAGTGCGAGATTATTAGAGCAGTACTGCGGCGGCGGTTATGACTGTGTGAGCGATATAGATACACATTACTGACCGTCTTTTCAAGCTATGGCACAGTGGTTATACAATTGCCTATTATTTAGTTACATGCTAGACAGTAAATCTTGGGGTAGGGAGGGTGAACTCGTGCGGTGGGGGGCTTCTCCCCAGCTCCAGGCTGTATGTGGGGCCGACACCAAATGACCACAGACTCGGGTGCTTCTCGAGGCCGGGTCTTTCCCTTTGTGGGCGCTGAGGAAGGCCCTGGTGGTCATCCACCGCCAGCGGCGGGTAACCTTCCCGCGGTGTGGTCGGTGTTTTGGAGGATGTCTCCTAGTGACCCCCAGCCCAGATGGGCACTTCACCCTTCGAGGTAAGGCGGCTTTGCCCGGGATCTGCTCGGTCCACCTAGCGACGCCTGTTAACTCCTCCACCTTGTATCGAGTGGGGATTCGTTGGGCCTCCCTTCGCTCCAGTCTCTCCCAGAATTGCCGGAGAAGGGTTTCCAGGCACTCATGTAAGGGTTGAGATGGTGCAGGCTCAGCCGCGTGGTCTGCAGCCGCCATTTTACTAGCGGCGGTTCGCTTGTTTGATGCATGTCCCTTTCTGTAGCTTTCAACCGCAGTCCAGGTCGGCTTGTGGTACATGCTGGTTGGGACCGGGATAACTCCCACTGGTCTTGGGGGGGCTGATGCTTCGGGTGCCGCTTGTTTCGGTGGGTCGGGAGAGCGGCCGTCTCTCCCCTTCCCTGCTCGGTGTAGGCCCCAAGCCTCTGATCTGGGAGCACTGTGGGTGCTTGAGCGTGCGAGGTGTCCCCCAGTTCCCAAGTCTCCATGGTGCCCGGTGAGGTGAGTAGGGGTCCAGGGTTGGGTGTTTTGCCCCCGGTTTTTAATGAAAATCGGGTCCAGGCTCGGGAGCTCATGAAAAGCATGTCTGCACAGCTCCCCGGTCAGGCTCTGCCCCCGATAATAGATTTTACTCGATTGGCGTCTCCATTAAAATCCAAGATTAAAAGTGTTTCTTCTCTTTATTCTTACATTCCAACAGTGTATCTCTTTTCAATTTTTTGACTTCCTGAATTTGTTTTTCCAATACAAGTGGATTATATTTTTTCTCTATAAAAAAATGTTTTTAAACGTCGAGCTTGTTCTTCGTATCCTACAGTATTACTGTAATTTTAAAAAATTTGAGTGAACTGACTTTTACGTACATTGTGCAGCTATGGGTCATAGTGGCAGCTCGTGGTGTGAATGTAGCCATTAACGTCTACTTGCTTAAAGAACGTCCTGGTATGGATTTGATTATTCTGGATATAAATATCTAGATCTAAAAATTGGACTTGAGTTTGACTAAAATGACTAGTTAAAACAATGTTCCTCTGGTTATTATTAAGATCACCTAAAAATTGGTCTAAAGTGGTCTTAGTGCACTTCCATATAAAAAAAGATGTCATCTATGTATCTGCGATAGAGGACCAGACCCACATGCCCATCACCATACCTTGGCAAGAAAGATTCCTCCCAACGAGAGATAAAAAGTTTGGCGTAGCTGGGAATGAATCTGGTCCCAATCGCAATACCAACAAGTTGGAGAAAGAAGGAGCCATCGAACCAGAAAAAGTTGTTTGTTAAAATCAGATGAATACTCTCTAATATAAAACGTACTTGACTATCGACGAACTTCTGGCTCTGTGTTAAAAAATATTTTATCGCTTCACAGCCTAATTCATGTGAAATAATCATATACAGAGTGGATACATCGCATGTTACCAAATAATATTCTTCCTGCCATTGTAGGCTCTGTAGAATATTTAATAATTGCGTTGAGTCTGACAAGTATTTACTCCTGTTTGGAAATAATTCATATGGATTTTTCTAAATAAATATTTACTCTTGTTTACATTTGCTGTATCTAATACTTATGCATCCCTTTACATCTGAGTCATGTTTCCTTCGATTGAGAATTAGTCAACAGGTATTGTCTCCCTAAATTAATATGTGGAATCATCAAGCAGCTTAACATAGGTATCGGTATTTGACAACCTTCATAACGCTTCTGCTCTGTATTTACGTGCATCTATTACTACGATATCTCCTTTGTCAGACTGCTTGATGACCACATTTTTGTCTCTCTGAAGGTTAGTCAATCTTTGCTTTAATTTCTGATTAAGTTAAGTTTTCCGTTTCTGTTTATTACTAAGGCTTTCATTTTGCAATTCAAGTACATCTCTCTCAAGCAGTTTCTGAAAAGTGTTTTCCACTGTACTAAATAAACAACTAGTTTGCAATCGAAGGAAGCATGACTCAGATGTAAAGGGATGTATAAGTGTGGGTTACAGCACGTGCACTTGCTCTAAGTATGTAAACAAGAGTAAATATTTTGTATAAATTATTACGTGCAAGAAATCTTAATTTAAAGATTTCATTAATTGCTCTGCAGAGGGAGTCATCTATCTATTAACCTGTAATAAACGAACATTGGAAACAGTAGATAGGTCAACCCAAATGAAAATGAATCGTTAGAATAGTTGAATCAAATAAGAGGTTGCAAAACAAACCTCAGTATGCAAACATTTTAGAACATGTACAGGAGAAGAACTGCCCTTCTATTCAAGGCATTACAAAGTGTAGATTTGGCCCTATAGCAGTCTGCAAAATAATTTATTTTAAAAATTAGATGTACTCGGTCTGTGCAGATCGGGGCAATGGTATGAATTTAGAAAGAGAGGTGTATCCCTCATATTAAGTGGGCTTGAGTAATTTACTTTGTATTAAACTTTTTTATGGTCAGGACAGAGAGTAGATTAGTTTTAAAGAATTGTTTACAACCATACAATTTATCTAATCTACTGAATTTAATTTGTTGTATTTTATGACTGATACACAACTAAAGGGCATTCATTGTCTAATAGACCTGAATCCACTTCTGAAATGCATAAAGGAATGAGTCGACTTTGTATGGCATCCTTGGGTAATGCTGACTATTGATTTTACACACTCTTTAAGGAGCTCCTGTCAACTCTGTGTTCCTTTTCATGATCTATAACTAGATAGATACAATTGCAGATGATGCTAACGTAGTGTACCTATAATCTTAATTTTAGTAATGACAGGAGGCGAATATTTGCATAACTCTCTTTACTGAAATCTCCTGCAGCACAGAGAACGGACTGTTCGGTTATCGGATCTTATTGTTTATTGAACATTTTTGACTTACGTGTATTTTTTAAATTTTAGATGTTACTTACCTGTTTAATTTTTGCTACAAAGAAAGAGGAACAGGTGGGGCTATCAAAGGCCTTTGTATATTAACTTACTTTTTTTCTGATTGGTTGTTCTTATCTCTGTGCTGCTGGAGATTTCAGTAAAGAGAGTTATGCAAATATGAAGCCTCCTGTAATGTGGTAAAATTAATACAATGTAATGTAATTCTGTGTAGTAGTAGCAGCTTTGACATAATGTATTTTTTATATCCTACATTTAGCAAAGTTATCTTGTTTTTATATAGTGCTAATATGTTATTTAGTGAACTCCTCCTTTCTTTTAGTTTAGGTTGGTGAGTTGCAAATGATAGGCTAGTATAGGCTTAATCCTCATTGACTGTTCACAGTGTGTAATGAATGTCTGAGCTATATAAAGGGATGCCCCCACAACCCAAGGGGCCCTGGTGCGAACCCCCCCCCCCCACGCGCGCGCGCTTACGCTGCACGGGCTGGGGCCGCAACACATGGCGGCAGGCACCTGGTTGCAGGGCTGCGACCTGTGCGAACGCGGTATGTACGCCAGTGCATGCATAAACACATACACTTAAAGGACCACTACAGACACCCAGATCACATCAGCTCAATGAAGTGGTCTGAGTGCCAGGTCTCTCTAGTTTTAACCCTGCAGCTGAAAACATGAGGGTTAATCCAGCCTCTAGTGGCTGTCTCATTGACAACCGCTAGAGGATTTTCTGCGATTCTCACTGTGAAAATCACAGTGAGAAGACGCTGAAAGTCCATAGGAAAGCATTGAGTAATGCTTTCCTATGGATGGTTTGAATGCACGCGTGGCTCTTGCCATGCATGCGCATTCGGAGCTGAGAGGCAGATCGGGGCGGAGAGATCCCCAGCGCCAAGGGAGTCCGGCGAGGGAGCGAGGGAGCTGAAGAGGAAGCACTCAGGGGAGAGTGCTCCCACACGCCCCCGCCAGCTGGGTGACAGCAGGGCCAGCCTCGGGGGGCCCTGTGGTGGCCGGCTCCTGGGCCCCCCAGGAGAAGAGGCTGGCCCAGTGACATACATACCTGGGTCGCAGGGTGGCCGGGCCCCCTGGTGGGCTGGGCCCGGTCGCAGCCGTGACCCCTGCGACCCCGGTATGCACGCCACTGGATGCCATTATTTCATCTAAAAGTAATATGTGCAATACAGATATTTTATCTTGTGTTTAGGTTTATGTTTGTTTCCTAATTTTGGTTAACATTTTGGCTATATTTATTTATTTATTTATAAAATATTTTACCAGGAAAGATACATTGAGATTTCTCTCGTTTTCAAGTATGTCCTGGGTCCACAAATCCCAGGGGTCCATAAATGTTAAAGCTCTTATAAATTTCAAGATATTAGTAATATATATTTTCTTACTGATCTTACCAAAAAATAAAAGCCATTGCCCAAAGACCTCTTTATTTTTCATCTAGCAGAGATTTTTGCATCTAGCAGAAAATTGAGGTAATAACTAGATAAATTCATAACGTGAGTACCATGAGGACTATGGGGATTCTAATTGGGGATTCTAATTCTCCCTCGCCTCATACCATTCCCTGGGAAGAGGGAGTGGTAAAATCTTTGATTGAAATAGAAGCTGAACTACCTCCGGGATATCCAGACCCATTGTTTGAAAGAATCTACTTGGATCCCCTGAGGGCAACAAAGCCCTGGTTTACTTATTGTGAAAAGCAAGTAATTTAAAGGGGTGCCTCCAAGCGAAAGGGATATGATAGAGTTGCAAATGTTCAGTAATTGGTTTCCCCTGCCGTCTCTTTAAGAGGGTGGTGGTAAATAGATCTTGAAAAATCTGAAGCGATTTATCCCTATATGAAACCTCCATCCCCCTGCATTTATGCACAATTGCATCTTTTGTGCTGTAATAATGGAATCTTACTATAATATCCCTTGGGCGTTCTCCTGCTCTACATGGTGCACCCGCTGAGTGATATGCCCTATCAATTTCCCACCGAGGGTCAGGGATATCGGGTAACATGGGTTTAAAGATCTCAAATACCATATTCTGCACAGGCTCCTCGTCTCCTGTTTCGGGTATACCGCTAATTTTTATATTATTGCGTCGGGACCAAATAATAAGATCCTTGAACGCCACTTCCAAGGCATCTAACGGTGTCCCCCACTCATGGCTCTGTGACAGAAATGAGTTATGTGCTTTCGCTGCTGCCTCTACTTTCACCTCCAGGGTTGCAGTCCGGGCACCTCTTGAATCTCCATTCTTATTTCCTGAGCATTCCTTTCTATCTCACCAGCCAGGAACAATCTATCCTCCTTCATCTGTGTAAGAATCCGCTGTGTGCCTTCCAGCCCTGAGATGTCAGCTGTTGAGACAGTTGAAGCAGTTGAAGTTTCCTCTTCTGGGTCTACACGGCTGTCCGACGCTTCCATCAAACCTTTTGCAACCATACACTTTACGGCATCGTCAGTTACGTCCGTGAGCTTAGAGACCGGCTGGTACATTGAATGCTTCCCTTGGGCTTAAGCTTGGAACCTTTCCGGGAGGCTTTCATTGGTGAGTAGGTGGCTGGAGAGATGACTTGATAACGGAGGAGGCAAAGCAGGGAGAGAGCAGGGAGATAGAAGGTGTTTGAAAGGTATACCCGGCTCATGGCATAAGTTTAGAAATGTTTTTTACAGACTTCAATAACGGAGCTCTTGCCTGAGCGTCTACCTATATAGACGATCAGGCCACTCCCCCCAAAAAATTGTAGGAAGATTAGTAGGAGATCAGTATGAACCTAATTCTTTTTTTTTTTTTTTTTTATCTCCTTCCCTGCTTCTTCTGCTTTATAGCGATATCTTTGACATGTACCTTTTTGGGTCCTAAAATTGACTTTGATTTTAGTTTTTGAATATGACTTTTTGGTTTGGACTCTGGACTTTGGTTTATATGGAGTATGGAAAATGGTCTATATGGATCATGGAAAGTGTTAGTATGATATGCTGGTGGTATATTGGCGATTTGTGATCTATGATTTATGTTGGACATGATAGGTGTCATAATATGTATATGCGTGTATGGTATGTGTATGCATGTATGTGTATATATGTGCACGCATACACATGTATGCATATGCTGGTATGTATAGGGGGTGGGTGGGTGTGTGTGTGTATGTGTGAGTATATATATATATATATATATATATATATGCATTGATTCTAATTTTTTCTAACCTTTGCATCTGAACTAGACGACTATTTGGATTATATATGGGTGGCGAAATAATAATAACATGTATAATAAATCTAAACTTGAATTAAAATGTAAAATAAAATGTCTGACTAGGTTTTTTTTTTTTTTTAAATTCTTTATTTTTCTGTGCAGATATGCGTAACATGTATGCGAGCGGTGCCCCAAAGGCAGTCCTTTCGCTAAAGTATTATACAATAATTGCAGTAGGGCATGGTAAAAACATTTGCACATTTTTGGTTTTATAAAGCAATAACAAGTGGTGATAAGGCAATAGCATGGATTAAGCATGTAAACATCCCACGTAGTGGGCTAATCATTGCTGCAGGTGCTCTCTCTGTCTGGAACCGTAATGTATATGTCCCATAGAGGTGCCTAGTCGCGGAGAGCAGGTGCTAAGAGATTGTGTGTAATAGCTAGCGTGTGCAGCATAAGACATATGTGACTATACGGTAGGGCAATATATGTTTTGAGCTTATAAATTGTAGAGTGTATTCTGGAATATTTAGGTGTGTGTCTGACTGCAGTGTTTGGGTATGTTGTACCTGGTCGCTGCTTCGTCGCCCACTCCCCCGCGGCTACCCAAGGCCGGGGTGGGGGGGGGGGAAGGAGCCCTATGTATTTCCAGGCGTGTTTAAGCGTGTGTTGGGGCAGGGGAGGTGCCGGTGTGTGCGCTCGCGTTAGCAAATTGGAGAACAGCAATAAAAACGATATTGGAAACAACAATAAAACAATAATAAAACATTAATCAGATCATCTGTGAGGCAGTAGATCATATTGCCACGGTGCCGTGGCTGAGTGTCATACAGTCCCGGTCAGTGTGGACTACATTTGGAGGGTCCCCAGGGCCTTCTCAAGTGCCCATTTCCCCGGAGGGGACCTGTCTAGGTCGTCGTGGTACAAATGTTTTGGTGCGCTCTGGGTCCCATCTGTGTTGCTGGGTTGGGTTCTCATGGGGTGCCGGTCCAGGTATGGCATCTTGGGGTATTCCTAGGACGTGTTGCAGGTCTCTTGCACTTTGGAGCGAGTGGACCACATATTTGTTCTCGCCCTTCAGGACCAGAAGCGATCGATCAAGGCGCCATCTGTACTTAATGTCCCTTTGCCTGAGGAGGGCAGTGAAGGGTTTTAGCGACCCCCGCCATGCTAGCGTGCCGCCTGTTAAGTCAGCAAAGAAAGTTAAGGAGTGTCCTTCGAATGTGACCTGGGTTCTATTTTTAAGCGCTGCCTGGAGTGTGGCCTTGTCTTTGCGTTGTTGGAAGCGGACTATAAGGTCACGGGTTGCGGTGGTCGGGGCTCTAGCCGCTTTCGGAACCCTGAATATGGATTCGATGAGGATGGCTTTGGACTGTTTCGGCGTGAGAATCTCCGACAGGAGTCTGCGGACATAATGCGGCAGCTCCTCTGCCGGTGTCTGACCAGGTTTAATGCATTATAAGATATAGATACAACTGGAAAGCATTAGTTACCTGGCCGGCTACATATCTCTTCATAGCGGCTAGGGGTAATTCATTCAAGGTTTCAGTTTGATGGGAGCAGATATACTTCTTCCCATGGCCAACTTAGACCTGGGAGGATTGTGTCCCCCAATGTTTTCCTGGCATTTGGCGAGTACAGGATGTAGTTTTTGTATATACTTTTTGTAGTGGAGAGGTAGTATAATCCACAGTATCTCCGCTGGGTAACAGGAACAGCATAAAATCATCCAGGCAAAATAAGTACAGCATACAGTAATCCCGGTAGCGTTGTATAAATCCTTCCTTCCCAAGAACTAGACAACACATAGGCTGGGAGTCAACTTAGGTTTTATTCACAGGTCACAGTATTTATGTGGTTCCCCATGCAAGGGGTTTCCTTACTGACATTACAGGGGTTGTACAGTAGGGGACTACATGGGGAACTTAACAACCAAGACCTTTCTCCCATCATGCACTGCTGTACGAGAGGGATACTCCCACTAGAATATCCAGTTATGTGGATTATCCCTCCGTACAGCAGAACTGACATTTCACATAAAAATACATAACTTTTACACAATTCATGCTATATTACCGAATGACCGTTCGGTAGATAGCTGGGGTCTGAGCGCACACTTTGTGAAAGTACCGCTCAGATCCCATCACATTTAGCCGAACGCCGCATGAATTACAATCCAATATACACTTCGCGTCAAATACACAAATACACCCGTAGGGATAAAATACCGAAAGCCCGGTACTCCCGAACGGCCTGGACGTCCAGCAGTATTAGTGCCGTCGAGTAGCCGATTTTAGTTCCAGACACTCGATGACAACACACCGCTGGGTTAACAAAGGATCCAAGATGGCTGACCGCCGCGTGGTCGGTAGCCGAAAGGCAGCCACCCTGAATCTCTAATAACTACCGAAAGATACAATGTTGCAATCTTTAATGGGAGCCACACGACCTCCTGTGTGTGGTCTCCCATTCGGTAGTTTGTTCGTTTCACGAACAGTGTTGAAATTCACTGTTCGTGAAACTACTGTATGAATGCTAGTGGCTTTCATGCCGCCAGCATACAAATGCTCTTGTTCGCCTAAAATACAACAATAGGTATACGCTTGGTTCTAACATTCTTGAAGCTACAGCAATACATTAATGCAAATACAGCTTTAAGTGGCTAGATTTGCCACACTTTTGTTACTGGGGTGGGTTTTTTTCTTGTTGTTTCTTTGCCACTCTTACAGAAAGATCTAACCTATTAGTGTTATACTCGTGTGTCAACTCTCGTCTTGTGCTTGATATATTATTATGGTTAATAAGATGTCTCTTTAAATGTAAAAGGTCTTAACTCACCTGTGAAGAGAAGATGTTTAAAGAATTGTGAAGATTGCAGACTAATATTGCCTTTTTACAAGAAACCCATTTAAACAAATCTCATGTGCTTTCTCTTATGGATAAAATATATGATAGAGCTTATAGCTCGAACGCCCTCTGCAAGCATAATAGAGTGTCAATCTTGATATATAAACGTTGCCAGTTTAAAGTCTTAAATACTTCACAGGATAGAGAAGGTCATTATATATTAGTATGCTAGGCCCTTGCAAACTTCACTTGCTAAATTTATATGCCCCAAATGTACCAGATGCTAGTTTCTGGGATATGATTGGTAAGGTTATCAAGCCTATCTTGTCAGATTTTCTTGTGATAGGTGGCGATTGTAATGCATTTTCATGCCCAGCAATAGATAGGAGTAGGCCTGGAGAAGCTCGTTCCCAGGGACAGGGAAGTCAGGACAGATTATTTTTTTTTTGGTTTATTTCAGCTCATAAGCTTATTGATGTATGGAGTGCTCACCACCTGAGGTATTGGACTTTACCTTTTATTCATCTCCACATGGTACTTATTCCAGAATATGTATGTTCTTTTTAAATCCGGAATTTGTTTCATGTCTTATAACTCACAAATGAATAATATTATCTGGTTAAACCATGCTGATATTGCTGTCTCTATAAAAGGACTATCTGCTAAATCAAGTTGCTTCTTTTTAAAGGCACGCTATTGTCACACCAGATATGAGTGGCAAAGTGGACTGGCAGAGGTTGGCAGAGTACACGCTGAAGGCCTGACACCCAGACGCTTGCAGACAACTAACTGCTATTCAATCTATTACAGTGAAAACATTTTTTTTTGTTTTTAAATGCAAGCTTAAGCTATTGTGACACCAGATATGAGTGGTGGCACTGGGCAAGTGGGCACATTATCCACTGTGAGCCTGACACAGAAGCTGGCAGGCAGGCAACTGCAATTACATTACACACAAAAAAAAAGCAGACTGATGTTCTAGCCCTAAAAATTGCTTTTTGGGGTGCTTTTTGGGGTGCTGTCCTTACAGCAGAGATCAGAAGAGTCCTGCAGGACTGTAGTGGACACTGAATACCCTAGCCTAGCTATCAATTTCCCTATCAAATGAGCAGCAGCTACACTTTCCCTCCTCTATCTAAGAATGCAGCTTCAAAATGAATCTAAAATGGATGCTGTACAGGAGGTGGGAGGGTCTGGAAAGGAGGGTCTGCTGCTAATTTGCTGGAATGTGTCTGCTGACCGTGAGGCACAGGGTCAAAGTTTACTCAATGATGACGAATAGGGGTGGATCGAACCGCGCTATGTTCACCAGGAACTATTCGCCAGCGAACTTTTCGGTACATCACTAATCTGCAGTAATACAGAGTGTCTGGAGGGAGTATCTGCAGTAACACAGGGTGTCTGGAGGGAGTATCTGCAGTAACACAGGGTGTCTGGAGGGAGTATCTGCAGTAACACAGAGTGTCTGGGGGGAGTATCTGCAGTAACACAGAGTGTCTGGGGGGAGTATCTGCAGTAACACAGAGTGTCTGAGGGGAATATCTGCAGTAACACAGAGTGTCTGGAGGGAGTATATGCAGTAACACAGGGTGTCTGGAGGGAGTACCTGCAGTAACACAGGGTGTCTGGAGGGAGTATCTGCAGTAACACAGAGTGTCTGGGGGGAGTATCTGCAGTAACACAGAGTGGCTGGAGGGAGTATCTGCAGTAATACAGAGTGTTTGGGGGGAGTACCTGCAGTAACACAGAGTGTCTGGAGGGAGTATCTGCAGTAACACAGAGTGTCTGGAGGGAGTATCTGCAGTAACACAGAGTGGCTGGAGGGAGTATCTGCAGTAATACAGAGTGTTTGGGGGGAGTATCTGCTTGTAACATTTATATGCACTGAAAAAAAAAATAGAAAAAAAATATTAAATTGAAAAGAAAAAAAAAATGAATGCAGCTTCCGAATGAATCTTAAATGGATGCTGTCCAGGAGGTGGGAGGGTCTGGAAGGGAGGGTCTGCTGCTGATTTGTCTGGAATGTGTCTGCTGAATGTGAGGTACAGGGTCAAAGTTTACTCAATGATGACGAATAGGGGGCGGACCGAACATCGCATATGTTCGCCCGCCGCCGCGAACGCGAACACGCTATGTTCGCCAGGAACTATTCGCCAGCGAACCATCCGGGACATCACTAATCACCAATAAAGATCTAAAGTTTAAAAAAAATGCTAATAAACAAGAGTGATGAAATGACTAATGGTTAAATGCCAGGGCTGCGGTGGGATAGGAACTTGCAATGTTTAATAAATGTTACAGTGCTACACTGTGAAATGTTTTACTTTAATATTTATTAATTTTTTTAGATGCATGGTGTCCTTTGAACATTGGCTATTTGTATTGTTGAACAACTGCTATACTGTTGTGGGATTACCAAAACTAAATAGTTATTCTGTTCAAAGACTGGGCATTTCGCTAAATGACAACCAGGATGCATATTCATTTTAATTTCAGTATTTAAGTATTTGTTATTTGCATTTTTTCAGTGGCGGCATTTATAGTTCAATTTATTGTATGTTGTGCATTAAGGAACATAAATTATTGCTAACAGCTGTTATTCTGTATGTGGAGTCCTTACATTGTATTTATTACTATTTCTGGTGATTATCTGGTGGTGGTACATTTTTTACTTGTATTTCAGACAAACTAGAAGGTAATGAGTCTATAGAACACTTTTTTTCTACAATCTCTCCATAGCATGTACACATATGTCTTATGTGCAGGTCTTAAAGTTTGAGTCCCATCAACCTTTGCAAGATAGTAATAGTTTATATAGCTGGCAAAAACATTTGCGGGATTTGCACCTTTGTAGAAGCTAGAGTTGTGGTAATTCAAATAACTGGTAAACAGTATTTATTTCCTTGCATGTGATAGATATAATCAGTTTATTCATTCGGAAAAACTCACACAAGCATTTTAGTACAGGAGATTATGGTCTAGATCATTGAAACAGATAACAAAAAATAAGTAAAAAAATATTTCCGTAGAATATGAGCAGCTTTTAAAATAAATGTTGTTGCATTATTTATTGGGTGGAAGAACCCTATATACATTGTAACATCTAGAAAAAAAAAAAAGCAATTGGAAATACAATATACTGTTATATATACATTTATAAAGTAAATTGATTTAAACAGCTTTAAGGGGATTAGGGTAGATATATAAAATTGCCCAAAATACTCAAGGAATTGAAGAAAACAGTAGATGAACAGTAGAGTAATAGATGATACCAGAGAAAAAATGGTCTATTAACCTTCACTCCTAAAAACAGGCATGCTTGTGTTAATTCTATTAGTCCATAAAGCCTAGCTGATGCTACTCTTCATCCAGTGTTGTTTTTCACACTGAAGGGAGCACACTTTTATCTTATAGGGCCCACGTTGGTCCGTCTATATATTGATGCAGAGGAAAAATGTCAGCCCTCCCCCACCTCATTCAAACATACACTACAACAAATATGGACCACACCCTTTGTTCTCCCACATGCTTCAGTACATTTTGTAGGTTAAAATACACAACTGAATTATGGCAGCCCAGGTGTGTGGTGGAGGGAGCAAGAAATCAGAGGACATTGAGCACACTACAGAGATTATTGTAGAGATACTTGATGTAATTGTACTCATTGCATGTAGGCATTCAGATATATTTTTAGGATTCCAGTGGTATTTTGAGAAAATTACATTCCCAGAAATATAGTCATGTCTTTTACAAACACTCACAAGCATGGTATTTTATTTTTTATTCTCATGTATCTATTTTTACTCCTTCCATATACAGTGCCTTGCAAAAGTATTCACCCCCCTCTGCATTTTTCGTGTTTTGTTGCCTCACAACCTGGAATTAACCTGGATTGTTTGAGGATTTGCCTCATTTAATTTACAGAACATGCCCACAACTTTAAAGATTTAAAAAAAAAAAAATATTGTGCAGCAAACAGCAAATAGGACAAAATAACAGAAAAAGTGTGCATAACTATTCACCCCCCTAAAGTCAATACTTTGTAGAGCCACCTTTTGTGGCAATCACCGCTCCAAGTCGCTTTGTATAAGTCTTTATGAGCTTGCCACATCTTACCACTGGGGTTTTTTCCCCATTCCTCCTTGCAAAACTGCTCCAGCTCCTTCAAGTTGGATGGTTTGTGCTTGTGAACAGCAATCTTTAAGTCTGACCACAGATTTTCTATTGAATTGAGGTCTGGGCTTTGACTAGGCCATTCCAACACATTTACATGTTTCCCCTTAAACCACTCAAGTGTTGCTTTACCAGTGTGTTTGGGTTCATTGTCCTGCTGTAAGGTGAACCTCCATCCTAGCCTCAAATCATGCACAGAGTGGTACAGGTTTTGCTCAAAAATATCCCTGTACCATCCATTGTTCCCTCAACTCTGACCAGTTCCCAGCCCCGGCTGCTGAAAAACATCCCCACAGCATGATGCTGCCACCTCCATGTTTCACTGTGGGGATAGTGTTCTTTGGGTGATGTGATGTGTTGGGTTTGTGCCAGACATGGCGTTTTCTTTGATGGGCCAAAAGTTAAATTTTAGTCTCATTCGACCACCTCTATACATTTCTGATGACTTAAAGGTAGGCAGACAATGTAACAGAGCAGCAGGAAATGCTAGCAGAATGCTTGGTTGTATAGGGAGAGGTATTAGCAGTAGAAAGAGGGAAGTACTCATGCCATTGTACAGAACACTGGTGAGACCTCACTTGGAGTATTGTACGCAGTACTGGAGACCGTATCTTCAGAAGGATATTGATACCTTTAGAGAGAGTTCAGAGAAGGGCTACTAAACTGGTTCATGGATTGCAGGATGAAACTTACCAGGAAAGGTTAAAGGATCTTAACATGTATAGCTTGGAGGAAAGACGAGACAGGGGGGATATGATAGAAACATTTAAATACACAAAGGTATTCAACACAGTAAAGGAGGAGACTATATTTAAAAGAAGAAAAACTACCACAACAAGAGGACATAAATTAGAGTCTTAAATTAGAGGGACAAAGGTTTAAAAATAATACCAGGAAGTATTACTTTACTGAGAGGGTAGTGGATGCATGGAATAGCCTTCCAGCTGAAGTGGTAGAGGTTAACACAGTAAAGGAGTTTATGCATGCATGGGACAGGCATAAGGCTATCCTAACTATAAGATAAGGCCAGAGACTAATGAAAGTATTTAGAAAATTGGTCAGACTAGATGGGCCGAATGGTTCTTATCTGCCGTCACATTCTATGTTTCTACATTTTGGGAGACTCCCACATGCCTTTTCGCAAAATCAAAACGTGCCATTTTGTTTTTTGCTGAAAGTAATGGCTTTCTTCTGGCCACTCTGGCATAAAGCCCAACTCTATGGAGTGTACGGCTTATTGTCGTCCTATCTTCAGATACTCCAGTCTCTGCTGTGGAACTCTGCAGCTCCTCCAGGGTCTCTGTACTGTCTCTCTGATTAATGCCCTCCTTGCCCAGTCCATGAGTTTTGGTGGGAGGCCGTCTCTTGGCAGGTTTGCTGTTGTGCCATGTTCTTTCTATTTGGTTATGATAGATTTAATGGTTCTCCTGGGGACCATCAAAGATTTGGATATTTTTTTATAACCTAACCCTGACTTGTACTTCTCAATAACATTGTCCCTTACTTGGTTTTCATGGCAGTGTTTGGTTAGTGGTGCCTCTTGCTTAGGTGTTGCAGCCTCTGGGGCCTTTCAAAAAAGGTGTGTATATGTAATGACAGATCATGTGACACTTAGATTGTACACAGGTGGACATCATATCACTAATTATGTGACTTCTGAAGGTAATTGGTTGCACCAGAACTTTTTATGGGCTTCATAACAAAGGGGGTGAATACATACGCAAATGCCAATTTTCATTTTTCTATTTCTAAAAAATAGTTTTATGTATATATTTTTCTCATTTCACTTCACCAACTTAGACTATTGTGTTTAATCCATTGGTTGGATTTTATAGCAAAATATCAACCCACCTCACTGAAAATTGTTGTTCAATTACCATATATATGCTTATCTCTTATAATAGAATCTAGCCTCTTGTCTGAAATACTGCAAAATGCGTTGACATTTAGGGATAAGTTCTATCACATGAGATAAACTAATCTCTGGGAACTGAATAGAGGTTCTCCTATTGGTATCTCTAGGAAATTGTTATTTTATTATCAGAGATGTAATTTGAAGATACACAATCCTCTGAGCAGTGATATGGGGTTCAGAAAAAGGGGAACATTACACATACAAATAGTCTAATACGGTGCTAAGCTAAAGGAACTCTATGGCATTAGGGATACAAACCTGTATTTCTAACGATATGGCATCCCTGTCCCTTAGTTTGTAGTCCCCCTCACACCAGGGAATAAAGTCCCCCTTTTTTTACTTACCTCCATTCCAGTGCAGAGACTCCCTCAGTGCTGGCTGGGTCTCCTCTGCCTCTTGATGTGGTGGGATAATGCAGATGCACAGCAAGCATTAAAGATTCCTCATAGAAAAACATTGAATCAATGCTTTCCTATGGGAAATTTGATGTCCTTATGCAAAGTGTGGACATCCAAAGTAAGTTCACTGAGTTAAACTCAAGTTAGGCACCAGGAAGTGCCTCTGGAAGACAGCCATTATAGGTGAATTTAACCCTGCAATATAAACATTGCTGTTTCTCTGTATGTTAGAATGAAAAATAAGTTAGAATTGTAGGATATGCTAATCAATGTTGCCATATCTGCTCATACCCTTTACCTCGCCTGGGTTCTTGAGATAGAAAGGAGCTCATGAGAGTGAATGCCATGAATTGTATCAATCACCTTACATAGAGCTGGAGGAGTTGAGGACTTCCAGTGCAGTGCAATGCACCTCTTATCAACAAGAAGAATGTGTATGGCTAAGGCCGTATATCAGATGGAATAGCCGCAGGGACAAGGCCAACAGATAAAGGGTTGGGTGAATAGAAATGTCAAACAAATAAGTTATTTTAAAGAAACACTATAGGGTCAGGAACACAAATATGTATTCCAGACCCTGTAGTGTTAAAACCACCATATAGCCCCCCTTGGCCCATCATGCCTCCCTAAATATAGCCAAATCTTACTTGTATTGAAGCCTGGAGCTGTAGCTCTGCATGCTGTTTGCCTCAGAATAGCAAACTGTCTGCTGACATCATCAGAAGTGGTTGCCTGATCCAATCACAGTGTTTCTCCACAGGATTAGCTGATACTGACAAGGAGGCAGATCAGGGGCAGAGCCAGCACAATTAAAACACAGCCCTGGGTAACCAGCATCTCCTCATAGAGATTAATTGAATCAATGAATCTCTATGAGGAACGTTCAGTGTCTGAATGCAGAGGGAGGAGACACTGAATGTTTGGATGCATTTTAGGCAGCCATGACCCAGGAAGGATCTCTAACAGCCATCTGATTTCTCACTTAACGTTTTCTCTAGTGTTCCTAGCTGCTAGATACAGCATATACTTAAACCTACTGGTTTATTCACTAAAAACTAAATTTTGTCCAAATGAACAAAATCCTGTGAAAAAGTACCAACCACAATGGCATATTAAGGAAAGCCTAATAAGGTCGCAATTTGGTTGCTGCAAGCAAGACTGCAGCAATCAATCACCCAGATGCATTCAGTGTCTGGATTAAAATCAGTAATTTTGCATTAAATCCTGCACATAGTCTAGATTTTGGAAGGTTTACAAAGCAACATTAACACATTTCAGTGCTGAATGCAACCAGCAGGGTGCACAATCGCAAATTATCCTTCGCTTAGTTTTTTGCAAGTGAACTGATAATTTGATGTACCATATATCCACTGGTATTCCTAACAGCCAGCAGGCAAATATTTGAAAGCCATCAGCAATGCAAGGGCTAGTTATACCACAGCTAGCCAAGATGCCATATTAAAAAAAGTTAATTTTTTTTTTTAAATAAGAGATGTGTTTAACCTTTTAAACCTACTCCTGCCATGTGGTGAGTAATGGGGTGAACAGATCACTGTTCATTCCCCTGCCCTTTCCCAAAGTCAGGAGATTATAATATACCAGGTGGGCCTTACCATTCCAGCACTGTGGGTGAGTGGGGCTAGTTTGATAATATTCTGGGTGAGACCTATTATGCTCTCTCAAGCCCCCACCTATATGTGGTGGTGCTGTAGATGCTCTTAGTATCAGGTTACAAAGACTAGCTCCAGACACGGGAAGAAAAAAAAACCTGTTTATTCTGCAGAGTCTCAGTCAGACTAGCGTCTGCAAAGAACTGAGCTACAAGCCACGAGTTAACAAAGCTTATATATCACGGATGATGCAGTTCATACGTACAGAAGAAATACAGTTGCAAGAAAAAGCCTTTTGAGTGATATGGATTTCTGCACAAATTGGTCATAAAATGTGATCTGATCATCATCTAAGTCACAACAATAGACAATCACAGTCTACTTAAACTAATAACACACAAAGAATGAAATGTTGCCATGTTTTTATTGAACAGACCATGTAAACATTCACAGTGCAGGTGGAAAAAGTATGTGAACCCCTAGACTAATGACATCTCCAAGAGCTAATTGGAGTGAGATGTCAGCCAACTGGAGTCCAATCAATGAGATGAGATTGGAGGTGTTGGTTACAGCTGACCTGCCCTATAAAAAACACACACCAGTTCTGGGTTTGCTTTTCACGAAGCATTGCCTGATGTGAATGATGCCTCGCACAAAAGAGCTCTCAGAAGACCAACGATTAAGAATTGTTAACTTGCCTTAAGCTGGAAAGGGTTATGAAAGTATCTCCAAAAGCCTTGCTGTTCATCAGTCCACGGTAAGACAAATTGTCTATAAGTGGAGAAATTTCAGCACTGCTGATACTCTCCCTAGGAGTGGCCGTCCTGTAAAGATGACTGCAAGAGCACAGCGCAGACTGCTCAATGAGGTGAAGAAGAATCCTAGAGTGTCAGCTAAAGACTTACAAAAGTCACTGGCAAATGCTAACATCCCTGTTAGCGAATCTACAATACGTAAAACACTAAACAAGAATGGATTACATGGGAGGATACCACAGAGGAAGCCACTGCTGTCCAAACAAAACATTGCTGCACGTTTACAGTTTGCACAAGAGCACCTGGATGTTCCACAGCAGTACTGGCAAAATATTCTGTGGACAGATGAAACCAAAGTTGAGTTGTTTGGAAGAAACACACAACACTATGTGTGGCGAAAAAGAGGCACAGCACACCAACATCAAAACCTCATCCCAACTGTGAATTATGGTGGTGGGGGCATCATGGTTTGGGGCTGCTTTGCTGCATCAGGGCCTGGATGGATTGCTATCATCGAAGGAAAAATGAATTCCCAGGTTTATCAAGACATTTTGCAGGAGAACTTAAGGCCATCTGTCTACCAGCTGAAGCTCAACAGAAGATGGGTGTTGCAACATGACAATGACCCATAGCATAGAAGTAAATCAACAACAGAATGGCTTAAACAGAAGAAAATACGCCTTTTGAAGTGGCCCAGTCAGAGTCCTGACCTCAACCCGATTGAGATGCTGTGGCACGACCTCAAGAAAGCAATTCACACCAGACATCCCAAGAGTATTGCTGAACCGAAACAGTTCTGTAAAGAGGAATGGTCAAGAATTACTCCTGACCGTTGTGCACGTCTGATCTGCAACTACAGGAAACGTTTGGTTGAAGTTATTGCTGCCAAAGGAGGTTCAACCAATTATTAAATCCAAGGGTTTACATACTTTTTCCACCTGCACTGTGAATGTTTACATGGTGTGTTCAATAAAAACATGGCAGCATTTCATTATTTGTGTTATTAGTTTAAGCAGACTGTGATTGTCTATTGTTGTGACTTAGATGAAGATCAGATCGCATTTTATGACCAATTTGTGCAGAAATCCATATCATTCCAAAGGTTTCACATACTTTTTCTTGCAACTGTACAAGGGTTATACCCATACTGCAGCAATTAATAACCTATTAGCAAGCCTATACTTATCTCGAAATGTATTAACTACGTATATTAAACTACGTATTCAGCTTTCCTAGCATTCCTACACATGCACCCTGGCCCTGGGTGTTTGTACAGCAATTTAACCACATAGGTTCCAGATGTTTCTGGGGCATCCTGTAGCATCACATTCCACCCTTTGATGTTTCAGGACCTGGATACAGGGGGCATGGCAAACCGCAGAGCAAGATGGACGCCTAAATCTGTGCTCCGGCGACTGGGCTCTACGTGAAGTGAATAAAGAGGGTGGGAGACATTAATAGCAATACCACGTGGAGAATGTCGCAAGGTAAAGGCAAGAAGAATGCCTCCAAAGCAGAGAAACTTAGCCATTTTGGCCAGAAGACTGTTCCCGCGCACCTGACTACGCAAGATGGCGGGCATGGGTCCGAAGACAGTAACCCGGCCTCTGAGGCTGACAGAATCCTGAACACTGCATATCTGCAAGAAACCCTGGACTTAATGTCAACTAAACTTATGGCCTCATGGTCAGCCCATGTAGACATAATCTGCAAAGACATCCAGGAACTGGGAGCCAGGACATCCCATAATGAAGCCAAAATGGCAGAATTTGCCTCTGCACATAAAGACCTAGCAGACCAAGTCCAAATGTTAAAACAACAACTCACCACTGTGGAATCCAGAATGATGGATGCTGAGGATCGCGGCGAAACAACTTAAGAATCCAGGGTATCCCAGAGTCGTGTTGATGGCGGATTTGCCAACAAATGTCCATGGCCTGCTTAAAACGCTGGCACCTGAGGCACCTTCTGACATGCTTCTGCTGGACCAAGTACATCGGGTCCCCAAACCTGCATTTCTGGCACACACAACAGTTGCGAGAGATGTGTTCTTGCGAGCAAATTATTACCATATCAAATTTTTTTCTTACCACTCCTACTTGTAACAGACTACTTCGTAAGCCCTCTATAATTCACTATTCAGCTTGTAACCTATCCAGGATTTGTATCCATTTATTGACTTTTGTCAGTCCATAGGAATTTTTTTTGGTGATACCCAATTCCATTTTGCATTGATATATCATTTGAGTTTTTATTTTGTTCCATTTTGGTGTCTTATTAGTATTCCAGTTTCTCGCTAATACCATGTTTGAGGCCATCAGAGTATGTGTTTCCATGGACATCTTTGCCAGTCCTGATATAAAAGAAAACTCTGTGAAGTGAGAGGCATATTAACTTCACATAATATATTAATCTGATCTTCAATATTCTTCCATACTTTTTTAAGTGGCTTACACTGCCACCAGATATGGAGACAGTCCCCTTTTCCTGTTTAACACCTACATAACTTATTTTGCATATCTTTTATATATTTTCGAGAGTATTTCTGGGACCAGGTACCACCTATGTATTAGTTTGTAAAAATTCTTAACAATATTTAAACAGTGTACCATTCTGTTAATCACTTAACGACCGTTGACGGTTCAGGACCGTCATCAGAAACATTCCCTTGAGGACTGATGACAGTCCTGAACCGTCATAATTACTTAGCAGATGACCACCATTCCCCCGCCGGTGATCGGCGTTGCTCCGGATCTGGGGGGACAGCCTGACAGCCCAGATAGTCCCCCCAGACTCGGCAAATTAGGCCCCATGGCCATGTGATCGCTCTAACATAGCGGTCACATGGCCACTATAGGTGTCCAAGTATCTGCCTGCAGAGGGACTGCCTGTGCTGTCAGGCAGTCTCCCTGCTGCTGGAAAAGAAAAAATAAATAGAAATATGTTAGTAAATACATTTTTTTATAATATATGTATATCTATAGAACACACGGGGGGGGTGAGGAGAACAGGGAGGGGGAGGGAAAGGAACACAGGGAGGGGGGAGGTGTTGAGAACACAGGGAGGGGGGAGGTGAGGAGAACATGGAGGAGAGTTCACTGAGGGAGGGGGGGTGAGGAGAATGGGGGGGTGAGAGACCACTAAGGGAGAGAGGGGGTGGTGGAGAGACCACTAGGGGAGGGGGTGAGGAGAGACCACTAGAGAATGGGGAGTGGGGGGAGAGGAGAGACCACTAGGGGAGGGGGTGAGGAGAGACCACTAGAGACGGGGGGTCGGGGTAGAGGAGAGACCACTAGGGGAGGGGGTGAGGAGAGACCACTAGAGAAGAGGGGGGTGGGGGGAGAGCAGAGACCACTAAGGGAGGGAGGGGGGTGGAGGAGAGACCACTAGGGGAGGGGGGGTGAGAAGAGACCACTAGGGGAGGGTGGGTGAGGAGAGACCACTAAGGGAGTGGGGGGGGAGTTGAGACCACTAAGGGAGGGAGGGGGGGTAAGAAGAGACCACTGTGGGAGGGTGGGAGGGAGTAGAGACCACCAATGTAAGGGGGGTGATTAGAGACCACTAATGAAAAGGGGGGGCAGAGGAGAGCAGAGACCACTAAGGGGGAGATGAGAGACCACTAATGGGAAGTCGGGGAGAAAAGGAGAGACCGCTAAGGGAGGGGAGTGGTGGGGAGGAGAGTAGAGGCCACTAAGGGACAGGAGAGGAGAAGAGAGACCACTAAGGGGCACAGGAGAGCTCTAAGGGATGGAAGGGAGAGCTCTGTAGGACAGGGGACAGGGCAGGGCAGGGAGCTCTTTCACACTACACACACACACAATGCATCCCTTACACACAACCAGAAACACACAATACGGCCCTTATACACAAACACACACTGCTTTCTATCCCTTACACAAAAACGCACTGCTTCCACTACACACAAACACACTGCATCACCTACACAAACTGGTCTCCCTATACACTATATTCCATAAGCACACTCATTAGATCCTCTACAATAACACATAACACATCCCCTACACACTCCACTCCTTGTGAGCAAACTCATGGGTGGAACATGTAGGTGGACTTATGGGTGGGCCTAATGGGCATACTCACTGTCAGGCCCTGGGACCCAGACCTTCAGCTGTGTAAGGGGCACCAAAAAATTGAGCTGCTTCCCGTTCTCCCAGAACATTGAATTTTGTGACCACAGTTACAAACAGCCTCCAGAGATCCTATTCTACACCAGACCAGTGGAGCCAAACTGCAGCCAGAGCCCATCACCATCCTCATCTGGTTGTATGTAGGCAATTTAGTATGTTATTAGTGACACTAATCTCTAATTTACCTCATATTAAACCCTTAAGGACAGAGCTTCGGAAGCTTGTCTTTCACTTTATGACAACGGCATTTTTTGAATTTTTTGCTGTTTGCGTTCAACTGCAATTTGCATTTGACTAATTTATTGCACCGACGCATATTATATACCGTTTTTTAAAGGACAGAAAGGGTTTTAATTTGATGTAACATATATATATATATATATATATATATATATATATATATATATATATATATATATACATGCTTATTTATTATAAAAAAAATACAGAAAAATGCAAATAAAATGAAAAATGTGTTTTTTTTTACAGTTTTTGCAATAATAATGTGTGCACAATTAGTGCAGGTTAAGGAAAGTAATTAAAAATAAATTAATTTAGTTGTTCTGATTTACAGAATATATAATGTGTCTGGGATTTTAAGTTTTTTTTGGTAGTTACAGGTCACAAAGCACAAGGAGTAAAATAAACTTTTAATGTGGAGCGATTTTAGAATTTGGTATGTTTGTCTTGTAAGCTTAATAGCCATAAAAGAAAAGAAAATTGCCACACAAAAGTATATATTTATATAAAGTAGACACCACAGGCTATTTACCTAAGGTTGTTTTGACACTTTCTACGTAGCCATTTTACCGCCAACCTCTGCTAAATATTGGAGTAAAATTGTGTTTTTGGGGGGTTTTCGCACACAAACTTATAACAAAGAACTTCTCATGTGTATTTTGTAAAGTTGGTGTGTGCTATTCCTGTACAAAGTTTTATTATGTGTTCAGTTACTTCTGCTGAGTACAACGGTACCCCCATTGTATGTCTTTGGCACTATTTCGTGAAGCTACAGTGCCATATAGGAGACCTGTCCTTTTCAGTATTCACAGTCGAATTTTGAGAGACGGATTTAATGAGCCTATGCTTCCATTTGGGATACTATAACAGTTTGACTGTTCAAAAAAAAAACACAAAGGCCTACCATTTGTAAAAGTAGACACTCCAGGGTATCTCATCAGGTGCATATTGTGCCTTAACATGCCCCCATTTTTTTACCATTACATGCCAAAGTATGTGGTAAAAAATAATTTTGTGCATTTTTTACATACGGATTGCATTTTTGCTGGGCATTTTGTATATTTCATATGTGCCACTAAGTTCAAACCCCCAAATTATGCTCAGCTAAGTCTTCTGAGTAAAAGGACACCCCATTGTATGTCTTTGGCACTATTTCGTGAAGCTACAGTGCCATATAGGAGACCAAGCCATATCAGTTTTTACCGAACTTTGAATTTTGACGCTGGGCCTATGTGCAATTTCCAAGCATCTTCGCAGGTTTTAAATTCTAACTACCCCACAAAGGCCTACCATTTCTTAAAGTAGACACCCCAGGGTATTTCAAAAGGCATATTTTGAACCTTAGCGTGGGATAATTTTTCCGCTAGCGTGTACCAAGTGTAGTGGTAATAAGCGTTTTTTTCTGCCTTTTTGACACACAAAGTGAGTTTGCACAGTATATTTTGCAAACCATATGTGTACTACCACTGTATAATACTTCATATGTTGCTCAGCTATGTTTGCTGAGTACAAAAATACCCTCGTATGTACCTTTGCCAGGTATATGTGGACATCGGAGGGGCACATTTGGGACACAGCCATTCCATTTTTTTCAAACTTTAAATTTTTACGCTGTGCCCATGTCCCATTTTAGAGTATTTTACCAGGCTATATAATCCAAATACCGCATAAAGCCATACCATTTCTTAAAGAAGACATCCCAGGGTATTTCAAAAGGCATATTTTGAACCTTAGCGTGGGATCATTTTTTCGCTAGCTTGTACCAGGTGTAGTGGTAATGAGCGTTATTAAATGTATTTTCTAACTTTTTAAAAGTTTTTTTAGTTTTTAAAACTATTTTTTAAACTTTTGTTTTGCTTATTAATTTTTTTAAAGTTTCCTAAACTTTCGTAAAACTTTTTTTTACAGATTTAACATTTTTCTAAGCTTTTTTTTTTTTACCGTTAACCCCTAACTAGCAGTAACAGTAAATTCCCCATTTTCCCATAACTCCCACCCACCCCAGCTAGCAAAATATTTAATTATACAATATTTAAATTAGTTAATTAAATAAATGTAACCCCTGAGGGTTAAAAAATAAATAAAAGTTAATCGTCAGGGGTTAAAAAAAATTAGATCACAGTATAATACTGTGATCTGTATTTTGATCACTGTAGGCAGTGATCGACTGGCAGAGAAGGGGTTAATTTTTATTTGGACTGGGTAAAGGGTTTATTTTTTTTATTTTTTACTTAAACGTTATTAAAACTTTTTTTAACTTTTTAAAGCTTATTTTAAAACTTTTTTAACGTTAACCCCTAGTTAGCCTAACACTAAATCCCCCAATTCCCCACTAACTTCCACCCTCCCCAGCTAGCTAAATTTATAATTTTAAAATATTTAAATTCATTAATAAAATAAATTTAACCCCTGAGGGTTAAAAAAAAAGACAACCCTCAGGGGTTAAAAAAAAAATCAGATCATAGTAAAATGTAATCCCTGCCAATTGATCACTGTAGTCAGTGATCAATTGGCAGGGAAAGGGTTAATTTTTTATTAAAATGGGTAAAGGGTGGTGGGATTTTAATTTTACTTTATTTTTTTTTTACACCAGGGGGCAGGATCAGCACTGATCCGTCTCCCTGCACTTCACAGTGAACCCGGAAGTGCAGGGAGGCGGAGGTGAGTATACTGAGCACATGTGCCCGCTCTGACATGCTGTCAGAGCGGGCACATGTGCTGGGACAGCCCGATCCGGTGCTCCCGGTCTGCCTCTAATACAGAGGCATACCGGAGCACCATTAACCCCACGATCGCCGCGATTGCGGCGATCTGGGTTAATTTTACCGCGTGACGGACAATCCCCTGAGTGACGGACCTCGTCCGTCACTCGTCCTTAAGCGGTTAAAGGGACACTATAGTCCCCAGAACCAATGCAGCTTAGTAAAGTGGTTCTGGTGTCTATAGCCTGTCCCTGCAGGCTTTTTTAATGTAAACACACACTGTGTGCAGCACTGGCGTTAGTTCATATGGCAAATCATATGGGTGGGGCATTGTGATGTCACATGGGGGGGGCACATTTTTATTTTGCCTAGGGCGGCAAAAATCCTTGCACCGGCCCTGCCTAGGCAGTAATGTAAAGTGTTTACATGAAAATACCTGAAGGGACATACTATACTCACCAGAGCAACTTCATTAAGTTTAAAGGCATTTTTTTTGTGCCTATTTGTAATGCATTAAAAGGGTCACTTAAGTGTACATAACATTTTGTAAAGTGCATTTTCAAAAGGCATTTTACAACATTTTTTTTGTTATCAATACAGTTAGTATATTAAAAAAATATAAACAATGGATGAATAATAATCACTACCCATGAAAAAGTACTAAGTGTGCATTCTGACTGGCAAGTTATCCCCTGCTGCTGTCAATAGAAAGGTTAAATGTGTGGTAATAGCTGCATTACCTTTTGTTTGGCTGACAAAACTTTGTCTTGTACAGTCAATAAAGCAGGTACAGAGGGCATATTTCCTTGTGGGCTCCCCCTGTCTTGAACCGCAGCGCTGGGCAAGCGACTCTAGAACCGCCCCCTTTTGGTGCCGGGGCGATCCTCAAGGCGCCTGAAGGTGGGGGTGCCAAGAGGGGCCCTGTCACAGTATGGCAGAGCAGGCACCTTCTTACCTTGATGACAGGTGCCTGCTCTACCATCAAATGCTGGTGCCCGGAGGAGAATGCAGGCGGCGAGGGAGGCTATTCTTGCAGCCTCTCACTCCTCCTCTGCACGCCCTCTGTGATGCCGGGAGCCGGAATATGATGTCATTCCGGCCCCGGCATACTAAACGGCGAGCGGGAGGAGTGAGGAGCTGGCTCACACTGGATCCCAGGGAGGTGAGTGTTTGTAAGTAAATAAGTGTCTGTGTGAGTGTATGTGTGTGTGTGCCAGTGAGTGAGTGCATGTCTGTCAGTGAGTGTCTGTGTGTGTGTGTGTGTGTGTGTGTGTGTGTGTGTGTGTCTTTCTGTCAGTAAGTATATGTCTGTCAGTGAGTGAGTGTCTGTGTGTGTCTGTCTGTCTGTATGTGAGTGAGAGTATGTCTGTTAGTGAGTGTATGTGTGTCTGTCTGTCTGTCAGTAAGTGTGTGTGTCTGTCAGTGAGTTAGTGTATGTGAGTGAGTGTGTCAGTGAGTGAGTGTATGTCTGTCAGTGAGTGTCTGAGTGAGTGTATGTCTATCAGTGAGTAAGTGTATGCCTGCCAGTGAGTGTGTGTGTGTGTGTCTGTCAGTGAGTGTCTGTGTGAGTGTGTCAGTGAGTGAGTTAATGTGAGTGTGTGTGTGTGTGTGTGTGTGTGTGTCAGTAAGTGAATGTCTGTCAATGAGTTTCTGTGTGTGTGTGTGTGTGTGTTAGTGAGTGAATGTCTGCCAGTGAGTTTCTGTGTGTGTGTGTGTCAGTGAGTAAGTGTATGTCTGTCAGTGAGTATATGCCTGTCAGTGAGTGTCTGTGTGTGTGTGTTTGTGTGTGTGTGTGTGTGTGTGTGTGTGAGTGTATGCCTGTCAGTGAGTTTCTGTGTGTGTGTCAGTGAGTGAGTGTATGTGTGTCAGCGTGTGTGTGTCTGTCAGTGAGAGTGTGCCATAAAGGGGCAGCAAATCTTTTCCTAGGGTGGCAGAAATCCTTGCACCAGCCCTGGGTACTAGTGTAGAGGGCCCCATGCCAGCCCTCCTCATGAGTCTCATCTTCCCCTCCAGAAGCCCCTGCAAAAGTGCCACCTGGGGCTATGTTGATTGGACCCTGGGCAAGGAACCCACTACTCCCACTGTCTCAGCACTAAAACTCCCAGTAATGTGCAGTGTGCATGAGTATCAGAAAGCTCCACCACACTAAAACGCACAGTAATGTACAGTGTGTATGAGTATCACAGAGCTCCACTGCACTAAAACTCACAGTAATGTGCAGTGTAGGAATATCACAGAGCTCCACAGCACTAAAACTCACAGTAATGTGTATAGTATAAGAATTTATCAGTTCTCCACAGTTATACATTTACAGCAGGTGGAATACCTAACAAAACAAAGACAAAACACCACAAAATGTCAATACGTTACGTTAAATGTATGACCATTGTAAGTTTTTATGGATTGATTTTTCACAATATGACTTTAAGGCTATGTGTGTGTTGTGTGGGAGCTGTGTGTTTCCTGAGTAATTTGTATGTGGGTGTGTGATGGTTGAGTCTGCTGTTTGTGATTGCTGTGTGTGATTCATGAGTTTAATATGTATGTGGGTGTGTGGTGGCTGAATGTGCTGTGTGTGATTCCTGAGTGTAATATGTGCAAATATGTGCAAACCACCATATCCTTTTTTCAGAAATATCATTAGCCAACAATACATTACAATCCCCACTATTAACCAGAGTATTATCCAGAAAACGTTTTGAGAGTTAGTTTTCACACAAAACAATAAACCGCTAATATAGATGAAAATTAAACAAAACAAATTATTTGGATGGTGAGAGTCATTTGCTTAATAAAGAAATGTACAACTTATTTCTACTCAAGAAATATTCAAAACTGTGTTTTTTTTAATCCTCTTACATTCTGCAATTAGATGTTTATAATTTCAAGCTTAATAGATACTTACCTTTCTCTATATTGTAACCTGCATTTCACATGAATTTCTATGAAATTAAATAATTTGTATCAAACCCACTTTTTGTTTGAGAATCTCAATATCATAGTCATCAACAAAATCACAATAAACACAACATTGACATATAATGGTTGTGATGCTTAGTCTGATTCTTTAATATCAATATTTTGCTGGGTTTTTTATTCCATTTTCAATTTCCATTCCCCGAAAACATCAGCCAACTCCTTACAAAATGCCACTGAGTAGAGTATTAGACCAATTTTATTTCCATCAAACTTCCAAATATACTGAATACAAATTTATATTTGCGCTTACACTTTATTTTTCTTGTCTCTCTTGTGAGCTGTTTGGTATTGAGTTAAGTGATGTCTTATCATCTCTAATACTTTATGCCCTGCACACATATTTCTGCAGAAGTTTCTTTAACCCCTTAAGGACACATGACATGTGTGACATGTCATGATTCCCTTTTATTCCAGAAGTTTGGTCCTTAACCCCTTCAGGACCGGACTGTTTTTGTGATGTTTGTACGTTAAGGACCAGAGCTATTTTAACACTTTTGTGTTGTGTTTGTGTTTAGCTGTAATTTTCCGCTCTCTCATTTACTGTTACGATACAAATTATATATTGTTTTTTTCAGGACAAAAAGGGCTTTCTTTACATACTATTATTTTTATCATGTCATATAATTTAATTTAAAAAAAAATAGTAAAATATGGTTAAAAAAAACAAAACGTGTTTTTTGACTTCTACTTAAAAAATATTTTACTGATCTACAAAATCGAATGAAACAAACTGCTAAATAGATTAAACATTTTGTCCTTAGTTTAAAAACACCCAATGTTTACGTGTTTATTTGCTTTTATTTGCAAGTTATAGGGCTATAAGTACAAGTAGGAAATTGCGGTTTCAAAATTTAAATTTTTCAAATGTATCAATAGTGACATTGTAACACTGTTATGTCATAAATCTACAAAAAACACCCCACATGTATATATTTTTCTTAAACTAGATAACCCAGGGTATTCATCTAAGAATATTTTGATACTTTCTATGCAGCCATTTTACCACAAACCTTTGTCAAACTTTGCATAGGTAGTTTATTTTTATTTATTTTTCACATAAATTGCAATTCAGGTATAAATTAACAGATCCTGTTATGTGTCACTGCCAAACAACACCCCAATATGTGTTCAGCAACATCTCCCGAGTACAGGGATACCCCCCATGTATAGGTGTATTGGGTTGTTTGGGGGCTAAAAGGCCACATTTTGCAGGTGCGCTTATCAGTTTCCCAGCTTGGAATTTTGACATGTAGTCAACCTGCATGCATGTCCTATTTGGGACATTTTTGAAGCCGGCCAATGTATTTTACCCCCATCAAACCATATATTTTTGAAAAGTAGACACCCCAGGGTATTTCACATGGTGGAATTTTTATACTTTCCGTGCACTAATTCTACAACCAGGCTTTGTCAAACATTGAGTTAGTACATTTTTTTCAGTTTTTTTCACACACATTGTACTTTAGGCATGAATTAACAGATCCTGTTATGTGTCACTGCCAAACAACACCCCAATATGTGTTCAGTAACATCTCCCAAGTACAGGGATACCCCCCATGTATAGGTGTTTTGGGTTGTTTGGGGGCTAAAAAGCCACATTTTGCAGGTGCGCATATCAGTTTCCCAGCTTGGAATTTTGACATGTAGTCAACCTGCATGCATGTCCTATTTGGGACATTTTTGAAGCCGGCCAATGTATTTTACCCCCATCAAACCATATATTTTTGAAAAGTAGACACCCCAGGGTATTTCACATGGTGGAATTTTTACACTTCCCATGCACTAATTCTACCACCAGGCTTTGTCAAACATTGAGTTAGTAAATTTGTTTCTGTTTTTTTCACACACCTTGTACTTTAGGCATGAATTATCAGATCCTGTTATGTGTCACTGCCAAACAACACCCCAATATGTGTTCAGTAACATCTCCCAAGTACAGGGATACCCCCCATGTATAGGTGTTTTGGGTTGTTTGGGGGCTAAAAAGCCACATTTTGCAGGTGCGCATATCAGTTTCCCAGCTTGGAATTTTGACATGTAGTCAACCTGCATGCATGTCCTATTTGGGACATTTTTGAAGCCGGCCAATGTATTTTACCCCCATCAAACCATATATTTTTGAAAAGTAGACACCCCAGGGTATTTCACATGGTGGAATTTTTACACTTCCCATGCACTAATTCTACCACCAGGCTTTGTCAAACATTGAGTTAGTAAATTTTTTTCTGTTTTTTTCACACACCTTGTACTTTAGGCATGAATTATCAGATCCTGTTATGTGTCACTGCCAAACAACACCCCAATATGTGTTCAGTAACATCTCCCAAGTACAGGGATACCCCCCATGTATAGGTGTTTTGGGTTGTTTGGGGGCTAAAAAGCCACATTTTGCAGGTGCGCATATCAGTTTCCCAGCTTGGAATTTTGACATGTAGTCAACCTGCATGCATGTCCTATTTGGGACATTTTTGAAGCCGGCCAATGTATTTTACCCCCATCAAACCATATATTTTTGAAAAGTAGACACCCCAGGGTATTTCACATGGTGGAATTTTTACACTTCCCATGCACTAATTCTACCACCAGGCTTTGTCAAACATTGAGTTAGTAAATTTTTTTCTGTTTTTTTCACACACCTTGTACTTTAGGCATGAATTATCAGATCCTGTTATGTGTCACTGCCAAACAACACCCCAATATGTGTTCAGCAAGATCTCCTGAATACAGTGATACCACCCATGCATAGGCTTGTTGGGTTCTTTGGGGGCTAAAAGGCCACGTTTGGCAGGTGCGCTTATCAGTTTCCCAACTTGGAATTTTGACATGTAATCAACCTGCGCCCATGTCCCATTTGAGCCAATGTATTTTACCCCCATCAAACCATATATTTTTGAAAAGTAGACAACCCAGGGCATTTTAAATGGTGGTATTTTAACACTTTTCATGCACTGAATTCTACCACCAGCCTTTGTCAAACTTTTGGATAGTAATCTTTTTTTGTTTCTTTGTCACACACATTGTACTTTAGGCATGAATTAACAGATCCTGTTACGTGTCACTGCCAAACACTGCCCAATATGTTCAGCAACATCTCTCGAGTACAGTGATACCCCCCCATGTATATGGTTGCCGGGTTGTTTGGGGGCCAAAAGGCAACAATCAGAACTTGCAGATGTCAGTTTTTCAACTTGATATATAGGTATGCTTGGTCTATCTTCAGTTTGACATATTTTTGTACTCCCCAGTTAATGTTACCACCATGACAATATGTATAGTATATATTTTTATAAAGTAGACATCAAAGGTTATAGAGGATGGGGTGTTTTGACTTCTTTCCCCCAACCATTTTGCCCCCCAAAGAAAGTGTAGTGGTATTTTTTTTATTTTGGTTTTTATGCACACGTCATCTGGTTTTGGCCAGCTTGTTATGTGTTACTGCCAGAAAACTTGTTAGGCCAAAGGTAGCAAATGTACATTTAGCAGCAATCTTTAAACTGACTCCTGCAAATGGAATCTAACTGGAGATTTGGGGGAAGGAAACTGACTCCAGTCAGAAGGGTCCAGTTGACCATCTTTCCCCTCATATACACGAAAGGCAAATGTGTATCCACTTTCGCTCTCGCACAGTTTGTACAGTTTTATGCCATACCTAGAGCGCTTTGAGGGGATGTATTGTCTGAACCCTAATCTCCCTTTGTATTTCATTAGAGATTCATCTATGGGTAAATTTTGTTGGGGGGTATAAACATCTGAAAATTTGTCGTGAAAATGGTCTAGCAGTGGGCGTATTTTATAAAGCCTATCGTATTGGGGGTGATCTCTAGGGTGACAGAGGGTATTGTCACTGAAGTGTAAAAATCTCAGCAGTAACTCATATCTGGCTCTAGGCATGGTTTGGGAGAATACTGGACTCGACATTATTGGGTTGGTGCTCCAGTATGAGCGAATCGATGGCTTTTTTATAATCCCCATGAGCATTGTAAGAGCCCAGAATTTTTTACGCTCTGGGACATCTGTGGGATGCCAGTCATGCTCCCTGGCTGTATAGCTACCTGGATTGTTGTCAATAAATTGGGTAGCATACAAGTTAGTCTGGGAAGCAATCTCCTCCCAGATGGTATCCCCTAAAAATAGTTCTACATACTGCATTGGGGAGAAGCCATCCACATTAACATTAATGCCTGCGTTGGCAATAAAAGGGGGGACGTTGGGCTCGGCTAACTGTGGAGGTACCCAGTCCTCCTCCACATTTGGCATAGCAGATGAAGCACAGCTTCTTTCTTCAGCCGGCTCACACACAGATGACATGTCGTCTTGACTAGACATGTCAGAAAACTGACCTGGGTCAAAATCTGACGCAGTGTCAGTGGCGTCAGAGTCTGACGCCAAGAAGGCATATGCCTCCTGCAAGTTATACATACGCTGCATGTTTTACACACGACTAAAACAAATTACAAACACAAAAAAAAATTGTTATACTTTTTTTTTTATTTTTTTTTATTTTTTACTAAAACAGACTAAACAGCAATCCCTAAACTAACTCCTGTCACAAAAATCTAATGGAGATTTGGGGGAAGGAAACTGACTGACTAAGACAGACCAAGACAGACCAAGACAGACCAAGACAGACCAAGACAGACCAAGACAAACCAAGACAAATATTTTTAAAACAAATTTAACCCTTTAAGGGCAAAAAAAAATACAGACAGTACAAATGCACTGCTGTAACAGATCTGGCAGGGAAGGGGTTAACATTGATTTTTAATTCACTTTAGATACTCTGGAACACTTCTACTGCAACAAACTATCACGATCTCTGTCTCTCTCGCCTCACAAAACGCTACAGAGGAGAGAGGGGCAGAGATCACTGTCAAAGTGAGTGTTTGTAACACCCACTTTGACACCCACTTTGACAGCAGCCAATTGTGAGCAATCGCGGATCGCTCACACACCGTAATTGGCTGTTACTATCTGCCTGGGATGTCTGGCAGATAGTTACAGCATTGTACTGGCTGGAGCGATCTTTGATCGCTTCCTGCAGCCCGTTTTTTCGCTATGACGGTTCAGGACCGTCAGCGGTCCAAACGCACGTTTTACCGCTGACAGTCCTGAACCGTTCGCGGTCCTGAAAGGGTTAAGGGGTTAAAGAGTTATCTATTATTATTTTCACATGTTTATATATTCGCATCTTGTATTTTAAATGAAAGCTATGGTTTTTTTTTTTCACTAAAATAACTTGGACGGAAAATAGTTAATTAAGCATCATTCACTAATGTTCTAAACTTAAAAAAAAAAGGATCAGATTGCACAGTTTTTTTTTCTTTTCTTCTTTTTAAATCTATAGATAAGGAAAACCCATTTCCTTTTTCAGAGAATATAAATTGTAACTCTTCCTGGCTTGGGCAGATGCTGTGCAGTGTAGAAGAACTGACCTGTTCATAAAGATGAATCACAAAGTAAACGTTATGGTTTCTCTCCTTTGTGCATACATCACTTTTTTAAATGTAAATGTAAAAGCGGGGCAATCAAGAAATGTTCCAGATGCCATTGAACAGATAATGAATATAACTAAGAACCTAACCATGCATATAAAAAATATGGTAAGTGATTTGTTATTATCTTTAATACACACTCATTCTTCAAATACTTTAATAATAAATGATTTATTTGTGTTATTTATTTACAGAATTTGCCCTATTTCTTTGCTGTCCCCGACGAAAATGAGGTAATACATTATTATTGAGCTTTCTGTTGTTTTGTTGTGCAAAGTGAAGCTTACATCAACATTGATTTTCTATTCAAAACCATGCTTCTTTTACATTAGGTAATTGATAACACTAATAGGATTTGCAGTTTGTTTTAGAGATGCTTTATCTTTGTATAAAAGATCATTACAATACATAAAAATCGCTATGTATCTGCAGTTTTGACAATTACAATGCTGTCTGTTAGCTGTTCCACTATTAAAGGGAGCACTGCCAAAGCATAGAACATTTCAGTGTGTTAGGTGTGAAGAGAGTATCCTATTTTTCATTTTATAAAAAGTGTAGATTTCTCATGGATGCCATTTGGACAATCAGTTACAATCCTGTTACTTCCTGGTTTGCTTAGCTCAGTGGAGCTAAACTCAAGAGGTAAGGAATAGCCCAAAGCACCTGTCTTGCAATGCCTTCTCATTGGGCTGCATTAGGAAGTCTGTGATTGGACAGTCACAGATAGTCTTGGCTGTATTAGAAGGGGAAGGCTCGAAAAACCTGTTGACAATAGGTCTGCCGGTTTTGCAGGTTGTTTTGAAACAAACCCCAGTGGAAAAAAATGCATAATTAAATGCATGCATATTTTCATTGAAGTATATCTTCTAAAAAGTGAATTTTATTTATTTTTGTATCTGGGCAGTGGAGTGTTCATTTAATGGCAATGTTAATGTTCAGCTGACATTCTCAACCAATCACTGCCCATGGGGAAATTACACAACCTTGCCTTATTGTCATGGAAGCTGGGCTTCAGGGTGATGGGGACAGCGAATTAGTACGGAATGGGAAGTAAATTGTTTAGTAGTAATGCAAGGCCAGGGACTCCAGACACCCTTCTGTTGAAGTAGTTATGGTGCCTAGAGTCTTCCTTCAAGGCCAGGTATAGCATTTGAAAGTATGTGAATGCTGTTGCTCTTGCACATATTTTAAGGAACTGGCATCGCCCTGCGTTCCCATGGCATACATCCCCTGGTCAATGCTGGATGTGTCTCAGGGCAATTTAAGACTAGAACAAAAACTAATACAGAGGTCTGCTAGCAATTTTCTACTAGAAAACATTTTTTCTAAAATGTAATCTAAAATTCAATGCTTTAATTACCCAGATGAACATATGAGTGTTAAGGATCCAAATTAAAATTATAATAGTTTATTTTAAAATTTGTAAATGAAGGGATACAAATTGGTTTTTTTTTTAATCCACTTCTTACAGCTCAAATATTGTGCCTCTGTTTTGAATGTGATATCTCAAAAAAAAAAAATGAGGAATATATTTTTCCATTAGAATTAATATATACTGCGTAGAGATGACCAATTATTTGATTCCATATTTTTCTGCAGACAGACCTTGCATGGAAAATGAATGTTTTTAGAAAAGGAATTCATAATCTTCACACAGTTTTAAAACACAGCATCCCTTATTCCCAAAATGTCACAGTCATCAAGGACAACCTGAAGTACGTGACTGATAACTGCCCACCACTAGTGAGTATTAAATACATTTTATATTAATAGTGTGCAGGTCTTTATACCAAAAACCAAAGAAAAGAATGTTACTTGCGCTTTCTCCTTAATCCCTATGTATATTTAGACAAATGGAGGTAATTTAGTTGCTCCAATGGCCATTGGAGGGAATGCCCGCCTGCCAACGTCAAGGCAGACCCCCCTAGGGAATGCCCGCCTGCCAACGTCAAGGCAGACCCCCCTAAGCGGGTCCTAACACTGACCCTTCAGCCTGCTTCCTTGAGCTTCTGGCAAAGATATCTCTAATGAGACAGAAAGGGGTAAAAAAAAAAAAAAATACCCCTTTCTGTCTCATTAGAGATATCTTTGCCAGAAGCTCAAGGAAGCAGGCTGAAGGGTCAGTGTTAGGACCCGCTTAGGGGGGTCTGCCTTGACGTTGGTAGGCGGGCATTCCCTCCAATGGCCATTGGAGCAACTAAATGACCTCCATTTGTCTAAATATACATAGGGATTAAGGAGAAAGCGCAAGTAACATTTTCTTTTCTTTGGTTTTTACTATATATTGGGGCTGATGTGTATTGTAGTCGTTGCTGCTGGCCCAGCAGTAATGGGACTAAGCGCAGGACTTCTCTTTTTGTATTAGGATCTTTATACCGCTCATCAACAATGCCATATTTTTTGTTTTTAAAACCATTTTATTTCTAAACTTATATGTTTGATCAGTCAAGTTGGTAACAAAAATATATATGAGCGCACTTGCAGGATTTAATTGGTGCTTTCATTGATGCAAATTCATGAAAACAATTGTCCAGCCTGGACTTTTTTTCAACACCAAGTTACAAAGTGAAAAGTAAGTTCAAATAGGTAAGAATGTGATTAAAGATGAGACTGTCAAAATGAGCATATACAACCAAGAGGCATCAAGGAATTATTAAAGGATCACTATAGTGCCTGGAAAACAAACTCGTTTTCCTGGCACTATAGTGTTAATAGGTCCCCTCCACCCCTGGGGTCCCACTCCCGCCGGGATCTAGGGGTAGGAAGGGGTTAAACACTTACCTTTCTCCAGCGCCGGGGAGTCTCCTCCTCCTTCCAACGTCATCGGCTGAATGCGCATGCGCGGCAAGTGCCGCGCGCGCATTCAGTCAGTCCATAGGAAAGCATTTCTCAATGCTTTCCTATGGTCATCCAGCATCTTCTCACTGTGATTTTCACAGTGAGAAGCGCGGAAGCGCCTCTAGCGGCTGTCAATGAGACAGCCACTAGAGGCTGGATTAACCCATATGTAAACATAGCAGTTTCTCTGAAACTGCTATGTTTACAGCTTCAGGGTTAATCCAGCCTCTAGTGGCTGTCTCATTGACAGCCGCTAGAGGCGCTTCCGCGCTTCTCACTGTGAAAATCACAGTGGGAAGTGCCTCTAGTGACTGTCAATGAGACAGCCACTAGAGGCTGGATTAACCTTAATGTAAACATAGCAGTTTCTCTGAAACTGCTATGTTTACAGCTGCAGGGTTAACCCTAGATGGACCTGGCACCCAGACCACTTAATTGAGCTGAAGTGGTCTGGGTGCCTATAGTGGTCCTTTAACCCCTTAAGGACCAAACTTCTGGAATAAAAGGGAATCATGACATGTCACACATGTCATGTGTCCTTAAGGGGTTAACCTTACACTAGAAATATTGTGTAGAACACACCTTATGTGATATTACATGTAAAATGGTGCCTAAAGGCCAATAGGTGCGTCGTATCAGCATTAACATGAACAGCCAATAGGCATGAAGATTATAATAATCCTTCACTGGAAATATTGTGTAGAACACACCTAATGGGTTATGACATACAAAAAATGGTGCCTATCAGCAAAAGAGACAATATGTACAAAAGATAAAATAACAATATGTACAAAAAAGAAAGCAAACAAGGAAACTGAGTATTCCCAGTACATGGAAAAATAAGTAAAATACAAACAGATTATTCAAGGCACAATATCCTCAGAGCAAATAACAGCAACATTACAATAAATGATTCCATATTTAACATGTTATTCATCTATAGGCAGGAGCTTTTATAGAAAAATCTTCGATTAGTATTTGCATGTCTCCATTAGTAATTGCTGCAAAACAAAAAGCAAGGCTAGCACAAAAATACTAACAAGCCTTACTAGGTGTAACTATATGCAAAACAGCACTTAAATACTCGGAGAGCCCTGCTAACCAAAAATCATCACAAAGAAAACTTTTTTAAGCTAAACAATTATTATTGAGCAGAATATACACGCAACTTCTAACTATAGTCCCAAATAGTCTATCTAAAATCATGTAGAGAGTTTTTCTCGTTAAGGGATATAGTGCGGAGGGTATATATCCAAAAGGCTTCTCGCCTAAGGAGTGTTTCACAGACGCCACCACATGTAAGTGCATAGGTACATGGTCCATGGCAATGAACCCAAGGGTAGTCCCTTGGCCAATGGCAGCCCAGATAACCAATCTATGGCCACTGATGCATTCTCTTAGATCATTCAACATCTTTCCAATGTACACCAGTCCACAAGGGTTAGTTACCTTGCATATCACATGAGTAGTGATACAGTATATTATTTTAAATTCTTTGTCAAGTCAGGGGTGGGAAAATTACTTTCCAGGGTCATAGAGTTACAGGCAGTATAGTTCAAACACAGATAGCACCCAGTGTTAATGCTCTCAGACTGTTCTGTGGCGAGTGAATACTGATCAGTGCGGACTAGTCTGTCCCTTACATTTGACCGGTTGCGGTAGCTAATCATGGGAAGAGATTTGAAGATGGGTGGCAGTGGAAAATCTTTGCTAAGTATTTCACAATCTTTCTGAGTGATTCTGGCGATGGCAGATGAGTTAGTGTGAAATACTTGTGAAAAAAAACAATCAATCTTGCACCTTTTCTGTACGGATTATAGGTTCAGCCTGTCTCTATCCACCAAAAAAGAGGGAGGGTGAAAAAAAACAAAACAACTAAATGAAATTCGAACTGAACACGTTTCACATCACTACTAGATGCTTTCTCAACATCAACACTGTCAGCATCCAGTAGTGACATGATAAGTGTTCAGTTCCCTGTTTAATTTAGTTTGTGGGTGTACGTTTGTCCCACCCATTTTTTTTAATGCCCAATGCAGAAATTCGTTAGCTGCAATTCCTATAACTGTTGCTTCTTATGGTGAGCATGCCCTGTTCATAATATTGTAATTAATCTACACTACAAGGATACTCGTTCACCAGATATCTTTATGATCATATATTGTATAAACCTGCCACAACGCCAATGTACCACATTCTTGGCAGGTCCTCCTGGGACTCTCTGCAGGGCAAGAACAAATAGGGACCTGTAAAGAGGGACCTCTGTCAGGGAGGGGTGTATTAGGTTGCTAGGATAGGACCTGCCAAAAATGGGGTACATTGGCCTTGTGGCAGACTTATGCAATATATGATAATATACTGTGATTAAATGCCCATTATTTGTATCTGGGTTATGTGTTTTTAAAGAAGATTATTGCATTCTGTGAGCTTTGAAATTGCCTTCTAGTGAATGAGTGAGTGCGTAGGATGTAGTATGTTGTATTAGCAGCACCCTTATAATCTATGCAGGCTCAGGTGAGTACAGCTTTTTTTGGTATGTGTATATATACATAGTTACATAGTTACATAGCTGAAAAGAGACTTGCGTCCATCAAGTTCAGCCTTCCTCACATTTGTTTTTTGCTGTTGATCCAAAAGAAGGCAAAAAAAAAACAGTTTGAAGCACAATTTTGCAACAAGCTAGGAAAAAAATTCATTCTTGACCCCAGAATGGCAGTCAGATTTATCCTTGGATCAAGCAATTATTACCCTACATTGAAAGATTATATCCTTGAATATTCTGTTTTTGCAAGTATGCATCTAGTAGCTGTTTGAACATCTGTATGGACTCTGATAAAACCACTTCTTCAGGCAGAGAATTCCACATCCTGATTGTTCTTACAGTAAAAAAACCTTTCCTTTGCCTTAGACGAAATCTTCTTTCTTCCAGTCTAAACGCATGGCCTAGTGTCCTACGTAAAGTCCGATTTGTGAATAGATTTCCACACAATGGTTTGTATTGGCCCTGAATATATTTGTATAATGTTATCATATCCCCTCTCAGGCGACGTTTTTCTAAACTAAATAGGTTTAAATGTGTTAACCTTTCTTCATAGCTGATATGTTCCATTCCTTTTATTAATTTTGTAGCCCGCCTCTGCACTTTTTCTAGTGCCATAATATCCTTCTTTAGAACAGGTGCCCAAAATTGATTTATAAAGAGGCAAAATTATATTCTTGTCCCGAGAATGAATGCCCTTTTTCATGCATGACAATACCTTACTGGCCTTGGCCACTGCTAATTGACATTGCACATTGTTGCATAGTTTGTTGTCTATAACAATTCCCAAGTCCTTTTCGTGTGTTGTTATCCCTAATTCGCTTCCATTAAGGGTATACGTTGCTTGTGTATTCTTTACGCCGAAGTGCATAACTTTGCATTTTTCAACATTAAATTTCATCTGCCATTTGAGTGCCCAGTCCTCCAGTCTATATAAATCCCTCTGCAGCAAAGTAATATCTTGCTCACATTGTATTATTTTACAAAGTTTTGTGTCATCTGCAAACACTGAAACATGACTTTCAATGCTGTCTTCAAGATCATTTATAAACATGTTAAATAGAAGGGGTTGCAGAACAGACCCCTGAGGGACACCACTTGCCACCTTTGTCCAGCTTGAAAATTAACCATTAACGACAACTCTTTGTACTCTGTTTTTAAGCCAATGTTCTACCCCAAAACAAGCATTTTCATCTAGACCGATTTCCTTGAGTTTGAACAGTAATCTATTGTGTGGAACTGTATCAAATGCCTTGGCAAAATCCAAATAGATCACATCCACTGCAACACCCTGATCTATTCTTACTTATATATATATATACTTACTTCTTCGTAGAACGCAATCAAGTTAGTTTGTTTGACATGACCTGTGCTTCATAAAACCGTGCTGAGTTTTGCTGATAACCATGTTCTTCTCAAGGAATTCTTGAATATTATCCCTTAATAACCTTTCAAATATTTTACCACCCACAGAAGTTAAGCTCACAGGTATATAATTTCAAGGCAAGGATTTTGAACCGTTTTTGAATATAGGAACCACGTCTGCCTTCCTCCAATCCTCCGGAACACTGCCTGAAAGAAAAGAATCTTGAAAGATTAAAAACAGAGGTTCACTTATTTCTACACTTAGTTCCTTAAGTACACGTGGATGGATACCGTCAGGCCCTGGAGCTTTGTTTATATTAACTTTCTTTAGTTGCTGCAGCACCTTGTCTTGAGTTAACCAATTACAATTATTCTGCAAGTTTTTAGTAGCAATAATTTGCACATCTATTGCCATGGGTTCTTCCTTGATATATACGGAGGAGAAATAGTTATTTAAAATTCCTGCCTTTTCCTGGTCTTCATTAACTAACACCCCCGTTTCAGTTTTTAGTGTACCTACACTTTAATTTTTGTGTTTTTTAGAATTTATGTGCTTAAAAAATGCTTTGGGGTTGGTTTTGCTCTCTTTAGCTATCATTTTTTCATTTTGAAGTTTAGCAAGTCTAATCGCCTTTTTGCATGCATTACTTGCTTCCTTATATATGTATATGTATGTGTGTGTGTGTGTGTGTGTGTATATATATATATATATATAATATATATAAAGTCATGGGGAAATCTTGCTTCTGCCTCCTTCTGAGACCCCTAGTATCCCTCTACTGCACCGGCCCTATCCATGTACTTCGTTCCATTACTCTATTTATCCAATGAATATGTGTGCAAGATTTGTGAATGGACAGATGCAAAGAATAGAAAAAAAAATTGCAAAGGGGGTGACACGGACACCCCACCCACCAACACCCCTAGTTTTACACAGTGTCTTGACCTTCACCCTCCTCTTTAGCCAAGTACTCGAACCAGAGTTGCCAACAATCTGCATGTTGGATGTTCATCCCAATGAGGGTGGCATGTAATGCCTCAGCTGCCTGTATCTCTTCAAGTCTGTGGAACCATTGCTTCTTTATGGGATCTTGTGCCTGTCTCCATAAGGCAGGTACTAGAGCTTTAACAGCATTGAGCAGGTGTCGTAAGGTAGATTTTCTGTATTTTGTAAATAGCATGGGAGTCAGGTGCAGCAGCATCTCTTCTGTCCCGAAGGGTAATGCAGCACGGATATGTCAGTAATAGCACCATATGCCAAAAAGGAACTAATTTAGGGCACTCCTACCAAATATGAATGATCATCCCCTTACCTTCCTGGCACCTCCTACATGTGGATGGGAATGTCAGAATTGTTTTCTAAAGCAGTACTGGTGTCCTGTACCAGAATGAAAGGAGTTTGTAGTTCACCTCCTGGTACTTAGAGCTGATCAAGCGTTTATTATTATTATTATTATTGTATTATTTATATAGTGCCATCAGATTCTGTAGCGCTGTACAATGAGTGGACTAACAGACATGTAATTCTAACCAGACAACTGGACGTACAGGAACAGAGAGGTGGAGGGCCCTGCTCAATAAGCTTACATTCTAGAGGGAGTGGGCTATAGTGACATAAAGGGTAAAAGTAGGGGTACGAAGTACGTTGTTAGAAAAGTATTCACTGAGGGCATAGTAGGTAATTTATGACAGTTGCAGGAGAGGAGTCATGGAGGGTGGAGGATAAAAACCTGCTAACAGTTTAATTGATATGCTTTCTTGAAGAAGTGAGTTTTCAATGATTTCTTTTGAATGAGTGGAGACTGGGTGAAATTCTTATGGAGAAGGGAAGGGAGTTCCACATAAGAGGTGCAGCCCTGGAAAAGTCTTGGAGGCAAGCTTTAGAGGTGGGAGTATGGACAGAGGATATACGTAGGTCTTTGGCAGAGCGTAGGGGCCTCGACGGGACATACTTGTGTATTAGGGAGGATAGGTAGGTTGGAGCAGCATTATGTAGGGACTTGTAAGCAAGCACCAGAATTTTAAATTGAGCCCTATATCGAACTGGAAGCCAATGCAGGGACTGACAGAGCGGGGAGGAGTGGGAGGTGCGAGCGGACAGGAAAACGAGCCTCGCCGCTTCATTCATTATAGATTGAAACAGTGCAATCTGGGAACACGTAAGACCACTGAGAAGAGTAATGCAGTAGTCCAGGCGAGACAGAACAAGAGCTTAACAATTAGAATCCTTGTGTGGAGTCCAATGGAGCCAATATAAGGGAGAAAACAAAATGGGACAGAAATACTAATATAGTGTAGTATGTCTATAACAGCAGAGGCAGAATATAAGGAAAAAATATATTGCACTCAACTCACACTTTTCTGGAGCTCAAGATCAGCTCCAGATCATAGCTTATGGACGGTACAATCCCCGTCTGTGGATGTTAGGATGGTCCTGATTTCCTCTGGTATCATATCCCTGTGCCAATAGTCCACGTGGTGTATTCCAGATGATGCTCCAGTGATATATATATAGGATATAAAAGAGCAGGAATAGTGTTCTCTGTATTAATAAAACAAATAAAATAAAGAGAGAAATATACTCGCAATGGATGAGCAAATTGGGATTGCTCAGTCCTTTACAGCTCAGGTGGTTTGTCCACCACCCGGGAATGTGAGATACAGCTTCTCCAATAAAAAAATGTCCAATGAAGGTCCAGGGGTGCAAATGCAGATTAATTTTATTAAACAAATAAAAAGTACGTAACACACTAACGCGTTTCACCTATACAGAAGGCTTTTTCAAAGTGTTACAGAGTAGGGGACCTTCACTCTTAAATAGCTAAGAAATTGAAAAAAAAACGGTCAGATGATGCCACTAATCATGGAACCTGAACATTAATTAACTTTAAAACATAAAATAACACCAAATAAGCAATTAAAGATAAAAGAGAGTTTTGGACAGGTTGAGTTTAAGGAAGTGAGCAGCCATTCATTTGGAAATCGAAGAGAAGCAGTCAGAGACACGAGTCAAGATGGGCGGAGAGAGATCAGGCAAACTTTAATTCAATGATTGCAAGGTTCCCAGGTCATGTGGCTGAAAACCAAGCCCAGATCATCTCCCCTCCACCACCATGCTGGCTAATAAACTGTGCTTAGTTTTTGCCAAACATGTTGCTGTGCATTATGGCCAAACATTTCCACTTTGATTTTGTCTGTCTAATGGACATTGTTCCAGAAGTCTTGTGATGTGTTCAGATGCAACTTTGCAAACCTAAACACTTTCTCCTGGCAACCCTTCCAAACAAACCATACTTGTTCAGTCTTTTTCTAATTGTACTGTCATGAACTTTAACATTTAACATGCTAACTGAGGCCTGTAGAGTTTCAGATGTAACTCTTGGGTTTTTGCCTTCTTTCTTCATGCAAACACTCCACAGATTTGTGTGCACAACAAATTTAAGCCTAAATCTATCAAATGCATTCAAGTTGTATTGATGCCTGGAATAGAAGTGTTTAGGTATAAACACGTCTATTACTGTGAGCTACACATATATACATGTATGTATGCCTCCCAAATGCCTCTATTTCAGCGGGACAATCTCGACTTTGGGGTCTTGTCCTGCCGTCCTTACTTAATTCCCTGGTGTCTCACTTTTGGGACACCTGGGAACTGTCTTGCACTGAAATAGTGCTCCCTTCAGGGTCAGCCCTGTTCTGGCCTGTGGGACTGACTAGCAGCCCAGCGTGCATTTACGCCAGGCTGACAGGCCAGTTAATTGGGCAGACAAGCCCGCTTTGCCTGTGGGCTAAGCCAGTGACACAATGACGCCACTAGTCAATCTCCTTTACCCCCTCTTGCACCAAATTCTTGGACTGTCAGAGTTGGGAGGTATGTACATGTGCATACTGCACATGCTTTGAAATCAGGAATTGTGTGTGACACTATGACTTGTGTTTTCATAGTGAGCATGAATGAAGCTTTACTTATTAAATCTCAGTAAAAAAAAACACACTGACGATACAGTCTATAGAGCCAAGAAATAATATGGACATAAAGTTCGAGAACTAACACAGACTCTTCCGCCCCCTAGTTACTCAGATCAGTAATATCAATGAGTTGTGTTGTAAAACAAAACAAAACAAAAAAAATAAACAACTGAACAAACTGAACAAACTGAACAAACAACATGAGTCATTTAAGTTTTATTTTGAGGTTATTTTAATACCTATAGTGAACATTGCTTTACTATTTTCCAGGTAACTCTACTGGTAAATAGGTAATTACACTGGTGCTTCACAGCCCAGTATTTTTCAGCCAATTAACAAGTTAAAAAAACACCTGGTATGTTTTCTCCTTAAAAAGGCACAGCAAGATTAATTAGTAGGCTTGTACACTGGTCACATACCGTATTTTTCGCTCCATAAGACGCACCACACCATAAGACGCACCTAGTTTTTAGAGGAGGAAACCCAGAAAAACAAATATTCTGAACAAACTGTCCCATAGTGTTTCTTACTATGGGACAGTTCGTTCAGAATATTTTTTTTTCTCCCCTGTCCCATAGTGTTCCTTACCACCCACTCCCCTCTCCTGTCCTATAATGATCTTTAAACCACCCTCCCCTTGAGTGCCCACTTCCTTTCAGTCCCGCCGGAAACCGGAACCTGAAATTGAAGTTCCTGTACCGTGGTGCGCGCTGTTAAGCTGGCCCACACTACAAGACAGGTAAGTAAAGCTTCACATTCGCTCCATAAGACGCACAGACATTTCACCTCACTTTTGAGGGGGGAAAAAGTGCATCTTATGGAGCGAAAAATACGGTAAATCATAAAAACATCTAAATGAATTTCCAATTAAATATGAATAGAAGATAATGTGATATGGACAAGATAAACAATTTCAAATTCATTATGATCAAAATACAATGATTGAAAATGTATTGAATTTGTTTTATGTTTTTGTCTTTCAGCATGGACACGGGACACATGGCAAAATATATGTTTTTCAGAAAGCTCCTGCATTTCTCACTAATCTATATAATTTTCTAGAAAAACTTTATGGAGCAAATACATGTAACAGTAAAACATTTCAAGAAAAGTGACAGAATCCTATTCAATATTCCTCTGAATGCACCTCTTCAGTTACAAACCTATAACATGAGAAGTAAATTTGAGTTGTAAACAAAATAATTATATTCTGCATAAACAAACTCTAAAAAATTTACAATTACTACTGTTTAATTTATACAAGCAATATTATACATAGATTATTTCCAAAATGTTAAATGAATTTTGAAAAAAAAAAAAACAGGAAAAAAAACACTTGCAGGGTTATTCACTAAAGACCGGATTTTGCCCGGATTGACTAAATTCTTTTAAAATGACTGAATTCTGCCCCAAATTGCAATTCTCATATTTACTAATGATAAATCCAGTTGGAATTTTCTCAAAGCGACCACATTTGCATTGATCAGTTGTACGCATTTGTTGTCCAGTTTTTGCATCTCAACCCTATGTAGCTCCATATGCGCATGCGAAGCCAGAGCCGTGCACACATTCAAACCGCCCATAGGAAAGCTTTACTCAATGCTTTACTATGGACGTCCAGCGTGAGTTCAAAGAGATTTTCGCACTGAGGATCGCGGAAGCGGCCTCTAGTGGCTGTCAGGGAGACAGCCACTAGAGGCTGGATTAACCTTTAATGTAAACATAGCAGTTTCTATGAAAGTGCTATGTTTTCAGCTGCAGGTTTAAAACTAGGGGGACCTGGCAGAAGTGGTCTGGGTGCCTATCATGGTCCTTTAAGTCATCTTCTTTTCTTCACCCTCCCCCTCCAAAAAAATATCCAAACATTCTACTGAAAATAGAAAAAACAAAAAAATAAAACTGCAGCTGCAACAAAAATAAATTCATGTGAGCTCTGCAAGGGCCCCCACAGAATTAGCTCCCAAGGCAATTCATTAAGGCTTTCCTACAATTTGAAATCTCAGTAGAATGCTCTTGGCTTGTGGGTGAGGGTGGTAGGTATGGCAATTTTTAATTGAGGGCTTGTGGACCCCTAGCCACCAAGTGGGGGGTGTTTTCCCCCTACTTCAGGGGGGGTGAACAATGGTGGTGCACCCCCTCATTAGTTATTAAATAGCCGCACCAGCAGCCATTGCAGCTGGAGGGCAAAGTGAGATGTCCACTTGCTTATTATATTAGTAGCCCCCACACGTGACTTATCCAAATCCCTTTACTGAATTGTAAGACCAGTTCCAGGTCCCCCTACTATTTTATTGGCAAAATCCCCATGGAATCGTTCCAGCTGACTCAGAATGGCCTGTACAGCAGCAAATGATTTTGATACATTTGGTACGGGGCCATTCAAATTTTAGTGAATAATGCTCTACAGTTGAGACTAAAATAGCCAAGTTACATATGAGCTGAAAAACATTTCCAAATAAACTATTTTAGCTTTTCAGAGTTTAGTGACTAACACTGACTATATACGCCCTACACTCACACATTTTGTATTAAGCCACTAATTATACAATGAGAGATGCTTAGTTTCAAAATCAAAACAGCTTTCTTCAATCAGTTTGTATTGAAAAGAAGCAGAAATTCTTGATAAATTGATCTCCAGTCTGGTTTCAGCTTTTAGCTTTAAGCAGTACAAGCTATTTTTTCAAATATCCAGGGTATTTTTAGAAATAGATTTTATAAAGCATCACAAAATATTTTACTGTTTAAGAAGCAAATGCATTTTTGCTTAAATATTATACATTTTGAGGCGCAGTTATTTAGTTGTATGCTCTTAATCTGAATAAATGACAATAGAAAATATATTCAAATGTACTAAATTAGCAACAACAACAAAAAAATTGAAAAATGGCAAGAAACTTCCATTTATTTTATCTTATTAGCCAAATAAAACATAGGGATTCATGACTTTTTTTCTGTCTCAATGTATGGTTTTGACCTTAAGAGATGGGATTGATGGATTGATGGATGGATAGATGAATGGATGTATGGACAGTTGAACAAATACAAAGTTTTAGTGCCACTATTCGCAAACTGATCAACGTCCAGCTTGAGCACAAATTCATGACAAAGTCACCTTTATGCAATGGGATTTTTACCATAGTTGTTATGCCCATCCTAAAGAGACATTGACTGAATTAACTGAAATATTTACTAGCCAAAGCAGTTAAACTGAAAAAAATCTCTGTCGGCTATGCTTCCAGTTCAGCTACTATGTCATTAAGTTTGAAATTCACTGATAATTCCCAATAATCCTCAGGTGCTGGTCTAGATGAGAAGGAGACATGTTGGTACAGATGGGCTCAGAGAAAGTTTGTTGAAGGTGATGTCAACCTTCATATAGAGGTTCCATTGTCCCATCTTGTTCTTCATCTTTTTTCAAGGCCTCCTTCTGATCACCTCTGTTTTCTACATCTGTTTTCACTTGCTGCCATGCTTGCCTCTTCCTGCTTGCTGACCACTTTGACTTCACCATCCACAAAATGTATATCTGTACTAAGGCCTAGGTGCAAACCTGATCAGCACCACAAAAAATGACTTAGTCACTATCATTTCCATCAATGGCAGGCAGCTTCAGCAAAAAAGCTATACTAAAAGGACTTAAAGTAAGGGTTTGCCATAAACTCATAAGCCCAGGTATGTGTACAGATGGCCAGTAAGAAGAAATATCCTCTCGATGTCTCCATGGAAAAACCATGCTAAACATGATAGATTTCCATAAAATGGAATTGAAATTAAGAAAAAGGAAGCCTAAGGTGTGGAGATTTAGAAACGTTTTGGTTTTTAATAGAACCAGAAAATTAAAAAAGAAAAATTGATGCGCCAAATTTTGTCCATTGAGTGATTTCGTTAATCTAAATCTCGCTCTATAAATTCAGGTAATATTTTTGATTTGGCCTAATAAAATGTACACTCACTCTTTGGGAGCTTAGATCCAGCTCCAACTTGTGCGCTTGGGCGAAATTATCCATGCCTAGGGATGTAGTGTAGTACAGGCTCTGCACGCAGTCCTTTTGGTAATGGATACACTCGAAGATATGTGAAGAAAAAAAAAAAATATATATATATATATATATATATATATATATATATAGTGCAGTATGGCAAGCTAATTAGCAGGAGTAGGTAAGTATAAAAAATGTACACTCCCATATTATTGAGCCTAAGTAATGGCTCCACAGATATAGTGTGAAGTGGTATGATCCCCACTCTAGGATATAGATGACATAGATCTCCCTCTGAATGTATGTCTAAAAGAGAAATAAAGCCACTATAGTGCACATTGCAAAAATAAAATTTAAAAGCAAGATAAGTGAAAACCCTACTCACATGTGGTAAAGCAAAGTTAGGCTTGCTCAATCCAAGGGACACAGCTGGTATAAATCTCTACCAAGGATATGGAGCTCAGGATTCCAGCAGCAAATCGTAAGGTCAAATAAAGTTTATTAATAAAAATAGTCAAATGTAAGATATAATATACCTAATGCGCTTCACCAATAACTGGCTTTTTTCTTGTGAGTTTGCCTCCATTCTTCAAACACAGTAATTCCTCCATGCTGTGTGTAACGGATCGCCTGGCACCCCGACTGGGTACCTCCGTTAAAGGATGCTCCTAGCGCTTCCTGAGGACTCCAAGCACTCTGGCAGACACCACAATCACCGAATCAGAGAAGCGTATAAATCCTCTCAAGCATAGGAATGCTGTAGACCGAGGAATAGGAACCATACGAATAGGCTTACACTCCTAGCAGTCAACTGGAACAGCATACAATAAATCCTTCCCCCAATAATGAGACGACACTTCACTTTGAGGGTAAAACAGGAACTCTGGACTGGCTCATCCAGCCTGGCTTTTATTACAATAATACACATACAGTCCACACCCAGGGGGAGGCATAAAATACCCAATCACATACATGGTTCAGCCCACACATCCCCTCCCCTCAGATAACATTAAACCCAATTATCCGGTACACCTTTTCAGCCAAGTTCTGGATGTACCCCAAAAACAGGGGGTACACCTTTAAATCCAGCATCGCTGGACAACATATTCAAAATTCAAGTCATTCGGATGAACGGTTCGGGAGATATGGGGTTCCAAAGATTTGACCGACCGCATGGGTAAAGTATCCGAAAACAGTTCCATGCATTTTGGCCCTGCGGTCGGTCACAGAAAAGGGAATGAAACAGACGAATTGCCTGGGTTATAGAGACTAAGGGGAATTCGCATGAATCACCTAGTTCGTGAGTGTCTTTCTACCGAACGGCGGGCCGTTCGGTAGTTTCCCCACGAAATCCTGGAAGTCTGGAGGTCTCAGCGATGCTTGCCTAGTCGAGTGTCCATTTTCAGTTCCAGACACTCGACGGCAAAACACCGCTGTTCGGTAGTTTAAGATGGCCGCCGCCACGTGTTCGGCTCCCGAATGGCGGCCACCCAGAGGACAAAGACCACACTGCACGGACTGCCAATTACCCGTTTGCAACATTGTTGCAAACGGTAATTGGAGGCACACTTAGTCCTGGGTGGTCTGGTTGTTCGGTAGTTTCCCTCAATATAATGAATGGAGGGATTCTACCGAACAATCAGATGAATGCTGCATCCAGATCCCAGGGTAAACTTAACACATAAATACATATGTAATATTACAGGCAGTACACTAGAATATGCTTCACAGTCTTAAAGGGACAGTAGTCCCAAAAGTCCCAATGTGTCCATAGATGCTGTTAAAAGGGCCAGTAGCAGCAATATACAGTACAATATGCCCCAAATAACCCATGGGCCATAGTCAGCAGGTAGGAGGCTAGCAAACAGGCTTCTCCAGGGCCCAGTGGCGAGGTTGGTTCCGCCACACTGTGAAATAGCTTAGACTTAGAGAATAGGCTCTAGTGCCAGGGTTTGTTGCTGGACCTGGCTCCCAGGATGAGTCACATTGTGCTGTGGGATATCCAGTGCATAATTTCCAGTCGGTCTGTACAGCATAGTAACGGCACACTGAGGAGTCAATGGCTGTCTCCAGATGCTAGGGAGAGGTAGTGGTTGTTAGAAGGACGGGACCTAGGAAGACAGCTTTCTAAAGCAGCCAATCACTGTGCCAAATCTCTTCCTAACAACTCAGCTGTTGCTACGCTTCTGAGCCCAGTGAATACCAAGAAATTCTCCAGCTCTGTTGTAAGCTATGTCACACACACACACACCAAAAAACGTCCCTGTACCCAATGTCTGAAGTATGAAATCCATCAGTATTACTCATAACAGTACAGAATGTTCATGTACACAATTTCAATCTTGAGAAAGCAAAGATAAATATAATTAAAGAAGAAAGGTACAAATAGACCAGCATACAAAACAACTAAAATAAAAATACATACTAAAGCATGTAACAGGAAGCACAGGACCCTAATGTTTCGTCTCTGTAAGACTTTTTCAAAGGGTGAGTACTCAGACTACACAACCTGCTTTTATTGAAAAAAGATAGAAGAAAATGGCAGTAGAAATATCCTCTCCAATTACCCTGCTGGCTTTCAAGTGACAGATACTTCTGGGATTACAGCTTCCCATGTAGCTGTTGAGCTGCCCTCATGATGACGGGCAACGCTAACACATACGCAGGTGCGAAAATGATTATCAGCACGTATCTCAATCCAGACCAATTGCAAATACCAAATAAAGTATAAATGGGACAATATTCCTTATGGTCAATGCAAACGCAATTATTTTCGAATTTTATGTGCCTTTCACATTGATTGTCCTATCTTTGGAGAAACCATAGATATAATGTGTGACGTGGAACCTCTTATGATTATGTTAAGTTTCTCTGTATATATCATACATGGGCTAGAGAAGACATTATAATGGCCTATCAATATATACCTTCAATGAAAATTATATGTTGATGCTTTGTAGTTTTCATTGTACTTCTTTGCATGTTTTAGTTCCTTCCTTCCCACTTTTATTCCACTGTACTAATTGTAGCCCCCAGTGTCACACAAGGGAGAATGAAGAATGTCATTCTCCCTAGATGCCATTCTGCCACTCAAAAGTTTAAGTGTCACTGACTGAGAGCTAGGTAGATAGATACAGTAGTGCCTTAAACCTAGTCTCACACGAGGATCAATGACACAACGATAATCTCCTATTTCCCAATCAAAGTTGTTTCACGTGCCACTGGCTAACTTGATGGATACAGCAGTAAGCTAAAGGGACACTATAGTCACCAGAACAACTAAAGCTTATTGTATTTGTTCTGGTGAGTAGTATCATTCCCTTCAGGCTTTCTGCAGTAAACACTGTCTTTTCAGAGAAAATGCAGTGTTTACATTATAGCCTAGTGATAACCTTAGATGGCTGCTAAAGCTGCTTCTTTGGGCAGTGCTGCAGAGTAAGCAGCACAGCCATTCAGTGTATCCACCCTCTGCATACAGACACTGAACTTTCCTCATAGAGATCAATTGATTCAATTCATCTCTATGAGGAATTGCTGATTGGCCAGAGCTGTGTTTTTGACATGTGCTGGCTCTGCTTCTGATCTACCTCTTTGACAGTCTCAGCCAATCCTATGTGAAAGCATTGTGATTGGTTCAGACAACCACTTCTGTTGATGTCAGCAGAGAGATTCAGTTCACAGGCAGAGGCAGCATCTCCAGGCTTGAATACAAGTAAGCTTTTACTATATTTAGGGAGTCAAGAGGGGATCAGGGGTGCTAGATGGTGGTTTTAACACTATAGGGTCATGCAGGGCCGGCGTTTCCATAAGGCGGCACAGGCGGCTGCCTTAGGGCGCCAGAGGAGGGGGGGCGCAAAAATCCGAATCCCCTGCCTCTGGCTGGAGACTCGGATTTGTAAACTCACCTCTCTCCCTGCAGCCAGCACACAGCAGGAGCAGGGCAGTGAAGTCAGCCGTCCTCCTCTGATGATGTCAGAAGGGGGCGGGACTTCTACTGCTCCCAGACTCCCCAGCGGTCCTGACTGCAGCTCCAGCCTCCAGTGCAGCCTGTCCCAGCCGACCACCTGGGGTAAGGCTATCCCTCCCTGGCCCAAGGTAAGCTTCTGGGAGGGGAAGGGGGTGGGGGAAGAAATTTTAGTATGTTTGTTTATTTTAATTTTTTTTTAAATCAAAACGTTTTTTTGCAGCCCCTCTCTACTGCCTCTGCACCCCTCTACAGCCCCTCCCCCCCTCTACAGCCCCTCCCCCCACTATACTCCCCCTGCCCACACCATGCTCCCCCTGCCCCAACATACTCCCCCTGCCCCACTATGCTTCTCCTGCCCCCACCATACTCCCCCTGCCTCCACTATGCTCCCCCTGCCCCCACCATACTCCCCCTGCCTCCACTATGCTCCCCCTGCCCCCACCATACTCCCCCTGCCCCCACCATACTCCCCCTGCCCCACCATGCTTCCCCTGCCCCACCATGCTTCCCCTGCCCCACCATGCTTCCCCTGCCCCACCATGCTTCCCCTGCCCCCACCATACTCCCCCTGCCCCCACCATACTCCCCCTGCCCCCACCATACTACCCCTGCCCCCACCCTACTCCCCTGCCACCTCTATAGCCCTTGCCCCACCATACTACCCCTGCCCCACCAAACTGCCCCACCATACTACCCCTGCCCCCTCTACAGCCCCTGCCCCACCAAACTGCCCCACCATACTACCCCTGCCCCCTCTACAGCCTCTGTCCCACCATACTACCCATGTCCCGACTATACTACCCCTGCCCCCACCATACTCCTCTGCCACCTCTATAGCCCTTGCCCCCACCATACTACCCCTGCCCCCACCATACTACCCCTGCTCCCTCTACAGCCCCTGCCCCACCAAACTGCCCCAGCATACTCCCCCTGCCCCCTCTACAGCCCCTGCCTCACCAAACTGCCCCACCATACTCCCCCTGCCCCCACTACAGCCCCTGCCTCACCAAACTGCCCCACCATACTCCCCCTGCCACCACTATAGCCCTTGCCCCCACCATGCTACCCCTGCCCCCTCTACAGCCCCTGCCCCACCAAACTGCCCCCACTATACTACCCCTGCCCCCACTATACTACCCCTGCCCCCACCATACTCCCCTGCCCCCTCTATAGCCCCTGCCCCACCATACTACCCCTGCCCCCACCATACTACCCCTACCCCACCATACTACCCCTGCCCCTGCCATACTACCCCTGCCCCCTTTACAGCCCCTCTATAGCCCCTGCCCCACCATACTGCCCATGCCCCCTCTACGTCCCTCCATAGCCCCTGCCCCCACCATACTGCCCCATGTGCCCCTCTACAGCACCTCTATAGCCCCTGCCCCCACCATACTGACCCTGTCCTCCTCTACTGCCCCATGTGCCACCTTACAGCACCTCTATTTCCCTTAATAACCCCTGCCCCTCTATTTTCCTCTACAGCCCCTCTATTTCACTTTAAAGCCTCTGCCCCACCATACTGCCCATGCGCCCCCTATACAGCCCATGCCCCCCCTCTACAGCCCCTCTTTCCCTCTACAGCCCCTGTACCCACTATACTGCCCATGTCCCCCTCTATTGCTTTTGTGCCCCCCTCTTTATCCCCTGTGCCTCCTCTATTTCCCTCTACAGACCCTGCCTCTGCCCCCCTTTCACACGCCTCTACTGCCCCTGTCTACCCTCTCTACTTCCCCTACCCCCCTATACAACCCCTGTCCCCCCTCTACTTCCCATTTACTCCCACCATACTGTTCCTGTGACACCACTTTATTGCCTCAGTGTCCCTCGTTACAGCCTGTGCCCACACCATAGTGCCCCTGTGTCCCCCTCTACTCGCCGTCTCCCACCATACTGCCCGTTTCCAACCACATTGCCCCTTTGCTCCCACCACAGCCCCTAACTCCCTTACTTCACATCCCTTCCACTCCCTTTTACACCCCATAACTCCAGTACCGCCCCTAGTCCCTTACTACAGTCCTTACCTCCACTACAGCCCCTCTCCCCCAATTGCTGCCCATATCCCCCACACTACAGCCCCTGTTCCCACTTGCAGCCATCAACCTACTTCAGTCTCTAACCCTCTACTACAGCCCCAATTCCCCACTACATTTCCTAAGTCCCCAATTACAGCCCCTAACTCTCAACTACAGCCCCTAACTCTCAATTACAGCCCCTGTCCCCCTACCACAGCCCCTAACTCCTCAATTAGAGCCCCTATTACCCCACTAAAACTCACTAACAGCCCCCCCACCCAAGATTAGGTTCTGGATCTGCCCCTGCTCTGTATACCTGTGTCTGCATGTCTCTGAATGACTATGTATGTCTGTGTCTGTATGTCAAAGTATGCCTGTGTCTGTATGTCTCTGTATGACCGTATCCATATGTCTCTGTATACCTTGTTCTGTATATCTTTGTGTGACTATGTCTGTGTATATATGTCCCTGCATGCCTGTGTAAGTATGTCTCTGCATGCCTGTATATATATCTGTATGCCTTGTTCTGTATGTCTCTTTATGCCTGCATCTTCATGTCTCTGTATGTCTGTGTTTGTATAACTGTGTCTTTATTATTCTATATGTGTGTGTCTGTATGACTGTATGTCTGTGTACCTGTATGTGTTGATTGTATGACTGTGTTTGTTTGAATGTGTGCCTGCATATTTCTGTGACTATGTGCCTGTATGTGTGTGTAGCTATATATCTATGTCTATATGGCTTGGGAGGGAAAAGTTACACAAAGGGCCCTGAGGGGAAGAGGGACACACAAAAAACAGGCTGAGGGGAGAGAACCACAGAAAAGGGCTGTGGGAAAGAAAGACACACAAAGGGGCTGGTGGGGAAAGGAGATACACATGGGGGTTGTAAGAGACATACAAGGGGGTGTAAGACACTAATATATACACAATACACTAAATGGGGATTTCAAAAGTCTGGATACGCTAAAGATACATCTTATTTGTGTGTGTGGGGGCGGCAAAATTCATGTTCGCCTGTGTAGCCAAAAATCCTTGCACCGGCCCTGGGGTCATGAATATATGTTTGTGTTCCTGACCCTATAGTTCTCCTTTAAATAACAATTTTCAGAAATCATAAATATCCTAATTTGACTCTGATAATGCTGATGTCATGATTCCCATTGAGAAGCATCACTTCACTCTGATTCTAAATGGAAAACTGATTTGAAGATGAAATGTTGACTGTCAACTGAGGAGCTACTAGTCTAAAAGACACAAAAGAGAGAAAATATAAATGTATGTTTAAATTTTGCACATAGAGTCCCTTGAACCTTGACATAAAATGTTACATTAGTAAACAAATTAGTATCACTCCCTTTTCTTAATTTTTGTCTTTCAGATGCTGAGTAAATAGCTCACTAATTTGATACCCTTACGTGTGATTGCTATATTTAAGAATACCAAATTAGAGACTGTTCAGTAGACCAAATTGGTGTGGTAACTTACTATATATTCAAAACTGATTGATATTCATTCAATCACACTTAAAATTCATGCCTTTCTCATTGGCAATTGTATATTTGTAGTTTAAAATCAACAAATGACTGAATCACGCGGAAGAATAGTATCCATTATGTGATTGAAGACATTTTGATTCGGTCTTCTGGTGATTCATTCAATCTTTATTCAGACAAGCCATCAAGTTGCCCAATTTTGTCTGAATCATGGTTTGTCTTAATCCAAATGAAAACGTGTATGGGATATTGCATTCATGTGGTGCAGCCGCCACAAAGTATGCATGTAACTTCTTCAAAAGAGGAAAGGAGAGCCAAGGAGAAATACTATGAGACATCCATATACATTTTCTGATTGAGAAAAGGTTAGAAAACTTACATAAAAAACACATGCAAATATATAAAGGGTTTTCTTACAGCCTCCACTAAACTGTTTTGCCCAAAAACTTTATCAAAGTGGTGTTTTTTTTCATCAGGTATGGGATATGGAGCTGGGGGGTTATTGAGTATTATGTGGTTTAGGATAATAAGGATGATGCTAGGGGTGACGTGTGCATGGCTGTCATCAGAAATGTTTGGGCTCCTTAAAAAGCTCAATGTCTGAGCCCCCCAGGGACCCACCCCTGGGTCTTCCAACAGGGCCCATCCTGAGTCCCCACCCACAAGAATGGAGTGTTTGAATGTAATGAATGTAATGTGTTTATAGTGGATGCAGTGTGTGTGTAGTGGATGCAATGTGCAGGGCCGTCTTAAACATTGATTGGACCCTGGGCAATCATTTGCTTGGGCTCCTTCCCTCCCCCATGCTCCCAACCCCTGGAAGGCAATCACCCCTCCACCCCCTCCACCCCAACACCCCAACACAGCTGCAGAACTAATGTAGAGAGGGCCTTGGTGCAAGACATTTGTGGGCCTCCCATCTAGCCCAAGAGTGGAGAAAATATAGATCCTTATCTGTTGTACAGTTGTACAACTTCCACAATGCTATGCCAGCTGGGGATCTACTATATGGCCATTCTTGCAGGGTTGTATTTGTTAGCAGTTGTGGCAGAACCACTGAATGTTCAGGGGGCCTTTCTTTTGTATTGTGTGTTTTTCTCTGCCTTTCGTATTTTGTACCCCGCTCCCCGTTTGAGTGATCTTGCGAAAGGAACTCCTTCATCTCCCGAACGGGGACCATCCCGATATCCCATTTAGAACGCTAGTTAGAACGTTCAAGTAGAACGTTCTCACCTCTAACATAGTTGGGAAACCACAGGGGAAGCAATTAATGAATGCTCCCCTGGGTGGCCTCCATTTTGTAAAGACAAACGCCAGCCAGGGGGAGTATTCATGGATTGTTTCCTGACTTGCTTGTCCCCCAAACGAGGACCTCCCTGGTGCCCATTGGAACGTTCACACCAATTAATCAAAACGTTCGCACTCACAAGATAAGTGTTAAACCGCAAGGGAAGTAATTAATGAGTGCCCCCCTTGGGTGGCCCTCATTCGTATAGACGATTGCCAGCCACGGGGAACATTCATACCCAAAAAGGAGACGCTTCCCTTGCCTGATTTTCACACAGGGACCTCGCGAACGGAGACTCTTTTCCCGTACCTTGGTTCCCAGGCACAGAGGCTTCTGGGAAGAAGACCCCCCTCTCTGCGGGCGGGTAGATATGTCCCCAGTGAGTCCGGTAACCCCTGAATGAAAACCCATTTCACCCCTGTGCCGCCCAAGTCCTTCCCTCTTCCCATCCTTCTGGACCTCCATCCCGCTGCAGTGGGAGGTAGTGACATCACCAGAGACGGACTGGGCTACAAGGGGTACTCGAACCTGGAACACAGGAAAGTTTTCCAGTAAGGCTTACTATAACCATAAACTGTTTTGTTTTTTTATTAAAATAAGCATAAACACTGTTTTATTAAACAAAACATGAACAGTGATTCATCAACCACTGTTTTTTTAGTTGTAGCAGTCTTTAAGCACATTTTCACCATGTAATCACTTTAATTGTTATTTTGTGAGCAAAAGGCTTACATTCATCCCCAGAGTAAAAAACTGCTTCCAAAATTTTATTCACATGTTACTACACATGTGTGATATAAATCTTGAAATATCCTTGTGATTCGATCTAGAAGAGTACTGTGATAACGAATCATAGGTTAAACCAACAAATATCCCAAATTCAAACAAGTTAGACCTAATTAGCAATTCCCAGCTTTTGTTTATTTGTCTGAAAAGCTGACATCCAATCTATGTTTTAAAAAACGTTTTTAACAAATATTTAAAGTTCCACAGAATTCACTTTTGGTGATCACTCTAAGCCACTTAAAGAATACTGCCACACTTGATTTTCAAAATATGATTTAAAAAAAATGTCTTGTATGTTTAGCAGAAATAAAAAAAACAAAAAAACATATTATACAGTTCCCCTTTTTTACTTTATTTTTTTGTTTGCTTGCTTTTTTTCAGATGTTGAGATAAGAAATAGTCATTTCCTTTCCTGTTGTATATGTAAGAACTTTTTGTGGCTTGGTCAGATGCTGTGCAGTGGTAAATAATTGGATTATTGTGCAAAATGAATGACACAATAAACATTATGTTCATTTGCATTGTTTTAAATCAGAATGCGTATGCCGTACATTTGAAACCAAATCAAGATGATACAATTCAAGAAATTAAACTAGTTAACAAACTTAGAAAAGGAAAAATTGGTAAGTGATTTTTTTTTTAATTCATCCTATCTTTCTATATTTAAACATGACTGCTTTGCATTTTTCTTTATTTTTTTGTTTTTGTTTTTTAGAATGTGGGCTTGTGGTTTGCTGTCCCGAAAAGGATACAGGTAAAAAAATTATAATTTAATAACATATATAATCTTGTTCTTTGAAAATGTTGAAAGTGGATCTTTTCCTAATCTAATATTTTATTTCAAACCTTGCTACTTACCCATTGCAGGAATGTTTTAGTTAATTTTACGGCCTTTTCCCACTTATAATTAGACTGCATAATGTATTTTACTTTACAGAATCTCCTGATTTTTCTTTCATTTTTTAAAGGAACATACCTGTATTCCTAATTCTATTGTGTTCTCATCTATATTTAGAATAAGCCCCCTGTCCCCCCCCCAAAAAAAAGTCTAAACAAAAAATGGAATAAAGATTTTATAAAGGACATGGAGGCTCCTATTATGCTTATCTCTTTCTTTATTCATTAGCAGCAAAAGAAAGGATATTGTATATATTCAATGAAAAAAATTCAATAACAAAACATAATTTACCCCCAAAGGGTTAACCATATATAACATATAAACTAATGAGAGTGTTTCTAGCATAATAATGTCCCATGTGACCCTAAGCCACTTCTCTTTCTTGATGTTGCCGATGAACACTCCCGCAGACAGAACGACGTAACCAATAGACGTGATTCCAGGAAAACTACGGTACCGGAACTCCGGAGAAACTGGCAATCTTCTGTTTGAACTTGTCTGAGCAGACATGGACCAGTATGACAACCCAATTAGGAGGCTGTAAGACTAGTGATGTACAGAACTGTTCGCTGGTGAATAGTTCCTGGCGAACATAGCGTGTTCGCGTTTGCCACGGCGGGCGAACACATGCGCGGTTCGATCCGCCCCCTATTCGTCATCATTGAGTAAACTTTGACCCTGTGCCTCATGGTCAGCAGACACATTCCAGCAAATTAGCAGCAGACCCTCCTTTCCAGACCCTCCCACCTCCTGTACAGCATCCATTTTAGATTCATTTTGAAGCTGCATTCTTAGATAGAGGAGGGAAAGTGTAGCTGCTGCTCATTTGATAGGGAAATTCATAGCTAGGCTAGGGTATTCAGTGTCCACTACAGTCCTGAAGGACTCATCTGATCTCTGCTGTAAGGACAGCACCCCAAAAAGCCCTTTTTAGGGCTAGAACAGCAGTCTGCTTTTCTTTTCTTTTCTTTTCTTTTTTTTTCTGTGTATTGTAACTGCAGTTGCCTGCCTGCCAGCTTCTGTGTCAGGCTCACAGTGGATACTGTGCCCACTTGCCCAGTGCCACCACTCATATCTGGTGTCACAATAGCTTAAGCTTGCATTTAAAAACAAAAAATGTATTCACTGTAATAGATTGAATAGCAGTTGCCTGCCTGCAAGATTCTGTGTCAGGCTCAGAGTGGATACTGTGCCCACTTGCCCAGTGCCACCACTCATATCTGGTGTCACAATAGCTTAAGCTTGCATTTAAAAACAAAAAAAAAATTCACTGTAATAGATTGAATAGCAGTTAGTTGTCTGCCAGCTTCTGTGTCAGGCTCACAGTGGATACTGTGCCCACTTGCTCAGTGCCACCACTCATATCTGGTGTCACAATAGCTTAAGCTTGCATTTAAAAACAATTTTTTTTTTAACTGTAATAGATTAATTAGCAGTTAGTTGTCTGCAAGCGTCTGTGTGTCAGGCCAACAGTGTGTACTCTGCCAGTGTGCACAGTGCCACTCATATCTGGTGGCACAATAGCGTGCATTTAAAAACCCACAAACATTTTTTCACTGTAATAGATTGAATAGCAGTTAGTTGTCTGCAAGCGTCTGTGTGTCAGGCTCACAGTGGATACTGTGCCCACTTGCCCAGTGCCACCACTCATATCTGGTGTCACAATAGCTTAAGCTTGCATTTAAAAACAACAATTTTTTTTTCAATGTTATAGATTGAATAGCAGTTAGTTGTCTGCCAACTTCTGTGTCAGGCTCACAGTGGATACTGTGCCCACTTGCCCAGTGCCACCACTCATATCTGGTGTCACAATAGCTTAAGCCTGCATTTAAAAACAATTTTTTTTTTTAACTGTAATAGATTAATTAGCAGTTAGTTGTCTGCAAGCGTCTGTGTGTCAGGCCAACAGTGTGTACTCTGCCAGTGTGCACAGTGCCACTCATATCTGGTGGCACAATAGCGTGCATTTAAAAACCCACAAACATTTTTTCACTGTAATAGATTGAATAGCAGTTAGTTGTCTGCAAGCGCCTGAGTGTCAGGCCTTCAGCATGTACTCTGCCAACCTCTGCAAGTGCACTTTGCCACTCATATCTGGTGTCACAATAGCGTGCCTTTAAAAAGCAAAAAAGTTTTTCACTGTAAGATGATAGCAGTCAGTGTCCTTCAAGCGGGTGTCAGGCCTTCAGCGTGCACTTTGCCACTCATATCTGGTGTCACAATAGCGTGCCTTTAAAAAGAAAAAAAGTTTTTCACTGTAAGCTAATAGCAGTAAGTTGTCTACAAGTGTCTGGGTGTCAGGCCTTTAGCGTGTACTCTGCCAACCTCTGCCAGTGTACTTTACCACTCATATCTGGTGTCACAATAGCGTGCCTTTAAAAAGCAAAAAAGTTTTTCACTGTAAGATGATAGCAGTCAGTGTCCTTCAAGCGGGTGTCAGGCCTTCAGCGTGCACTTTGCCACTCATATCTGGTGTCACAAAAACGTGCCTTTAAAAAGAAAAAAAGTTTTTCACTATAAGCTAATAGCAGTAAGTTGTCTACAAGTGTCTGGGTGTCAGGCCTTTAGCGTGTACTCTGCCAACCTCTGCAAGTGCACTTTGCCACTCATACCTGGTGTCACTATAGTGTGCCTTTAAAAAGCAAAAAAGTTTTTCACTGTACGCTAATAGCAGTCAGTGTCTTTCAAGCGGGTGTCAGGTCTTCAGCGTGCACTTTGCCACTCGTATTTGGTGTCACAATAGCGTGCCTTTAAAAAGCAAAAAAGTTTTTCACTGTAAGATGATAGCAGTCAGTGTCCTTCAAGCGGGTGTCAGGCCTTCAGCGTGCACTTTGCCACTCATATCTGGTGTCACAATAGCGTGCCTTTAAAAAGAAAAAAAGTTTTTCACTGTACGCTAATAGCAGTCAGTGTCTTTCAAGCGGGTGTCAGGCCTTCAGCGTGCACTTTGCCACTCGTATTTGGTGTCACAATAGCGTGCCTTTAAAAAGCAAAAAAGTTTTTCACTGTTAGCTAATAGCAGTCAGTGTCCTTCAAGTGGGTGTCAGGCCTTCAGCGTGTACTCTGCCAACTTCTGCCAGTGCACATTGCCACTCATATCTGGTGTCACTATAGCGTGCAATTAAAAACAAAAAACTTTTTTCACTGTTATAGATTGAATAGCAGTTAGTTGTCTGCAAGCGTCTGTGTGTCAGGCCAACAGCGTGTACTCTGCCAACCTCAGCAAGTGTAATTTGCCACTCATATCTGGTGTCACAATAGCGTGCATTTAAAACCCAAAAACTTTTTTCACTGTTATAGATTGAATAGCAGTTACTTGTCTTCAAGCGGGTGTGTCAGGCCTACAGCGTGTACTCTGCCAACCTCTGCCACTGCATAGTACCACTAATCCAAAAAAAAATGACAGGCAGAGGCAGGCCACCCCGCATGGGCCATCGTGGTCGTGGTGCTGTGATTCCCTTTTGCCCTAGAATCATGCCCAGTTTTCTGAGGCCACGTACCCTGAACTTGAAAAGTTCTGAGGACATAGTTGACTGGCTAACACAGGACACCCAATCTTCTACAGCTTCCGCTCGGAACCTTGACACACAATCCTCCTCCAGCTTAGCTTCCCAAGATACCACTCCCCCGCCTGCTGCCACCACCAACACTAGCACCACAGCCGCTTCACTTGGTATGTCAGAGGAGTTATTTACACATCCGTTTGAAGAAATGAGTGATGCGCAACCATTATTGCCAGAGGATGTAGATAACAGGGATATGTCTCAGGCAGCATTACACACATGGACGTACGGTGTGATGATGATGTTGTACCCGCTGCTGCTTCCTTTGCTGAGTTGTCAGATACAAGTGAAGCGGTTGATAATGACGATGCGTCCATGGATGTCACGTGGGTGCCCGCTCGGCAAGAAGAAGAACAGGGCGAAAGTTCAGATGGGGAGACAGAGAGGAGGAGGAGGAGACGAGTTGGAAGCAGGGGGAGGTCATCACAAGGAGCTAGTGGCACAGTCAGACAGCATGCATCGGCACCCGGGGTCAGCCCGACAGCACGCCAATCAACGCATGCTGTGTCCACCACCAGAACGCCGTCATTGCAGAGCTCAGCAGTGTGGAATTTTTTTTGTGTGTCTGCCTCTGACAACAGTGATGCCATTTGCAACCTGTGCCAAAAGAAACTGAGTGGTGGGAAGTCCAACACCCACCTAGGTACAACTGCTTTGCGTAGGCACATGATCGCACATCACAAACGCCTATGGGATCAACACATGAGTACAAGCAGCACACAAACTCAAAGCCGCCATCCTCCTCCTGGTCCAGCATCTTCAACCACTGCTGTCCTCCTTGCCCCCTCTCAACTATCCGCCACTCCATCTCTCGCCTTGAGCAGTTCCCGCTCATCTAGAAGAAACAAATGTGTGAGTTATAGGCGCTTATTAATATAGTGATTTTTCAATGGTAGCAGCTTGCACACTTTATGGGTGCTCCAAAAATCACCCACTATTTTGGAAAAAGTACAATAAGAGCACACAGAGAGGATAGAGAGTGAAAGAACCCTCTACCACTCCGTGAGACAATAGTGCAGCGCTATATAATAAAATAAACTCACCCTATTCGGGTTAGTTGGGTAGTTCGACTGGGTCACATATATTTACATGTAAAAAATACAAATAAAGACTGTATAGTGCCATTGACGGATCCAGGGGGGGGCAACGGGGCAATTGCCCCCCCCGAGATTCTCCCCTGCCGGCTAGTGCAGGGCTGGCATTGCCCAAGTGCCAGCCCTGCATTGTGCCTGCAGACCGGGAGGGAGATCAGTGATCTCCCTCCCCGGTCCGCAGGCACATTACTGACAGCCGACCGGCAGGGGAGGGAGAGAGGACCCGGGAGCTGTTACCTGCAGCTCCTCCGGGTCCTCCTCTCGTGAGATTTGGAGCGTTGCCGCGGTTACCACGGCAACGCTCCAAATCTCGCGAGAGTGAACTCTAGCCCTGGAGCGCGGGCTAGAGTTCACTGGAACCACTGGACCACCAAGGATTCCCCACTGGGACCACCAGGGATCCAGAAATGTCCCCCCTCCTCCTCAATAAAGGTAAGAAGGGAGGGGGGACATAATATATTTTATTAAATACATTTTTTTTTTTTTTTTATTAAAAAGCCTCCCTTCCCTCCTCCCCTCCCCCATACACACTGCCCAACATACACTGCCCCCATACACACACTGACCCCATACACACTGCCCCCATACACACTGCCCAACATACACTGACCCCATACACACACTGACCCCATACACACACTGACCCCATACACACACTACACACACTGACCCCATACACACACTACACACACTGTCCCCATACACACACTACACACACTGTCCCCATACACACACTGTCCCCATACACACACTGTCCCCATACACACACTGTCCCCATATACACACTGTCCCCATACACACACTGTCCCCATACACACACTGTCCCCATATAAACACTGACCCCATACACACACTACACACACTGACCCCATACACACACTACACACACTGACCCCATACACACACTACACACACTGACCCCATACACACACTACACACACTGTCCCCATATACACACTGTCCCCATATACACACTGTCCCCATACACACACTGTCCCCATATAAACACTGACCCCATACACACACTACACACACTGACCCCATACACACACTACACACACTGACCCCATACACACACTACACACACTGACCCCATACACACACCATACACACACTACACACACTGACCCCATACACACACTGACCCCATACACACACTGACCCCATACACACACTACACACACTACACACACCATACACACACTACACACACTGACCCCATACACACACTGACCCCATACACACACTACACACACTGACCCCATACATACACACACTGCCCCCATACACACAAACACTGCCCCCATACACACAAACACTGCCCCCATACACACAAACACTGCCCCATACACACAAACACTGCCCCCATACACACACTGTCCCCATACACACACTGTCCCCATATACACACTGTCCCCATACACACTACACACACTGACCCCATACACACACTGACCCCATACACACACTACACACATTGACCCCATACACACACTGACCCCATACACACACTACACACACTGACCCCACACACACTGCCCCCATACACACACACACTGCCCCCATACACACACACACTGCCCCCATACACACAAACACTGCCCCCATACACACAAACACTGCCCCACAAACACTGCCCCATACACACACTTCCCCCTTACACACACTGACCCATACACACACTGACCCACAAACACTGCCCCACATACAAACACTACACACACTGACCCCATACACACACTGCCCCCACAAACATTGCCTCCATACACACACTGCCCCACAAACACTGTCCCCATACAACACTGTCCCACAAACACTGTCCCCATACAACACTGTCCCACAAACACTGTCCCCATACACACTGCCCCACAAACACTGCCCCATACACATACTGCCCCGCACACACTGCACACCTATACACACACAGTGCCCTACACACCCTGCTGTCCCCCCATACACACATTGCCCCAAACACACACACACAACCCCCCCATACACACAGTGCCCCCCATACACACACTGCCCCACACAGACATACAGTGCCCCCCCATACACACACTGCCCCACACAGACATACAGTGCCCCCATACACACACTGCCCCCTAACACACACACTGCCACCCTTACACACTCACACTCACTTCACCGCTCACACACACACTGCACCTTTCACACACACTTCACCCCTAACACACACCACTTCTCCTATGCCCTATATCCCAGCAGACCCCAGGTAAGTTGTCAAACTGTTCTTAAACGGTATGACTACTTACTCCGGGGTGGGATCCTGGCACTACTGGCACCATAACTACTACACTGAGCTGTAGTGGTTATTGTGCTAGGATTATTTTTTTTAAATAATCTACAAGTGCCCCTCCCGAGATCAGGCTCTGGATCCGCCACTGTATAGTGCAGAGTTGTTTCAACCAGTGGGTAGAATTAAATGTAAAATATGATTATGAGCCTTTTTAGAAATAGGCTCTAAACTCCTCAGCAACTATGTTTTAGGGTAACATACACCCCCCTTTTGGATCTTCTCAGAGGTTGTGCTTCCAATGTGTATTATAAGAAAAGGAGACACAAAGGGGTATACACTCTAAGTGAGATCTGTAAGTGCAGAGCAAAGTTGTAGAAATTACAGAATATGCTCACCTGGCTCAGAGCCTTCCAAAACTGGCTCTGAGTATATGAATTTTGTGTCAAATATAGGGTTCCCGCTCATCTGCCCACAGTCAGGTGTCTGTCAAGGACATGTTTGAGCGTAAGAAGCCAATGTCAGAAAGTCACCCCCTTGCCCAGCGTCTGACAGCTGGCTTGTCTGAACTATTGTCTGAACTATTAGCCCGCCAGCTTTTACCATACAAGCTGGTGGAGTCTGAGGCGTTCAAAAAATTTGTGGCTATTGGGATACCGCAGTGGAAGGGACCCGGACAAAATTTCTTTGCACAAAAGGCAATCCCCAACCTGTACTCGATTGTGCAAAAGGAAGTAATGGCATGTCTGGCACACAGTGTTGGGTCTGCAAAGCATGGTCAGGGCAGGTATATCACCTACACTGTGCATTGGGTAAACCTGCTGACGGCTGCCAAGCATGGAATGCGTGGCTCTGCAGAGGAGTTGGTGACACCGCCACGACTTGCAGGCAGGCCTGCTGCCACCTCCTCTACTCCTCCTTCTCCATCCTCTTCCATAACCTCTTCGGCTGAGTCCTCTTCTGCTGCTGCGTCTTGCTCCACATCAACGGCACCCCCCAGCTCCCCAGGTACTATTCCACATCCTGGATACGGCAGTGTCACGCCGTCTTGGGTTTGACTTGCTTGAAAGCAGAGAGTCACACCGGACGAGCACTCCTGTCCGCCCTGAACGCACAGGTGGAAAAGTGGCTGACTCCGCAGCAACTGGATATCGGCAAAGTGGTTTGTGACAACGGAACAAATTTGTTGGCGGCATTGAAGTTGGGCAAGTTGACACATGTTCCGTGCATGGCACATGTGTGTAATCTGATCGTACAACGCTTTGTGCATAAGTACACAGGCCTACAGGATGTCCTGAAGCAGGCCAGGAAGGTGTGTGGCCATTTCAGGCGTTCCTACACGGCCATGGCGCACTTTGCAGATATCCAGCGGCGAAACAACATGCCAGTGAGACGCTTGATTTGCGACAGCCCGACACGTTGGAATTCAACACTCCTAATGTTCGACCGCCTGCTCCAACAAGAAAAAGCCGTTAATGAATATTTGTAAGACCGGGGTGCTAGGACAGCCTCTGGGGAGCTGGGAATTTTTTTGCCACGTTACTGGACGCTCATGCGCAATGCCTGTAGGCTCATACGTCCTTTTGAGGAGGTGACAAACCTAGTCAGTCGCACTGAAGGCACCATCAGCGACATCATACCATTTGTTTTCTTCCTGGAGCGTGCCCTGCGAAGAGTGCTGGATCAGGCCGTAGATGAGCGTGAAGAGGAAGAGTTGTGGTCACCATCACCACCAGAAACAGCCTTATCAGCATCGCTTGCTGGACCTGTGGCAACGCTGGAAGAGGATTGTGAGAAAGAGGAGTCAGAGGAGGAATGTGGCTTTGAGGAGGAGGAAGACCAACCACAACAGGCATCCCAGGGTGCTCGTTGTCACCTATCTGGTACCCTTGGTGTTGTGCGTGGCTGGGGGGAAGAACATACCTTTATTGAGATCACTGAGGAGGAGGAACGGGAAATGAGTAGCTCGGCATCCAACCTTGTGCAAATGGGGTCTTTCATGCTGTCGTGCCTGTTGAGGGACCCTCATATAAAAAGGCTGAAGGAGAATGACCTGTACTGGGTGTCCACGCTACTAGACCCCCGGTATAAGCAGAAAGTGGCGGAAATGTAAGCATTTGCAAAATAAATTAAAAAGTATGCTTTACACAGCGTATAAGGGTGATGTCACAGCACAACGGGAATCTAACAGGGGAAGAGGTGAAAGTCATCCTCCTCCTCCCACGACCATGCCGGCAATGACAGGACGCTTTAAAGACGTGTTGTTGATGGAGGACATGCGGAGCTTTTTAAGTCCTACGCATCGCCACAGCCCTTTGGGATCCACCCTCAGAGAACGACTCGACCGACAAGTAGCAGACTACCTCGCCTTAACTGCAGATATCGACACTCTGAGGAGCGATGAACCCCTTGACTACTGGGTGTGCAGGCTTGACCTGTGGCCTGAGCTATCCCAATTTGCAATAGAACTTCTGGCCTGCCCTGCTTCAAGTGTCCTGTCAGAAAGGACCTTCAGTGCAGCAGGAGGTATTGTCACTGAGAAGAGAAGTCGCCTAGGTCAAAAAAGTCTAGATTACCTCACCTTTAGTAAGATGAATGAGGGATGGATCCCGAAGGGACTGACAGTGGACGATACATTCGACTAAAAATGGCCTGATGAGATGAGCTGCCTTGGGCTAAAAATGGTCCACACGCTGCTGTATTTTAGCTCTGAATGCCGGTTGACTTGCGTGACTTATCCGCCACCAACTAGGGTTCAAGCCGCAATGTTTTAGGGCACTTTCTGCCTGGGAAACAAACATCAATTTTTTATGGCCGCTGCTACAGCAGCGGCTGCAACAATACCTAATTTTTCAGGCATGTGTACATGCCTAATTTTTCGGCCCTCTGTAGCTTCAAAAACCAAACAAAAAAAAAAGGCACATAACAGGGATTAAACTGATAGGAATAGTACTACTTAACACACTACTCCTATCTGGTGGCACATTAGATTGCACGCGCAGTGCCCCAAATTTGAAGTAGGAGGACCGACCAAGCATCTTTTTCCATCTCCCGGTTCTTAAAATCGATGCTATATACACGTCCCCTGATAGGGGGCCAGCTCGTTATTCTCTTGGGCGCCAGCTCGTTATTCTCTTTTTCACTTCACTAGGGACACTTTACTGCACTATGGGGAAAATCAGGCAGTCATCTAAACGTTTAGATTGAGCTTTAGCTTAGAACACCCTTGAAGGTGTTTAACCCCTTAAGGACACATGACGTGTGTGACACGTCATGATTCCCTTTTATTCCAGAAGTTTGGTCCTTAAGGGGTTAAGGAGATTAGGTCTAGTTTAGAGGATTCTTCTTAGACCTCTCTGGGTCTTTATAGCCCTTCTACCTATCCAGCATTTCTGGAAACTAGCTAAGAGAAAGGATGGCTGTGTGTCTGTGATACATTTAACTTTATATCACCTTATTGACACTTTATCACTCCGGTCGCCATACTCTCTGCCTATACCCATCTATTTAGAGGGAATTTCCTTGCCCCTGCCAATATTATATAATAGGTAATAGTATTACCATTATTACACAATTAGCCACTATAGGGGAATGAGTATAGTATCCCTTTGTTATTTATAAATGATACAATAAAGACTTTTGTCCATTACTCAATTTGCTTTAACAAAGGGTACTAACCACGGTATTAGGAAGCATTACTCTGCTTTCCCTTTCTCCCTCTATTATACACCTATGCTCACTAGGATTTGTAGGTATCACTTTATTATAGTTGTCTAACCTTTTCCTATGCCAGTTTTAGATCTCCTTCTTGGGAGATTTTTTCTTTTTTCAGTTTATTCGCATTAGCTTTTTTAGATAAGTAAAAGATTTTTCAAGTAAAAGTCCAAAAACATGTTTTTTTTTCAATTTTTCACCATATTTTATTATTTTTTTAAATAAAATATATGACATGATACAAATAATGGTATGCAAAGAATGTCCTTCTTGTCCTGAAAAAACAATATATAACTTGTATGGGAACCGTAAATGAGAGAGAGGAAAATTACAGCTAAACACAAACACCACAAAAGTGTTAAAACTGCTCTGGTTCTTAACGTACAACATCGCAAAAACAGGCCTGTCCTTAAGGGGTTAATAGTTAATCAAGTGAAAGAAACAATCATATTATCACACGGCTCGTGCCCCATTACGTGATGGTATATTCACAGGGAGGGTGCAACTTACCTTGATTGGGTGGGATAATACTCGCCTCCACGTCCTTTACAAAATCATGACTTTACGTCATGAGATTAGTAAAATCTGGTAATTTTATTAAAGGACACGGAGGCTCGGAGGCATTTTTCAAAGCTGGAAAAATGAGAAACTGGACGAAAATAAAATTCCCGGAACGTAGATTCTCCAGTCTACAACCTAAAGAAAAGGCTTTTGATGCCATAGCACCCCTCACTGAGTGTGCTCCGTAGGTGTAGGTATCAATGTCAGCCAACGCCATGATCCATTTGACCCAGCGAGATATGGTAACTGTAGAAACTGGATGGTGTGGTTGTCGAATTGCCAGAAACAGATCTGGATACTGGGGATCCCGAACCGCAGCCGTCCTTCATATTCCTTGAGACAGGCTACTGGGCACAGGTTAGCTTTATGTGGAAAAGCCGGGTAGAAAACCGATGTAATGGATGTCTTCGTACGTCTCAATATATTGAAGGACACGCCTTCTGGTGTAAATGAGCATGCCGCAAGATCCAGTGCTCGGACATCTGAGACACGTTTACAGGAGATGAGACAAAACAGCATAACCAGTTTAGCGGTGAGCTGCTTGATCGAGAGTTCCTCATTCTTTGGCCAATTTTCAAAAGGTCGGAGAACGAGGCTAACATCCCACAAGTCTGAATATCTAGGTCGTGGTGGGTGTGCAAACTTGATGCCACGTAGGAGTCGACATACCAATGGGTGTTTCCCTGTTTGAAGTCCATTCCAACCTTGGTGGCCTGCCGAAATAGCTGATCTATATAAGTTAATTGTACGATATGCAAGGCCATGGTTGAAAAGTGAAGTAAGGAAACCTAAAACTTGACTCACAGTTGCAGATATGGGATCCACGTGTTGTTCCATGCACCAACTATTCCATGCGTTCCAGGCATGTAGGTATGACCTCCTTGTTCCTGGGGCCCAAGCCCCCGCCAAGAGGTCCAGAGTTGTTTGTGGAACATTTGAGATGTTGCAGAGTCCCCTGAGAGGAGCCATGCCAAGAGCTTGAGATGTCCCTGAAGTATGAGGGGGTGTGAGTTCCAGTACAAGGTTGGTGGTTACCGATAGTAACTTCGGGAGTGTAGGGAACCAGGGCTGAGACGCCCAGAAGGGGAATATAAGGATCAAGGAGGTTCGGTGACGTCTGAGGTGCAGCAGAGTCCGTGCGATGAGAGAGAAAGGAGGGAAGGCGTAGTGGCGAGTATTCGGCCACGGTTGGAGGAAAGCATCTGTCGCTAGAGCCTCTGGATCTGGCCTCCAGCTGAAAAACGTTGGCAACTGTGTTCAAGCGTGATGCAAACAGGTCGATGTCCAAGGGTCCCCAAAGTGACTGTAAATGACTGAAGGTGGCAGGGTTCAGTCGCCAGTATCTCATAGGTGTCTGGAATTCCAGTCTGCCACTACATTGGTAATCCCCGGAATGAATTCCGCTTGTACTGAAATGTTGCGATCCAGACAGAACTGCCAGAAATCCTTCGCTAGTTCCGCTAGTATTGTTGACTTCGCTCCCCCGAGGTGGTTGATATAGTGGACCGCTGATATATTGTCCATGCGTAACAGAATGGAGCAGTTGGTACCTAAAAGACTCCGTAGGGCAAACGATCCTGCCAGGAGTTCGAGGCAGTTGATATGAAGTCCCTGTTCCTCTAGGGACCATTTTCCTCTGATGGAGGTAGATCCGCAGCACGCACCCCAGCCGAGCATACTTGCATCGGATTCCACTATGATGTCTGGAGTTGTTCCAAAGATCGCTCGGCCTTTCCAGGCTTCCATGTGTTGTAGCCACCACCTGAGTTCTTCTTTGTCGGTGCAGTCGAGAGGAACAGAGTCTCAGTACAAGTGCCCCAAACGACAGTATTTTGTCTTCAGTCGTTGAAGTGCTCTGTAGTGCAGAGGTCCAGGAAATATGGCATGGATTGATGCTGAGAGAATCCTGGCCAGTTGTCTCAAGGTAAGAACAGGACGTGTTAACGTCCGCCTGATTTCCTTTTTGATGGATTTGACTTTGGTTGTTGGGAGTAGGAGTGCTCCGCTCACAGCATCTATGGTGAATCCTAGGAATTCTATTGATTGAGAGAGTTTGGTGACCGACTTCTCCCAATTGATTGGAAAACCCAGGTTTTCTAGCAGAGTCCTCGTCCAAGAAAAAGGTTCGTGGAGCAGATGAGGGTCCTGCGCCATTATGAGGATATCGTCCAAGTATATTATGAGTCGAACTCCTCTGCTGCGTAGGAGGGCGACCACTGGTTTCATGAGCTTTGTGAAGCACCAGGGTGCCGATGAGAGGCCGAACGGTAGGCATTTGAATCACCACACGGTCTCCTTCCATTGGAATTGAAGGAATTTTTGGCAGTCTTCGGCCATTGGAACAGTGAGGTACGCGTCCTTCAAGTCGAGCTTGACCATCCAGTCCCCTGTAAGCAGGAGGTCTCGGAGGGAGTGCATAACTTCCATCTTGAAGTGGTGGTATGTGACAAAGATGTTTAAAGGTCGTAAATTGACAACTGGACAAACGCCCCCGCCTTTTTTGGGGACCAGGAAGAGGTTGCTTAGGAAACCTGGAGTGAGAGGGTGGATTGCAGAAAGTGCACCCTTGGAGGCTAAGGCCTGGACTTCCTGTGATATCAAATATTGATCGTGAGTGGGGAGCACCATGTGGTTGGGGGACTTCATTTTAACAGGGTATTGCACAAAATCTATAGAGTAACCCTGGACAGTGTGGAGGACCCAGGCATCTGCAGTGAGCATGCGCCATGCATTGACAAAGTGACACAGTCTGCCCCCCACCATTGTTAATGAAGACAGGTGAAGAGGTATTAAACTTACCATAAGGTCGTCGGCCATATGAAAAACCTGTGGGTCCCCGAGACTGCCATGGTCTGCCCCGAACCGGAAAGAACGATGAGGTATGTTTGGGCTCAGGTGCTGTGAACCTGGACTGTATGGAGCCTCGAGAGCCCCGGTATGAACCCGGGTTAGTGGCCGGGCAGACGGCCCCGATATCTGCCGGCCCCGCCAAAAACTCTCTGGTGGAACACCCCCTTCATGCATGGTTGGGCTTTATAAAGTGCCGTAAAGGTGTCTACATACGTGCCTTCTTTAACAAAATTATCTCCAAACAGGAGGGCTTTTGCCTGGGGTCCAGGCTCTGAAATAGCTAGGTTCACTAGCTTAGGCTTTATTTTAATCAGGATCGCCTTGTGTCTTTCAGTGGCCAACACAGTATTGGCGTTGCCCAGAAGACATACGGCTCGCTGGATCCACCCCCTGATGTCTTCCAAATCTAACGGTGTACCACCTGCTAGCGCGATTTCGACCATGTCGAACATCTTTGCAATTGGCCCCAGGACTTCCAGGACATTATCTTGGCAATTCCGCCAGGCAAAGTCCAGGCCCTTCTTGGCCTTCCAACCTGATTTTCCCAAGAATTGGGTGATCTTTGGGTCTACGTCAGGGGTGACACATGCCATATCAGGAATAGTGAGGCGTGCCATTCTGCTCGAAGTTTGTTTCAAGTGGCTTTCTAATGCGAGCAGCGATATATTTTGCTACATGTTCCAGGGGATACCACTCTGAGGATCTCGGGTGTTGTAGGGTGTCTGGGTCAAAAAGCGGCTCGCCCTGAGGGTCAAACAGGGTGGAGTCATCAACTCCATCTTTGGGGTCTGTTCCCATTAGTGTCAAGGAGCTGTGCTCCGGCAAATAACTGTTCATCGGACTCGCTCTGTGCCTCCTCTTGCTCCTCTTCAGAGTCAGAGGATTCAATCAGGGCCGTTGCCTTCTTCCAGTTCCTCACCGATTTTGCCCGGTGGGGGGCTCTTAGTTGTGGTCCAACCACAGGTTCTGTGACAGGACGTACCCCGTCTGTCTGTAAGATTTTGGAGGCATACCTGTCCAAATGGCGAGACTTTTTTGCGGCTTTATGCCCACTAGGGGCCACCGGTTTACTCTCTGGGGGGTTAGCCATGGGATCTGGTGGTAGCTGAGTGGACCTCAGTGCATTGGTTATTGAATGGGATATATTATCCGACATGGCTCCCATTGCGGTAAATATGGCTTGCGTCACAGACTTCGCCATAGCAGCGTCTAGGAGGGAATGTAACTCTTCCGAGTCCATTTGCTCCTGTGATGCTTCAATTATTGTGAGTATTTTGTGGTTATGGTGGCCTTAGTGGCAGCACCATAAATTATTTTATCAGCCTGCAGATTGGGGTACAATGCTATAACTAAAATCTAGCAGGCACAAATAGTATGGCACTAGCATGTAAAAATACAGCGTAAAAAACAGGCACAGATTAAGCAAATACAGCAAGCTCATAGAGTGTTCCCTCAGGAATAAGCTCCTGGGGGGAAAAAGCGCGGCAAAACTGCCAATTCCAATATGGCCATCACAATGCGCACTCGCGGTGTGCGCATGCGCAAGCGGCACTAGCCGCGGCTGCAGCCGCGGTCTGCCGGGACCGTGGAAGAAAACGGTCCGAGGCACTAAGTAAGGAGGGGGAAGGACGGTCGGAAAATAAACAAACCGACCAGACGACGGAGGGGGAGGGAGGGAGGGAACTTACAGAGAAAATGCAGGACAGATTCTCATACAAACAAATAACCAAACAGAGAGATAGGTCAATTAAACGCACACACTGAAAAGTAATGGCAATTAAAGGTAATTAACCTAACTAAAACAGAAAATACATATACATTTTTCCACTTATGACAGAGGATGAACATTTTGTACTTAGCTGAGGAGGCAGCAGCAAAAGAAAGAGGAGTGGCTTAGGGTCACATAGGACATTATTATGCTAGGGACACTCTCATTGGTTTATGTGTTATATATGGTTAACCCTTTGGGGGTAAATGATGTTTTGTTATTTAATTTTTGTAATTGAATATTTGTGTTAAGGGCTCATGATAGTACAGAAGATACAAACACTGATAAGTGTAGGATGGTATTAAAAGAGCAAGTCGGTTGTGGTGTGCCGGAACCGACGATGAGGTAGGCCTGTAAATAAAGAGGGCCCACCAAGAAGAAATGTAAAGAGAAAAGGAGTTAATAATGAGGAGTGGGTGGGAGGGTGATGCAGCGCTGACCTCGAACGATATGGAGCCAGGTAAGGGGTGTCCCTTAAGTAGGGAAGAGGTGTGTCATACGCCCCTCCCACAATTACAGGCCAAAAGGCCTTAATACTTGTGTTAAGGGCTCATGATAGTACAGAAGATACAAACACTGATAAGTGTAGGATGGTATTAAAAGAGCAAGTCGGTTGTGGTGTGCCGGAACCGACGATGAGGTAGGCCTGTAAATAAAGAGGGCAAAAGTAGAAAATCAAATTTATTACATACCAGCAATATACATACTTTAACCAGACATGTCTTGAAAGGCATTTCTTACTTCTTGTACCGGGTTAGGTATGTATCTAGAGTAAGCCGATGATTTCCAGCGCCCTAGTGACTTGATAACATGAACTGGAATGTTTGCACTGGATGCTGTGGAGACCGCTCCTATGCGGAAGGAGTGTCCCGAATATTTAGCTGATTTGAGGCCCAGCTGTGTAAGTAAAGACCTGACGTGTGTCATAAAGGTGGTGGTAGTGAGTACCGAACCTTGTAGACTGAAAGTGGTTGAGATGGTGGTTCGTTGTTATGCTGGGTATATGAGTCCAGTAGTTTGACGGGGCTCCACCTGTTGTGAGTAGGATAGTACTTAACCTCTACTGAAAGTGCATGTTGACTGGTTTTGGAGTGAGGCAGAGTCAAGATATAATAGTCCATGTGTTTTGTTAAGTGTGAATGAAGTAGGATGTGAGTGGACTGTGTTGTGCTGATGGCGGTAAATTCTCTTGGTCTCAAGAAACCATAAACAAGGCTACGTATATGGCGGTTTTAACGATGAGGTTTGTGTTGTTGGCAAAGGGTTTAAATCTAGTGAATTGTATAAGTCTTTAAAAATATGGAAATCTATGGGTAGCCTCTGGGCCGTACGTGGGGGTTCGGATCTCTGAATACCCCTAAGGATGTTCTTAATTGGTAGGAGGACACTTGATTTGTCTGGTTGTAAAGTTAGCATGTGATGTTGGATGCCTGTCAGATATGGTTTGATTGTGTTGTATGATAGTTTGAGTTTGAGGTGGCAAAAAGAAGCAAAGCCCAACCAGGATGTCACGATGAAAGGTTGTAAGATGTTGTGTTCAGAAAGGAATCTTTAAATCAAATGAAAGCTCTATCGTAAGTTTCCCGGGTATTAGTAGACAGTGCTAATTGGGACAATGTTCTGCTATGTTGCATAATAGCATCTAGTCCATTACTAGATGGTGGAATAGTGGGGTGTTCGTGGCTGTGAGTGCGGCTGACGGGAGTATTTGACGAAAAGCCTGGAAATTAAAGCGAGACAAATTGTCAGCAGCAGTGTTACATACACCTGGAACATGAATACAAAACAAGAGAAAATTAGGACATGCAGCCAGCCAAGTGAGTTTCCTCAAGAATCTCATAATAGTCAGTGATTTGGATCGGCCTTGTTTATAATGTGACAAGTTACTTGGTTGTCTGAGTAGCAACGTACAGACGAACCTGCCCATAAATGCACCCATGCCACGGCAACCGTCACGATGGGATATATCTCAAACAGAGCTGAGGTAGTGGAAAACCCTCCAGGTCCTGAACTTCTGAAGGCCAGCTGCCCCAAAGCCATTTGTTCCTGAAAAATTGCTGCAAAACCTGTGGTAGACGCCGCGTCTGACCAAATGGTAGGTGAGGAGTCAGACAATTTTTTAAGGAACATGCTTTTACCATTCAAGGTGGTTAAAAATGTTCTCCACATAATTACGCCTGCCGTGGCTTGGGTATCCAGGGGTGACCTGTGTCCATCATGTCTAAAAGTGGGAAACATGTAAAGGAGTTGTGAGATGAAAGCCCGGCCTTGAGGTATGATGCGAATGGCAAAATTCAGTGACCCAAGCAGAGACTGTAATTCTTGCGGTTGCAAGTACCGAGTTGTATGTAGAGATTATGTTGATCAGAATGTTTTCTACCTTGGGCGTGGCAGGCTAGCTTGCATGGTGGCTGAGTCTAGTATGATACCCAGGAATGTGATGAAGGTATCTGGTCCTTCAGTCTTGGTGGAGGAGACTGGGACACCCACCTGTTCGAATAGACTGATGGTTTCTTTTAGGCTACTGGGAGGGGAAATATTCTCCTCGACCAGTAAGAAATCATCCAGATAATGTATAACTGTAGGGCATCTGGCTATATTTAATAAAACCAGCATAGGGTTTCGGCGAATACGTCGAAAATGGCCGGACTACTTTGGAACCTAAATGTTAAACGTGAGCAAAATAGTAGTTCCCTGCCCACTTGATACCATGCAGGTGACACAGTGTAGGGTGGATAGGCAGTAACTTGAAAGCATTGTGATATCAGTCTTACTGAGCCATGCTCCGGCCCCTGCCTGCATGATAGCCGTAATGGCGTGATCTATGGTGGAATATTGCAGTGAAAATTCCTCAGAGGGTATGAGGGAGTTCAGACTAGGAGTGGCAGAGGTGTGAGGTGTTGATAGATCAATGATAAGTCTCTGTTTGTGAGAAGATTTCCCCGTGACAATACCGATGGGGTTTGTCCGCCATGTGGTGAACGGAGGGGACTGGAAGGGCCCCCATAGGAAGTCCTCTGCCACTTCCTGGCTATGAGTGCCTCCACCGCTGTAGGGTTTGTTGTGCGGATTGTAAATTAGGACATTCCAGTATTCCGGAAGGCATGTGTATGAGGCCTGTGTGAATCCTTCCGAGATAATGAATTCTACCAAATGTCTAGATGGATGATGTGACAGTAATGTCATAAGTACAGAAATGTTTATTGATGTTACGTATAGTTTTGGGATACATTTTATTTGGACACAGATTTAGCATGTGCCCTGAAACAGATGGCTGGAGAAAGTGATTGCAACTCAACCAGTGCTGGAGGGGTCGCAGCGGCCGACCCAGCCATGGTAAGGGGTGTAGTGACCGATTCCCCAGGGGTGATACTGGCAGGCTAACTAGGCCTGAAAGGCGAAAAATTAATCTTGTTTTGTGACAGGTGAGGCCCTGCTAGTTGCCAAGTGGCTATGAGAGGCTCTGTCTATGAGTTGGCGCGAGGGGTTATTGAGGCCACCCGTCGTAGTGGCAGGAATCGTAGGCCTCTCGGTGATAGTAAAAGAAAACAAGGGGAGGGAGTGACAGGTGAGGCCCTCTCTATAATATTGCGAGGCGGCTAACTCACGTGTGGCCCGATGGCGTTTGCCTCCGAAACGTTGAGGCGGGGTGTTGGCCTCGCGGACCACTAAACGATAGGCAGAAATGCCAAGAAGGGAGGTACCTATTTGGGCCTATACCCCTAACTTGCCAGTACTCTATGGCCTAGAAGAATGAAACGTATGTGAACTACAACGTGAGCAGGCTTACGTACCTGGTAGTATGTATGAAGTTTTGAGATTCGACAGGTATGAAAACCTGGATAAACCTAAAAAGGCATAGAGTGAGAATGGATCCTGTGAGACCTATGTAATCTGTATAGGCTGGGATTAGGGCTTCTAGCAGTATGTGTGGGAGGTGTAAAATCTATGAGTATGATAGTGACATGACTGCCCATGCCTGGTGACAAGCGTTACGCTGAGTCCGATACCTGGCAGCAGGGGATTGGCCGTGTAATGTGTATATATGGAAGGTGATCAGATGATATGCATGTCACTAAACTGATCTGGGAATGCAAGGGACTTTTTAATGTGAAGTGACAATATGCAGAATCATAAATAATGCTGTAAAGTGACGTATGAATGTATGAACCAGAACGTGTGATTCAAAAACCGAAAGTCTTGTGAGACGTATATGCCGTGTTCTTGAATACTCGTGTTACGTCGTCTGAGTGTGTCAAGAAAAGGCCTGAGTTTGTAAATGCCATGTGAAATTATGTGAAATGACAATCTATGCAGAAAATGTTGTAACGTGACGTATGAGTGGTTGAACCAATGCGTGTGATTCAACCCGAAACCCTCTGTGGAAGGTAGGACTGTGTTCTTATATACTCGTGGTATATCGTATGAGTATGATAAGAAATGGCCTGAATAGTTAGTGCCATGTAATCGTAATGTACATGGTTGTAATAACATCATATCTCCATTATACTCTTTGAAAATAGGACCGTGTCCTTGAACTCGTGGTATGTCGTACGAGCATGACAGAAAAAGAAGCCGTAATGTAGGCTAACCATAACTGTAATATACATGTAATATCTGCATTGTAAAATAAAATAACTATTATTATTAAAACCATATATATATATATATATATATATATATATATATAATAAGCAAACTGAAACAAAATAGACAACCTAAGATCGTGTAAAATAAGTATTTGAAAGTTTAACCGATTACTGTGCAGGAAACGTATGATTGGTTGGATCAGTACGTGTGATTCAACCCGAGTATGCATGAAAAGGAATTAAATCCTTGTGTCATGGTTAACAACAAAGAAATGAGGCCTGTAACGTAGGCTGATTTAATTGTAATGAAATGGATAATTATAAAAAAAAACTCCAGTAAGCGTGGGAGTCCAATGTCTATACAGAAATGTTAGCTGGTTTCATACCATTGATGTAATAAGTGATACCTTAAAAATAGCATGAAAAGGGTCTGTCTATTTAACCAAGCAAATTTTTAACCAAATGTAAATACATGAAATGATGAAATGTAACTCACGAAAAAGATCTATGTGAATACATAGCAGAATAACCGAATCTTAGTATGAAGGGAAACAGAAGTTAGCATGAATAGCTTAACCGTATGCATTTTAATGCGAACAGCAATCGTGCATAGAATATACTATGAATAAGTGCCGACCAGAAAACACAAACCGAAATGACAATCGTTTAAATGAAGCAAGGTTGGTTTTTACATGAAATGCAATAATGTCTGAGAAGCCTGTAGTACACTGAATGACCGGTAGGGGTCAGTGTATAGGCGAAAATGCAGTGGTTCATTGGTTTGTACATGAAATGCGATAATGTCTAAGAAGCCTGTAATACACCCAAAGACCGGTAGGGGGTTTAAACGAATGATATGCATGAACATGCAATGGTTTTAGAACAGACTTAGACAAAATGCAGCCGTAAAGTGAGGACCTGACCCGTGCATGGTGCCGTGGGACTGATGCCTGGCATAACGGGTAGGTTGACTTACAGTTTGTGAGTCACTTGGACACCATCCACGGCGATGGATTGAAGAAAGAAGGTGGTAGGCCGGAAAAGCCTGTGGCTGGATTCCTGACACAGCTCTGCTTAAAAAACCTCATGGAGTAATCAGGTAAAATGGCGTCTGGATGACCCGGAAGTGGAAATGATGCAGCGCTGACCTCGAACGATATGGAGCCAGGTAAGGGGTGTCCCTTAAGTAGGGAAGAGGTGTGTCATACGCCCCTCCCACAATTACAGGCCAAAAGGCCTTAATACATACAATATCCTTTCTTTTGCTGCTGAGGAATAAAGAAAGAGATAAGCATAATAGGAGCATCTGTGTCCTTTAATAAAATTGTTGTTTTGTGTAGTGGTTGAATGGATGTGTGTACGAAGACTAAGAATTTTATATGGGGAGGCTGAGTGTGCCTGTGTGTTCTGCCAGAGTGTTTTCAGTTTTTTCTTTCTTTTTCTTATATATAATTTTTTTTCTTTTTCTTTCTCTTGCTGTTTTTATTCCCCTCCCTGAGTGTGCTGCTGCTGCTGAGTGAATTAGGGGGAGTACCCCTTAATTTCCACCAGTGCTCGCTGGAGTTTGCTTGAAAGTGGGCTATTCAAAGTAGTTTCTTTAAGTAGGAGTTGAAACAACAGGAGTTTAAACTATACGTGAGTTTACACATATTGCAGCAACACACAATAAATAGACAAAACTGTGCAATAGTATAAAGTGCTTGATAATGTGGAAAAAACACTTAGCAACACTTTTAGCAATCTGTGTGAACCTTCCTTTAAAGTGCTTCAATCCAGTGCCACTCACTGATATATAAGCAGCAAACAATGTAAATACACTGTGGTGAAAGCACACAACAGCAAGTTATACATACTACCCACACTGCAGTCAATCAATCTAGGAAAAACCAATAAAGAAAGACATAGGGTAATATAGTCAGACACAAATAATTGCACATAGGTGTTGGTCTCACTCACGTAGAAAGAGCCACTTAGTTAGCTGGCTCAGACTGAATGTCTTGGATATATAACAGGACCTCTACTGGGAACTTCTGGCTTCTTTATGTATCTCCAGGACGCTGTCAGGATATTTATATCGGCAGACATTTTGTGCTATGATAGAAATTAAAAGTGTATATTGCCTGAGTCACTCAGAACAGAGCGGACTCCATTTTGGATTTCAGGCTAACAAAGACGCATAATTTCTTCTTGCTTTCTGAGCTAAGGAATGCATTATTTAAACAAGCCAAGTGATAAGCAATGAAGCAGGGTGATGGAATGCTCTGTTTAAATGTTAATATAATAGAAATTATTTTAAACACAGACATTAGTGACAGAGAAGAATAAATAATTAATTTTACTTTCTAAATTTTACAAGGTCCCATTGTAAGTAAGGGGGGGAAATTGAGTTTAGACATGTCAATTCTAGAAATTACGATCAAAGTCGCTGCCACAAAGACTGAGGCAAACGCTTTAAACTGACAGCAAATTTAAGTTATGGTAGTCATTTTAGATAAGCCAAATGACGTCAAAATCGTCATCAGGAAAAGTTAACTCTTTCCTGGATAGGAAGGTTTAGTGAGGCGAGAGTGCCCTCTATGGACCAAATACCTAAATTGCGATCTGCAGGTTGACCACACCTTCAGTATCCTATTGGTTATACCAACTGATGACGTACAGATAATCTTTCCCTTTAAAAAGTTAGGACAAAGGGAAGAGAGAAGTTAGTTGGAGAGTTTTGGGCTTTCAGATTCGGACATTCAAAGAAATCCAGGACAGATATTCACTCTGGGACTAACTCAACTCTCAAACTCTCTTGGACCAACTCAAGAAACACTCCTTGACACTTACTTTTTACTATTACTTACATACCTCCATACAACCAATCATACACGCATTCAAGTTTCTGGGACTACCTACTCATCTGATGAGAATATCTACTTAACTGGTAATTATGTTGGTTTTATTTAATTAATCGAAATGAATTAAAAAATCTAATAGCATGATATATGACTGGATAAATCACGGTCAGATTTCAATATTTAGAAATCTTAGTTAACTAAAGAATATATAGTTATAAACATTCCATTCTGCAGGTGGAATTAAGAATAATTATATAATAGTGTGATATTACCACGTGTTAGTATACCGCTGTTTTTATCCAGGTGTATTGATTTGCTCTAAATAAGATAAGATATATTTTTAGGCAAATTAAAATTCGGCTTATAGAATCTGGTAGATTATTCTTATTGGATGGTTCCAGGAAATGATTAATGAGCTGGTTTGAATGTTATTTTAATTGAAAATTACATGACAATAGGATATTATATGCCTAGGAGGATCTAGCCAGCATTGAAAGGGTTACTCAGTTATCTAACTGTTAGCCAAGGTTTTACGACTTTTCGCTGGACTGTGTGAAGTTTAACTTTCTGTGTGTGAAGTACCCCATAAATCTTATCTTGACAGTTGATGCTGTTAGCCATTGGATTGTTTTAACATTGCCATTGTATTGCATACTTATGTTATACCAAATATTATCATGCATGCTGCCTAATATTATTATTATTTTATTTGTCACAATAAATTATATCTATTTTTATAACAAATTGTGATTTTATTTGTATGGAATACATTTCACTTACATGATAATGATCTCTAAGATCTAAGAGAATTGAAATAGTGGGCAATTCTCAACTGTTTAATATTATCATCCCATAAATACCCCACAACGCAGAGTAACAGGGGGTTACAAAACTTTTTATTCTCCAAAAATCTTGAAGTAAATTAAAAACAGAAGCAATAAAATAAATAAGTCCCACAATGAAAATCCAATCACTTGACGCGTTTCAGCTGTTGCCTTCATCCGAAGTCATGTTAAGATCCAAGGCATTCGGGTTAAAATACTTGTATTTGGCGCCTTCTTCTCCTGCGCTTTGGCCGTATTCTTCCGCTTCCGGCATTGACGTCGGGACGCCATCTGCCTCATCACGTTCCGGCGTCATTACTCATTTCCGGTTCCGGTCACCTGTTTCCATTACGGACGTACAGACGTACCCAGGGGCGGGCTGGGCCAGGGGGCAGGGAGGCAATTGCCCCCCAGGCTGCCCTAAATCCCATTTAGACCGGCCGCGGCGGGCCGGCCCTTTAAATGCTGCAGCCGCCTGAGCGCTCTGTAAAGAGCGTTCAGGCGGCTGCAGAACAGATTCTCCCCTCCCCTGTAGCGTGGCCGAGCCGGAGTGATGGGAATGTGCACGCTCAGTGTGCACCTTCCTTTCAGTCCGGCCGGTTACAGGAAACAGAAACTCCTGTTCCGCGCGGAGTTTCTGTTTCCTGTAACCGGCCGGACTGACAGGAAGTGCACACTGAGCGTGCACCTTCCCATCACTCCGGCCGGCACCGCGGACCGGAGAGCAGCTCGGCCATGCTACAGGGGAGGGGTTAAGAAGAAGAGGGGAGGGGGGGAGTAAGAATTGAAGAGGGGGGGGAGTAAGAACTGAAGAGGGGGGAGTAAGAACTGAAGAGGGGAGGGGGGGAGTAAGAACTGAAGAGGGGAGGGGGGAGTAAGAACTGAAGGGGGGAGTAAGAAAAGAAGAGGGGGAGGGGGGAGAGAAAGAAGAGGGGGAGGGGGAGAGTAAGAACTGAAGAGGGGGGAGTAAGAACTGAAGAGGGGAGGGGGGGAGTAAGAACTGAAGAGGGGAGGGGGGAGTAAGAACTGAAGAGGGGGGGAGTAAGAAAAGAAGAGGGGGAGGGGGGAGAGTAAGAACTGAAGAGGGGAGGGGGGAGTAAGAAGAGGGGAGGGGGAAGTAAGAAGAGGGGGGGGAGAGTAAGAAGAGGGGAGGGGGGAGAGTAAGAACTGAAGAGGGGAGGGGGGAGTAAGAAGAAGGGAGGGGGAGAGTAAGAAGAATGGAGGGGGGAGAGTAAGAAGAGGGGAGGGGGAGAGTAAGAAGAGGGGAGGGGGAGAGTAAGAAGAGGGGAGGGGGAGTAGGAAGAGGGGAGGGGGGAGTAAGAATGAGGGGGGGGTAAGAAGAGGGGGAGAGTAAGAAGAGGGGGAGGGGGGAGTAGGAAGAAGGGAGTGGGAATAAGAAGAGGGGAGCGGGGAGTTAGAAGAGGGGAGAGTAAGAAGAGGGAAGAGGGAAGTAAGAGGGGAGGGGGAGTAAGAAGAGGGGATGGGGGAGTAAGAGGGGAGGGTGGAGTAAGAGGGGAGAGGGGAGTAAGAAGAGGGGGGAGTAAGAGAGGAGGGGGAATTAAGAGGAGCGGAGTAAATAGAGGCGAGGGGGGAGAGTAAGAAGAAGAGGGGAGGGAGGGAGTAAGAAGAGGGCAGGGGGGATAATAAGAGGGGGGAGTAAGAGGGGAGGGGGAGTGAGGGGAGGGGGTGTAAGAAGGAGGGGAGAAAAGAAAAAGAGGGGGTAAGAAGAGAAAGAGGGGGAAGAAGAGGGGGAGGGGAAAGTAAGAAGGAGGGGAGATAAGAAAAAGAGGGGGTAAGAAGAAGAAGGGGGGAGTAAGAAAAAGAGGGGGAAGTAAGAAGAAGAAGAAGAGGGAGTAAGAAAAAGAGGGGGGAGTAAGAATAAGAAGAGTGGAGAGTAAGACGAAGAAGGGGTAAGAAGAAGAGGGGGGAGTAAGAAGAAGGGGGAAGTAAGAAGGAGGGGAGATAAGAAAAAGAGGGGGGTAAGAAGAAGGAGGGGGGTAAGAAGAAGAAGGGGGGAGTAAGAACAAGAGTGGGGAGTAGGAAGAACAAGAGTGGGGAGTAATTAGAAGAAGGGGGTAAGAAGAAGGGGGAGTAAGAAGAAGAGGGGAAGGTAAGAAAAAGGGGGAGTAAGAAGAAGAAGGGGGTAAGAAGAAGAAGGGGGTAAGAAGAAGAAGCGGGTAAGAAGAAGAAGCGGGTAAGAAGAAGAAGGGGGTAAGAAGAAGAAGGGGGAGTAAGAAGAAGTAGGAGGGTTAAGAAGAAGAAGGGGGGAGTAATAAGAAGAAGGGTGGAGTAAGAAGAAGAAGAAGGGGGGTAAGAAGAAGGGGGGAGTAATAAGAAGAAGGGGGGAGTAAGAAGATCAAGGGGGGGAAGTAAGAAGAACACAGGGAGGAGGGGGGTAAGAAGAACACAGGGGGGTGAGGAGAACACACAGAGGAAGGAGTGAGAAGAACACAGGGAGGGTGGAGGGGGGGTGAGAAGAGCACAGGGAGGGTGGGTGAGTGTGAGAATAGACCGCTAGGGGAGGGTGGGGGAGAGGAGAGACCACTAAGGGGCAGGGGAGAGCTCTAAGGGACAGAAGGGACAGCTCTATAGGACAGGGAGCAAGACAGGGAGCTCTTTCACAACACACACATACACACACACACACACACACACTGCATCCCCATACATACACAGAAACACAACATGATTCCCTTACACACAGAGAAACACACAATGCATCCATTACACACACACACAATGCAACCCTTACACACACACACAATGCATCATTTGCACACATACACAGAAACATACAATGCAAACCCTTACACACACATGCAAACACACACACTGTTTTTCTTACATACACACAGAAACACAATGCATCTCTTACACTCAATGCACACACATACAGACACACACCTTGCATCCCTTATGCATACAAACACAGATTCACACAATGCATCCCTTACACACAACCAGAAACACATAATACATCCCTTATACACAAAAAACACTGCTTCCACTACACACAAACACACTGCATCACCTGCACAAACTGGTATCCCTATACACTACATACCATAAGCACACATATTAGATCCTCTACAATAACACATACCACATCCCCTACACACTCCACTCCCTGTGAGCGAACTCATGGGTGGGTGGAACATATAAGTGGACTTATGAGTGGGCCTTATGGGCATACCCACCGTCAGGCACTGGGGCCCAGACCTTGAGCTGTGTAAGAGGCCCCCCAAAAATGGAGCTGCTTCCAATTCTCCCAGAACATTGAATTTTGTGACCACAGTTGCAAACAGCCTCCAGAGATCCTGTTCTACACCAGACCAGTGGAGCCAAACTGCAGCCCATCATCATCCTCATCTAATTGTAAGTAGGCAATCTAGTATATTATTAGTGACACTAATTTATAATTGACCTCACATTAAAGGGACACTATAGCTTAATGAAGTGGTTCTGGTGTCTATAGCTGGTCCCTGCAGGCTTTTTAATGTAAACACACACTGTGTGCAGCACTGGCGTTAGTCCATATGGCAGATCATATGGGTGGGGCATTGTGATGTCACATTGGGGGGCGGCAAATTTATATTTTGTCTAGGGCGGCAGAAATCCTTGCACCGGCTCTGATCCTGGGCTGGTGCACCAGTCTACTGGTGACCCACAGGAGGGGAGTGCACTGATTGCACTGCCCTCTCCTCCTGCCCAGACCCGTCTTGACCGCAGTGCAAATGCCCTCTGCCCTCTGCCCCTAATTTACAGTGGCTCACACTCACAACAAGCAGTGCCTGGAGCCCTTTGCAGAGACGGAAACAAAGAGGTTTTGCGGCAGCTGGCCGTCCTGCAAGCATTACATTAAACAGCTGTTCCCCATGCAGCCACAGGTGGCGTTGTGCTGGGAGACTGTGATTACTCTTCACTTCCTCCCAGCCTACAGAGCAGCGCATGGGGGAGAGAGGAGGAGGCATGATTTAATCTTGAATAAATCTTCTAAGCAAACCTTTATAAATTTGGGGGGATCAGCTCTGTTTCCACAGTTTATTGGTGTTTACGCTCATCTCTGTATTAATATTGAGGGATGACAGTATGTACATTATCTACTGTATCAATCCAAATTAAAACGTAAAATACATATTAAAAATTATAATCAATAAAACTATTCACATCAACTTAGTTGATGTTTTATTGATTTAAGAAGTTGTCATTTTAAAACATTGTTGGAGAATATACCAAAAGGCCAGTTTTTAAGGATGAAAATAAATTGCACGGAGAAAGAAGAATATTTTAAACAAATATTTTAAAACAGAATTTTTTTAGAAAGGGTTATGACGTCAGACAATTAGAACAAGTAGAAAAAGAAATTGGTGAGAAAGAAAGACAACCCCTTCTGAAATATAAAATTAAAAGAATAAAAGAGACAGATATGAAGGAAAAAGAAAAGATCCCTTTAATTTTTGATTTTAGTTCCAATTTGATTTACGTAGAATTATTTAAAAAAACACTGGCAAATACTTAAAGAAGATCATGAAATACTTTCGTTTTTAGATGTTCAACCGAAATTTATTTTTAGAGGAGCAAATAATTTTAAACAGATTTTAACAAGATGTAATTTTAGAAATAAGAAGAACATAAAAACAGAAAAATTCTCTTCCTCCGTTTACTTGTTCCAGTAAAGATGTCATTTACATGTTGATTTGTCAATGTGGATTTCAATATGTGGGCAAGACGTCACGCAATTTAAAAACAAGAATCAGGGTACATATTTATAATATACAGAGAAAATGTATTAATCACAGTGTATCCAAACATTTCCTAGAGGTCCATAATGGAGATCCTAAGGGAATAGACTTTATTGGGATAGATAAAATTCAAGTTCACTGGAGAGGAGGTGATAGTAACCATATTCTGGATTTAAGGGAAATGAGATGGATGTTTGAATTGGATACATTGATACCACAGGGTTTAAATGTTGATTTTGAGATTAATCAGTATACAGGGAGTGCAGAATTATTAGGCAAATGAGTATTTTGACCACATCATCCTCTTTATGCATGTTGTCTTACTCCAAGCTGTATAGGCTCGAAAGCCTACTACCAATTAAGCATATTAGGTTATGTGCATCTCTGTAATGAGAAGGGGTGTGGTCTAATGACATCAACACCCTATATCAGGTGTGCATAATTATTAGGCAACTTCCTTTCCTTTGGCAAAATGGGTCAAAAGAAGGACTTGACAGGCTCAGAAAAGTAAAAAATAGTGAGATATCTTGCAGAGGGATGCAGCACTCTTAAAATTGCAAAGCTTCTGAAGCGTGATCATCGAACAATCAAGTGTTTCATTCAAAATAGTCAACAGGGTCGCAAGAAGCGTGTGGAAAAACCAAGGCGCAAAATAACTGCCCATGAACTGAGAAAAGTCAAGCGTGCAGCTGCCAAGATGCCACTTGCCACCAGTTTGGCCATATTTCAGAGCTGCAACATCACTGGAGTGCCCAAAAGCACAAGGTGTGCAATACTCAGCGACATGGCCAAGGTAAGAAAGGCTGAAAGACGACCACCACTGAACAAGACACACAAGCTGAAACGTCAAGACTGGGCCAAGAAATATCTCAAGACTGATTTTATGGACTGATGAAATGAGAGTGAGTCTTGATGGGCCAGATGGATGGGCCCGTGGCTGGATTGGTAAAGGGCAGAGAGCTCCAGTCCGACTCAGACGCCAGCAAGGTGGAGGTGGAGTACTGGTTTGGGCTGGTATCATCAAAGATGAGCTTGTGGGGCCTTTTCGGGTTGAGGATGGAGTCAAGCTCAACTCCCAGTCCTACTGCCAGTTTCTGGAAGACACCTTCTTCAAGCAGTGGTACAGGAAGAAGTCTGCATCCTTCAAGAAAAACATGATTTTCATGCAGGACAATGCTCCATCACACGCGTCCAAGTACTCCACAGCGTGGCTGGCAAGAAAGGGTATACCTGATCTGAACCCCATTGAGAACCTGTGGTCCATCATCAAATGTAAGATTTACAAGGAGGGAAAACAGTACACCTCTCTGAACAGTGTGTGGGAGGCTGTGGTTGCTTCTGCACGCAATGTTGATGGTGAACAGATCAAAACACTGACAGAATCCATGGATGTCAGGCTTTTGAGTGTCCTTGCAAAGAAAGGTGGCTATATTGGTCACTGATTTGTTTTTGTTTTGTTTTTGAATGTCAGAAATGTATATTTGTGAATGTTGAGATGTTATATTGGTTTCACTGGTAAAAATAAATAATTGAAATGGGTATATATTTGTTTTTTGTTAAGTTGCCTAATAATTATGCGCAGTAATAGTCACCTGCACACACAGATATCCCCCTAAAATAGCTAAAACTAAAAACTACTTCCGAAAATATTCAGCTTTGATATTAATGAGTTTTTTGGGTTCATTGAGAACATGGTTGTTGTTCAATAATAAAATTAATCCTCAAAAATACAACTTGCCTAATAATTCTACACTCCCTGTATATAATAATAATTTGTATTTGTTTGTCTCGTTTTTCTTTTTATCATTAATTTATATTTTATATTTATTTATTTTTTTATTTTTAGAGAATGTTAAAGATGTAATTTATTCTCTTATTCATTTTCCCGATTGTGTATTTCTCCTTTTTTATATTATATAATGTAAATTGATTATAATTTTTAATATGTATTTTACGTTTTCATTTGCATTGATACAGTAGATTATGTACATACTGTCAAAAGTTATAAACACAAGTGCCTTGATATGATATAGATCTATATAAGATATATAGGAAAGATGTTTATGCTTTTTAAAAAAGCAATCAGTAAGGTACTTCTGTTGAAACCTATTTATTAGAATAAAATCCAATGGTGACGTAGGACGCCACTCTGTAGTGGTAAATCTGTACGTCCGTAATGGAAACAGGTGACCGGAACCGGAAACGAGTAATGACGCCGGAACGTGATGACGCAGATGGCGTCCCGACGTCAATACCGGAAGCAGAAGAATGCGGCCACAGCGCGGGAGAAGAAGGCGCCAAGTACAAGTATTTTAACCCGAATGCCTTGGATCTTAACATCACTTCGGATGAAGGCAACAGCCGAAACGCGTCAAGTGATTGGATTTTCATTGTGGGACTTATTTATTTTATTGCTTCTGTTTTTAATTTACTTCAAGATTTTTGGAGAATAAAAAGTTTTGTAACCCCCTGTTACTCTGCGTCCTGGAGGTACTATACATTAAGAAGCCAGAAGTTCCCAGTAGAGGTCCTGTTATATATCCAAGGCATTCAGTCTGAGCCAGCTAACTAAGTGGCTTTTTCTATGTGAGTGAGACCAACACCTATGTACAATTATTTGTGTCTGACTATATTACCCTATGTCTTCCTTTTTTGGTTTTTCCTAGATTGATTGACTGCAGTGTGGGTAGTATTTCTAACTTTGTGTGCTCTCACCATATTGCTATTTTTTTTATTCACGTATTATCTGTTGTGGTTTGTGTGGCCCACATGTCAGGATCGGGACAGGGATCCTACACGCAGAGTACAAACAGGTGGTAGGTACGTATACCGGACCTTAGAATCGCCGGACTTAACGTAAGGAGTAAGTAGAGAATGGTCTAGGAACAAGCCGAGGTCGAGGGAACGAGAGGACAGGTAAGCGAGAGACAAGCCGAGTCAAAGGGTAACAGAGATAAACAGGGTAGTACAAACAAGCCGGGTCAGAACCAAAGAGACAACTAGAATACAAGAGCACTGAGTGACTAGACAGGCTAGAACCACGACAGGGCAATGAGCAGATGCCGAAAGCCTTACTTTATACCTTGATTCTAGAGGGTAATCACGCCCCCGACGAGTCCTGATTAGTGCTCGGGACTTGACTGACAGGTCGACCCGGGTTGGCGTCATGACGTCGACTACTGAGCGTCGCGTCATATAAGGAAGTGGATCCCTCGCGGTCGGCTTGTAAATGGCCGAGAGAACCGCGAGGAACGGAAGAAACAACCCCTCTGGGAGGATAAACGTCTAAGTCTCTCACCTCCTCTGAGGTAGAGACTACAGGTACCCTGACACCACAAAGGTGATAGTAGCACCAATATATTTAGGGATTTATTCACCATTGTATTTTATTGTTTCAATGTAAATACACTGCTTACAAGTGCAAAAAACACAGTGTAAACACGTGATATTGTGCAGAAATATTGTAAAAAAAAACATATATATATATACACACCTTACAATAACAGCATTAGCAGCAAATTTTAAGGTAAAACCCAATACATAAAACTGAAAAAAATATATATAGTGTAATACCGTAAATTATATCCAAAATATGACTATAAGTGAGGTAGGTATTTGACTCACAAACACAGAGCAAATGAGTCTGCTCTAACTGTAACAGTCTTAATCAGTAGACTTTCACTTCAGCAGGTAAAAAATGAACAGCCTTTAATTCAAATGATAAAATCCAAAATTCTCAAGTCACCCTGATCCCTGGTAGTGAAGAGCCGTCTGTTTGCTTACTGAATGCAGTTGCCGCCGGGCACCAAAGTTTCTGCAAAATCCTGTAACAGCTCTGGTCTCGATCTGCTAGTTCCGGGAGGCGGGGTTTAGCGTGAGGACGTCAGATGACGCCTTTCGCCGTGTTCAACCGGCTTCTTCAGAGATCTGAGGAAGTATTTAGCATGTAATAAATACAGAAAATGCTTATCTTTAGTTGTACCCTTTAAACTATACGTCAAGGCTGTGGCAACACCATTCCTTGTTTATCATGTAATATTCTAATGCTGATAGATCTAAATTCAATCCTGTAGGTAGTCTGTTATGGTAGTTCTTAATCAAATTTATATAATATTCATATTTCGCTGTTTGTATACGGTTTGTTCTCGGGTTTAATATATTGATCCCTTTTTCCATACCAAGCTGATAAAGAAGTTGATTTATAAAATTATCCTTAGATGGGACTTCTATTCATTTCCAGTGTCTGGCAATAAGAAATGTAGTGACCAAAAACCATGTATTATTAAAGTAACATGAGGTTTAGACTGTTGCTGCCAATTTAAATGTAACAGTGCTACTTCCAGTTTCTTATCTAATGTCATATCAGTTAAATCTTTAACTGTATCAAAAGCATAGTTCCATAATTTTATAATCCTAGAGCAACTCCAACAAATATGTTCCATATTACCCTCTGATTGTATGCATCTCCAACGTGTAGTGGGATTAGTCTGAGAAATCCTGATTAATCAAGTAGGGACTAGATACCATCTATATACAATTTTAACTTGTGTTTCTAATACATTTTGACAATGTATTGATTTTTTCAGTTTCATAAAGGCTGTTCCCCAATCCTTAAACTGTGTAGCTATCTGACAGTCATGTTCCCATTTTCTAAAGGGCGAGGGGATCTCAAGTATTATTTCATTTTTAATTAACTCTTTTGCTTTTAAATAAATTGTCTTAATTCCATATCCTTTAAATATTTTACTTAATACATTGCCTATTTCACTATGTGCATTCATAACATGTTCTCTTAAAAAGCTATGTATTCGAATATAGTTAAACAATTCATTATTTGGTAATTCAAACTTTGTTTTTAATTCATCAAAAGAGAATAACCAAGAGCCCTCGTATAGCTCTTTGATTGTTAAACATTCTGACTTTGCCATTTCCTCAAGTTGATTTCAGGAATAATTAGTTCAATAGTACCAATATTGGCTCCTTCGTAAATTGTATTAGAAATATAAAGGTGTTTTTTTTTAACTCATACCATTCACTCATAGTTGGTTGAATGATGAAGGAGTTATTATTTTATACTGTAAATATGAAGTTGCCTGTGTCACACCATAAAAAGGATGATAAATTATCTATTTCTGCTTTTTTAGACTATCGTATACCATGGTTGGGATATTGATTATTTTAGTTGTAATTTATATATATGTATAATCATATTTGCTTGATATGTCTCTTTAATTAAAGGATAGCCTATTCCTGTTTGATATCCTCTTTGAGCCAAAGCCTTAGTTATCATACAAGGTTTTTTACTTCTTCAGATGAAACTTGTAAAAGTTGATTGAATTATGTCTAACCAATTATTAGAAATTGACAACAGAATCAACCTGGATAGATATGCCCATTTTGGCAAGATATAAGCCTTGATTTTGTTCACTCGTCCGCACCAAGAGATCTCATGAGAACCCCATTCTTTTAAGAGCCTATTTGTATCCTTAATGAGTCTCCGAAAATTAACTCTCATTATATCTCTAGGATCAGAAGTAATATCAATACCTAAATATTGGAACTCTTTTGCAGTCCATCTGAATTCGTATTGACTTTTAAGCGAGTGGAAGGTATCGCTGTCTATATTTTTAACAAGGACGATGGTTTTATTTACATTTAACTTATAATTAGCTATATGACTATAGTCTTAAAATTCTTTCATAGTCTCTGGAAGAGATTCTTTATGGTTGGTTAGAAAAATTAGAATATCGTCTGCATACAGATACATTCCAAAATCTCTATCATCTAATACAATTCCAGTCATATTAGTGTTGTTCCATATACTAATCGCCAACGGCTCTATACACAATATGTACAATAGTGGAGATAGTGGGCAGCCCTGTCTGGTTCAGTTTGTAATGTTCATCCAACCAGAACAGATATCATAACCAATTATTCTCATTGTAGGTGATGAATATAAAGCTTCAATTGCACCTGCTATCCAACCAGTAAAGCCAAACTGAGTCAGCACCTTTCTCATAAATCCCCATCCAACCTTGTTAAAGGCCTTTTCTGAACCCACCGACAGGGTCAGAAGGGGAACTCTCCTGGACTACGCCAGCAATCACTCTCCGTGTATTAGTATTTGATTGTCTATCCAATAAGAAACCAATTTGATCCTCATGAATAACTGATGGAAGCACTTGTTTGAACCTCTGTACCAAAATAGATACATATAGTTTTACATCTACATTGATCAGAGAGATCGGATGGTAGTTTGCCAGTTTAATAGGAGACTTAGCCTGTTTTAAAATTGGCAGAATATTTACCCTCAATAGATCCTTTGATGCTTTACCTTTACCAGCTATTTCATTAGACATTGTTGTTAAGTGCGGGGTAATTCTTTTTCCAAAATATTTATAAAATGCATTAGGAAATCCATCTGGGACCGGTGTTTTAGCATTATCTAATCTGCGAATCCCATTAATAACCTCCTCTTGACTCATTTCATTATTCAGAGACTTCAACTGATCTTTTGAGATCTTTGGTTTTAAAGAGTTATTTAAATAGTTTAGAATTGCATCTTATGGAATCTCAGCTGCTGAATTATATATTTTTTTCATAATACAATTTGAATTTATTTCCTATATCTTCTGGTTTAGAACAAAATCTTATCTTTTACACTTCAGATCCTGGCTCCTGTGGCACTAACCTGTGGACTTACCTTCTTGGCTTCAAAACTGCTCCATACCAACCTGCTCCAGACTTGCCTGAACAACTCTGCATTCCTGCTTTACTTACTAACCTGCTCCATACCAGCCTGAACATCTCTGCATAACTGCTTGATCTGCCTGTATAACACCACTATGGACTTTGCCTCAAAGTAATATTACATGGTTTTATTTTCCTGCTTGAGCAATACTGCTTCCAATAGGGGCTTACTAAATAAAGTTCTCCTTTTCCTGTAATCCTGCAACCTTATTGTTCTATTCTGTTCTATTTTATTTGTCATTCTATTTTAACATATACCTTTACCTATAGGTTTTCTTATTATTTACTTACATTCCGGTTTATATTCTATTTAGGGCATATTGCCTAAATCACTTTAGTTATGTTTTCTCTGTCTCCCTTTCCTATAATTTCATTATAGGATTTCCTGTTGTTTCAATTATGTCAAAACTTACCAGTAAAGCCTCTAATATCAACACTGGCCAAAGTCTCCTACCTCACCTGCTCAAGATCATGACAGGGGATTGTAAGACATACATAAGGGAGGTGTAAGACACGCGATGGGGAAAAATAGGTGATAAGGTATGTAACGGATCGCCTGGCACCCCAACTGGGTACCTCCGTTAAAGGATGCTCCTAGCGTTTCCTTGAGGACTCCAAGCACTCTGGCAGACACCACAATCACCGTATCGGAGAAGCATTTGAATCCTCTCAAGCCTCTGAATGCTGTAGACAGTTGAATAGGAACCATACGAATAGGTTTGCACTCCTAGCAGTCAAACATGCAATAAATCCTCCCCCAATAATGAGACGACACTTCACTTTGAGGGTTAAAACAGGAACTCAAGATTTATTCACACACTGTCTTATAAAGGATTCTCCCATGCAAGGGAGGGATTTACAATACACCAATCACACAATGGTTACATCCCACAGATTCCCTCCCCTTAGCCTGGGAGGTAATCCAATTATACATACATTTTAAAACATACTTTTTACCCAACTTTCATAACTCTAAAACCATACATCCAATTCACATAAAAACTTACATATTCACAATCAATCCATTCAGGGGAGCAACATATCAAAAAATGGCATGAATCAGACCAGGGGTTCAGAAGTTAGTAAAATATCTTTTGGGCCCTGGCTGGCACATGGCTATCTGGCCCAGACTGGTTTCAGAGTCTTCTATCCTGGAGATAATTGAGAAGTAATTCAATTATCTCCCAGGACAGAGACAAGACTCCATTATGCACATGGTGAGCACAAAGCATTAAAATACTATAAAATACACAGTCACATTTTATACATAAAACACAGACATGTCACATATCCCCAGATAGCTGGGATCTGAGCGCACAAAACTACCGAATAGCGCTCAGATCCTATTCACACAGTTCAATTGCCATGGAGCCGAAGTCTTTAACTACACGAATGGGCTCCATGGCATAGCTATCTGGGTTAACACATTCACATAAAGTCGGGTCCATAGTCCAAAGGCAAGAGGCGGGCAAGCAGCCCCCTCCAAGGACACGTGGCGAGGTCGGTTTCGCCACAAGGTACACTAAATGGGGCAAGACATTTAAAAGAGGGGATACGAAACACAAAAGGGGGTTAAGAGGCACACAGTTGAAGATGCTTTGTGCTCAGTTAATTACTCAGAGTGTTGGCTGCAGTGCAGAGTCTTTGAGAAGTATTGGGAACCAGAGGGGCTCTTAAAGTAATCTACATCCGATAACTATACAGACCACAGAGCTCCATCAGGAGGTGAGGGGACACAGGGCTAAACAAGATCTACTTTATCTTCCTGCTGACTTAAGGAGGGTCCCACCACAGATTGAATTAGTGTTTCAATCCTAAATAGGAGCCCTAGATGGCCACGAATGCCACCAAATAGGTAATAAGGCTCTGCTGGTGACTCTCTTCGGGGAGCGTTCGATGCCTCCATACAGAGCATGGAGATGCTGAACTTCAGTGCTGCACACTAGTGGCTGACTGTGTGACTGTAAGGCAAACACTGCCTTTTCTCTGAAATGGTAGTGTTTAAATTAATGAGCCTGCAGGGAAAGGCAGCAACACCAGAACAACTACGTTCATCTGTAGTTGTTCTGGTGACTATAATATCCCTTTAACTTCCAACCCGATCCAGACTTCTAAATGCAGAATCTCTCATCCATCAATAATTGCTGTAGAGATGCTATAGCCACTAAACAAACCCCCCCTTGTTATGTACCATTCCTTACTGAACAGGGGGAGCTCCAAAAGAGGATACCAGGGTTGGACAGTCCTGCCAGACAAGCACAGGAGATCTACAAAGAGGCAATTGTACAAGTCTTGACCAAACCAAAACAAATTGAGCAATGTCTGTTAAACCATAATTTGCCTCTTTCATATTTAAGCACCCACTCCTATTATATAGCATTTTGTTCATGTGAAACAGGGCTTTCCTTTCACATCAAATATTTTTATATGAAACATAACTGAATATGAATAAAATCTAAAAATAAGTGTGAGAAATTAAGATTTTTTGTATATTAACTGCGAATGTCATAATACGGTTGTTAGACTGGAAATCACCACAGGGTCTGGAAGCCCTTACGCTGCCATGGACTTATGCACTGACAATTAAGTTTCTGCTTTCCTTTATCTCTGTAATCAGCTGCTGGGAATACTCAATAAAGTCACACCACTCAGATGTAGTATCAATAAGCATTCAAAGGTTTTAATGCGTAGTACAGTGTATATATATATATATATATATATATATATATATAAAACACAGTGTGTATACATCAATGGAAACATAAACCCATCATCGGAGTCTCAGAACCGAAAGAATAACTTTTCATATAACATTTTGTAATGTTTTTAGTTAGTCTCCTGTTCACTGATGCACTTGACAGTGTGAGATTAGGAAACCAATAAAAAATTGAAGGTGCTAGAAAGAATGCTATTTTTTCAACTGCAGGATGTTTATAAAAGATGTGATAGCTGTGCAAGAACACAAGAACAGAACAATATTGTATGTTGAAAAAAATGTGAGTTTGACCCTTTTAAAGCATGAGTATCTTGTATTTTAATCAGGCCTACTGACCATTTGGTCTTTCAAGCTATGTATACAGTAATACTTTAGCTATGTAATAAGAAATACAGAAGTAGAAATAAAGCAGGACATGAGACTGACACCCTGTTACATAATATATATATAGCTCTGTATGTCTAGAGGAATATTCACTAAGCATTGCATAGGTAAAAAAATAAAAAATTCCAACAACAGCTAACTTTAAAAATACACATATTTGTGTTGAGTGATTTCTCACAAGTACAACAGTACTTTCCCATGTCCAAGTTTTATGGGGTTTTGGAAAGTTAAAGGGTCAAATATATATCCTTTTTAGTTTTTACACATTTAATTTTGCCAAATTGCTTTGCTTTGAGACCGTATGGCAGCCCAGGAATGAAAATGAACCCCATTATGGCATACCATTTGCAAAAGTAGATAAAAATATAAAAAAAAGGGGGGGGGGGTGTACAATCGTTTTTAGTATCTACTTAGTCACAAACTGTGGCCAAAGTTAGCTTTCAAAAAAAAATTGTGTGCATTTTTCACAAATAAACTGCCGTTTCACCAATGATTAGCATGAGCATTATACATTTATATATATATATATATATATATATATATATATACATATATATATATATATATATATATATATATACATATATATATATATATATTTGTGTTAAGGGCTCATGATAGTACAGAAGATACAAACACTGATAAGTGTGGGATGTTATTAAAAGAGCAAGTCGGTTGTGGTGTGCCGGAACCGACGATGAGGTAGGCCTGTAAGAAAAAGGAGTGATAATGAGGAGTGGGTGAGAGGGTGATGCAGCGCTGACCTCGAACGGTATGGAGCCAGGTAAGGAGTGTCTCTTAAGTAGGGAGAAGGTGAGTCATACGCCCCTCCCACAATTACAGGTCAAAAGGCCTTAATACTTGTGTGAAGGGCTCATGATAGTACAGAAGATACAAACACTGATAAGTGTGGGATGTTATTAAAAGAGCAAGTCGTTTGTGGTGCGCCGGAACCGACGATGAGGTAGGCCTGTAAATAAAGAGGGCAAAAATTAGAAAATCTAATTTATTACGAAACCAGCAATATACATACTTTAACCAGACATGTCCTGAAAGGCATTTCTAACTTCCTGCACCGGGTTAGGTATGTATCTAGAATATGCAGAAGATTTCCAGCGTCCTAGTGATTTGATAACATGTACCGGAATGTTTGCACTGGATGCTGTGGAGGCCGCTCCTATGCGGAAGGAGTGGCCGGAATAGTTAGCTGATTTTAGGCCTAGTTGTGTAAGTAAGGACCTGACGTGCGTCATAAAGGTAGTGGTAGTGAGTACCGAACCTTGTAGACAGAAAAGTGGTTGAGACGGTGATGCTTTGATATGCTGGGTGAATGAAGCAGGATGTGAGTGGACTGTGTTGTGTTGATGGCGGTAAATTCTCTTGGTCTTAAGAACCCATAAAAGGCAACGTATATAGCGCTTTTTATAACAAGATTTGTGTTGTTGGCAAAGGGTTTTAAATCTAGTAGGCTGGATAAATCTTTAAAAATATTGAAGTCTATGGGTAGCCTTTGTGCCGTACGTGGGGGTTCGGATCTCTGAATACCCCTAAGGATGTTCTTGATCTGGTAGGAGGACATGAAACTTGAGTTGTTTGCTTGTAATGTTAGCATGTGATGTTGTACGCATGTCAGATATAGCTTGATTGTGTTGTATGATAGTTTGAGTTTGAGGTGGCAAAAAGAAGCAAAACCCAACAATGATGTCATGATGAAAGGTTGTGTGATGTTGTGTGCCGACAGGAATCTTTTAAATAAAAGGAAAGCCCTGTCGTAAGTTCTCCGGGTATTGGTAGACAGTGCTAATTGTGACAATGTCTTGCTATGTTGCATGATAGCGTTTAGTCCATTACTAGCTGGTGGAAAGGTGGAGTGGTCGTGGCTGTGCGTGCAGCTGATGGAAGTATCTGCCGAAAAGCCTGGAAATTGAAACGAGACAAGTTGTCAGCAGCCGTGTTACATATACCTGGGACATGAACACAAAACAAGAAGAAATTATGACACACAGCAAGCCAAGTGAGTTTCCTCAAGAACCTCATAATGGTCAGTGATTTGGATCAGCCTTTGTTTACGATGTGGCAGGATGCTTGGTTGTCTGAGTAGCAACGTACTGACGAACCTGCCCATAGATGCCCCCATATCACGGCAGCTGCCACAATGGGATATATCTCAAATATAGCTCAAATAGAGCTGAGGTAGTGGAAAAACCCTCCAGGTCCTGAACCTCTGAAGGCCAGCTGCCCCAAAGCCATTCGTTCCCGTAAATTGCTGCAAAACCTGTGGTAGACGCCACGTCTGACCAAATGGTAGGTGAGGAGTCAGACAATTTAGGGAGGAACATGCTTTTCCCATTCCAGGTGGTTGAAAAGTTTCTCCACATAAGGGGTAACCTGTGTGCATCATGTCTAAAAAGTGGGAACATGTATAGGACCCACCATATTTGTTGCCCAGGTCCACCAGCCTGTGCATATATAAGTCAAACTCCTCACGTCTGTGGGGATATACAGTACAGATAACATCACGATAAATGCCAAAAGCCAATACAAATTTTGGAATAGTTAGCTTCCTATTTAATCGTGCATGCCTAGATTTGACCACCACAGAAATATCGTCATAAGCGTATGTCCTATGTTCCACGATATCCTGGGAGGCAATTAGCAGTGAGGCCAGATTGACATACCTTCCAGGATATCTTTTTTGAGGTGCTCAGGTATCATATGGGCGGGGTAAACCTCTTGGTCATTCGAGGTGATGGCTGGAGAAACTGCTTGCAACTCAACCAGTGCTGGAGGGGTTGCCGTGGCCGGTCCAGCCATAGTGAGGGCTGTAGTGACCGCTTCAAGTTTCTCCAGCCTAGAATTGACCTTGCTCATAGATGCCAAGAGAGATGAGATGCGTCAACTGTAGTTTTGCTAGGGCCGTGCATTGTCGTTTCAGTGGGCGGTGTCTAGGGCTGTGAGGGGATAGGGTGGTATTCATACAGTGGTCCAGCACATGATTGAAGTCCCTGCAAATTATCACAATCCCTTGTTGTATAGAGGTAATCCTTCACAGGATTTTGTGTATAAAATTGCTCTGTGTTCGGGGCATATATGTTTGCTATAGTATAGGTAATGTTGTTAAGTTTGTCAATGATTATGGCAAATCTGCTCTCTTCGTCTAGCTCCTGTGACATCAGTTCAAACGCTGTTTACTAATGGATTTGGTAGGCGAAGTGGCATGGAATTGGTGAGGATATGTGTTGGTAAAAAGTGTGGGATTCCCTTTGAAATTGGTCTCCTGCAAGCAGACCACGTCCGCTTTTTGGGTTTTAAAGTCTCTGCCTAGGTGATGTGTCTGAACTGGTACGTTCAGCCCCCTGACATTAGGACTGTAAATTCTCATGGGGGTTTGAAAGGCATCATTCTGCTATACAGTAACCAGTATACACTATTCAGTGGGGGCACCCCCCTTACCAGTTGCGTCAAGCCGGGCAATACTGCCCCTAATCTTGACCCCCGCACCCCTCCTGCACCCCTAGGGTGTCCTGGTCTCCCCTAGTGCCCATCTGGCTACAGCAAATCTGCATTTTTGTTGCATAAGTCAGCTCAAAAGAGTAAAGGAAAAAAAGACAATAACAATAACATAACCAAAACATTAATACCTGTTGTGCCATCATACTGGCCATATACCTGATGTAGAATTATTAAAAACCTGTATTGAACCTGTGTTGAATTTTTGCACTAACTCCATTTTAAACCACATTACCTGACAGATCCTCCATTTTAGATTACATTACATGACAGAATTTCCTAACAGTAAATGAATAGAGACTGTATTTTCTATAAAGACATGACTAACCCCGGAATTATTGAATCTCCTGTAACATGCAACAAAGTATAGCCAAGGCCATAGCCAAGGCCATGAGAAGCTGGCCTAATGAAATGTTCTATTCATAAAAATAACCCTGCACCTGACCACGAGTCTGACATCACTAACTACCCAAAATGACGCTCAAGCCCCCCTTCCCACCGAGTAAGCCTCGTGCTGGGTAAGATGGCGCTTGAGCCATCTGTCCACACTCGTGTCCAGAACAATACCACCTCCCGGTGGGAGGACACCTAGCTAACCACTTAGTTCTTGAGCCAATAACTATTATTGATGGGTGGACATTGACATAACCACTTAACATTTAATCCAATTAATGATGTTTATTTACTGATATCTTGATATGCAATGATGATGTAATTTTGCTGTTATAAGGGTCTGCGAGCCCGCTTTTGATCAGATGCTAATAAATTTTCTCGAAGTTCTTTTAACCTGAACTCCATGTGTCAGTGTGAACTTACTTCTGCGTATATGCAATTTAATCATCTCCGATTTGGACAGGAACAGATAGACATTTAAACATATTTGTTTATTTCTAAATTAATCTACATCAATTTGGCGCATCCAACATGGGGCACCGGGCTATGGCCTCTGGCCGGTAAGCCGTCCTAAGGAAGACGCTTTTGGACGGAGGAATCCGGGGGGAAGGAAAGGAGACTGATCACCTCCCTGTACACGGTAGAGACTACTGCAGAGCCTATCCGGTATGATTCCAGCCCCTTTGGTTGACCCGTCCACGTGTCTGTGACTGCTACCGGGAGGACATCAAAGACAGGTAATATCTTGCCCGGTGTCTTGTTGTTACCCACCTGTTTACCTGCATTTAGTCTATCTGTTGCCTGGGTGCGTTGGTATTGGTCTGTCTTTAGCTTAAGTGCCCGGGTAGAGTGTTTATCTGTGTACCCATTTTTGGATAAAGGGGGGTGGACCTGTGGTAGTTTGCCTTGGGGTCCTCTGTTTGTGTGTTTACCCCTTTTGGGATAAAGGGGGGTGGACCTGGGGGTGTGTGCCTGGGGTCCTCTGTTGCCTGTTTACTCCTTTTAGGAGCCTCGTGGCTGTGGCTGTAGGGAAAAAGAGGGTGTTGGATCTGTGGAGGTTGTGTAGACTCATAGCTTCCTGGGGGTCCTTCTGGTGTGACTTTGATAGCCTAGCTAGCCTCATTGTGCACATAGCTTCGAGCGCTGAGGCTGGTGGCATTCCAATTGTTCCAATTGTTATTTGTGGTGCGTGGATTCGGGCAGGCATTGCTGTCTCCATCACCACGGGGTAGTGAGACTTATGAGTGGGTTCATAGGGGCGCTACGAGGGTGAGGATAGTGGTGGCCACACTTAGTGGACTGCTGTAACGAGGGAGGCATATGGATTTCGGGCCGGTGTTAGCTGTCATCCTTGGCCGCTGGTAGTGAGACTTGAGGAAGTCATTCTCCGAGCGGGGACACTACAAGGTTGAGGGAGGTGACTTTGGTCATATGAGTAAAGGAAAGGGATTACTGTTAATTTTATTTTGAACTGTGATGCATGCACTGTATTTCAATTGAATTGTTGTTTTGTTTGATTGGGAGTCATTCAAACTCCTGTGTCTGTCTCTAAATTTCACTTTACTTTTACTTTTACTCTACTTCCTGTGTTATTTACACTTTCCACTCCTATTTCTCTTGTGAGAGAAGTGATTGGTCACACACTTCTCACCCCGCTCCAATCCGTGACTACCACCTCGGGTAGGCGGATTTAGTGACTAGTCTACGTTTTGGGAAGACGCACTTGGGGGGACCCACCCTCCCGAGTGGCAGTCGAGCATTGTAGACGTTCTGTTTCATCTTCCTTTCCCTATATCTGGGACGCCTTTTATAGGGGGATATGGGACAGGAATTGAGTAAGCCCGGTAAGGGCTGGCTAGCGTGTGAATTAGTTGAGGATAGAGAAGGTGAAGAGATGGTTAAAGGAGTTGAAAAGATTGCTAAAGTGTGTAAAATTGCTGTACCTTCATGTGGTAGATTGCAGCCAGAAAGCTGGCGTAGATTACTGACAGAGAAGAAAGGCAAGCTTACAGATAATGATTTATTACGTACTGCTGAAGCATGGTACAGAGTAGCGAAGGCTATTCAGCAGGAAGGTTGGGTTGAGGAAGAAATAGATCACAAAGGTGTAAAATTGTTTGTGTATCATAATAATTGTGTTGCTGGGGCATTCCCTCAGCCAGCGCCCCAAAATGGCGCCCAGGGGATGTCCATCCCCAAGGTTCAGTCAGCAATAAGTGACAGCCAGCTGACCATGTTCCCCGCTCCCAATCCTCCCATCACCCATCCCGTCATTTCCCCTGTCTGTCCGGTCCTGAATTCTGATGGATCATTATTTTCCCCATCATCAACCCTAACATTCCCATCATCCTCATCCATCCCTGCACTACCTTCTCTGCCTAATCCAAGCATTTCATCCGCCATTCCCTCTCTACGCTCTCTCTCCGTCAATAATCCTACCCTCCCGTCTGCATCCACCCAGTTCACTAACCCCTCCTCCCTTGCTACTGTCAATCCTACTACACCCACTCCGGCTCCTCCTACTACACCTGCCTCTGCTAATCCCTCTCCGCTCCCTCTCCTTCCCACTCCTCCCACAGCCCAGGTTCCCACCCCTTCAGTTTCATATCCGTATCTCGGATGTCCCACCTCCTCCCCTAATCCCTGCCCAACTAACCCACCCTCCCCAGGTTCCGCCCAAAACCCTACCCAATTATCTTGGCCCTACCCCTTCCCTTACCCCTTGGCCCTGCCCTATCCAAACCAAGCCTACTTCCTTTCCCAAGCCACTCCCCAGACCCCGGTCATGCCCAGTCCGGCACAGTCTGCCCCAGATGTGCCCACATCCAACATGGCCGCCACTTCTTCCCTTAACCCTAACGCAGCTTCCTTTCACGCCTCCAATATGGCGGCCCCCAGTCATCCAGCACCCCTAATGCCGGTACTTCCCGGTGATTACTCACCCCAAGCTCATAATCCACTGGCCACTCCAGCTTCTGGGATTCCCTCATTTCCCCCGGTTCTGACACCTCAAGTGGCCCCATTACTCAGAGGGGTCTAGGTCATGAATGAAGATGAGTATGAGGAGGGATCCCAGGGCTCACAGGATGCCACGGGGCCCCCGCCCCGCCGTTCCCTCGATGATCCTTTCGGACATACGGGCCCCTACGTCCTTTCGGACATACGGGGGGATCGGGCCCCTCCTAAATATGTAGCTTTTAATCCTACCCAGGCTAGTGCCCTGATGAAATCACTCCCTGACCCAGAAAAACAACCTATGCCTTTTTACCGAGGAATAGTTCAGATTCAAAAGACTTATTCTGCAGCATGGCGTGATTTACTGAGCATTTGTGCTATTAAAGCCGGGGATGCATACTGGCCCAGCATGGCCCGCCACCTCAGTACAGATCTGCTTCTCAGTGACATTGATTACCCCTCCGGAGTAACTTTTTGCAACCAACTAAAAGAATGGGCTAAGGACAAACTTGCAGATCAGGCTGCTGGCCTTATTGATATTGTGCAAGACAAAGGAGAATCAGTGGAAAGGTTTCATGCAAGACTGTTTCAATTGTTTACAGATTTGGGATTTGATCTTACAGACAAGATCCATTCTCAAATGCTGTCTGGTGCGTTTGTCCAAGGTGTTAAAGACTCCATACGTAAGGGAATCATTGCTGCACGCCCGGAATATAAGGTAGTCCCTCTGGATACCTTACTCTTAGTTGCTAGGGGTTTGGAATCTGCCCAGACTCCTAGAAGGCCCAATTCAGCTCCTCTCATGGTGTCCCGCACCGGACCTGTCCCTAAAGGCACCAAACCCGAGGATGGATATTGCTTCAATTGCAAAGCTAAAGGACATTTCAAAAATGACTGCCCTGAACCAAAAAAGGTGTCCAAGCCCGCCCCTAGCCCCAAGGCCTCAAAAACAGTTCCAATAGTTGAGGAACCTGATGATTAGGAAATTGGCAAGCCTGTGTCATTAACCCCTGTCATGGCAGTGTCTTCAGGGGATAAAGGGGGGCCACTTGTCACTGTGACTCTACCCATTGAAGGACAACCTACTACATTTCTTGTTGACACAGGTGCAGCCCGAAGTGTTCTACGAGAACAAGACCTGCCAGACCCATCATTTCTGTCAAATATCGATGTCTCTTGTGTAGGAGTGGATGGCCAACCAAGACACAATCCCTTAACAACTCCATTACGAGTTGGCAACTACCCCAGCTTGCTTGCTCATTTTGTGGTATCCTCCACATGCCCAATTAACCTGTTGGGCGCTGATGTCCTCTCACGCCTGCAGGCATCTATCGTCTTCACTCCAGATGGACAGGTAGAACTGTCCACCCCTCTATCTGTATCAGACACCTCAGCCTTGTGCTCCCTGCCTCTGATGCTGCATTTAGAAGAACCCCATGGGGAAGCAAAGGAACAGAGGTCCAATTTTCCAGATGCCCTAAAGACAAGGGTACCTGCAAAACTATGGTCCTCAGGCCCAGAGGACATAGGTCACCTAAAAGTTCCACCTGTGGTGGTAAAGCTCATTCCAGGAGCTAAGTTGCCAAAAAAACCACAATACCCTTTAAAACCAGCTCAAGCTGCAGCTATTTCAATTCAAATCAAAGCACTCTTGGAGAAGGGTGCTCTCGTGAAATGTAAATCAAAATGTAACACCCCATTATTTCCTGTGAAGAAGAAAACCCCAAAAGGTGAACCAGAGAAGTATAGAATGGTTCAGGATCTCCGTGCAGTGAATGAAGCAACAGTCCTGGACACCCCTATTGTGCCAAACCCACACACTCTGCTCTCTGGGGTCCCACCTTCTGCAAAATACTTCACAGTCATTGATTTGGCCAATGCCTTCTTCAGTGTACCACTGGATCCAATTTGCCAATACCTGTTCGCTTTCACACATGAAATGCAACAGTACACATGGACTGTCATGCCCCAAGGGGCACAAAACTCTCCAAGTCAGTTTGCAAAGGCCATGTGCTCTATCCTTGATCCATGGCAAGCAGACCATCCAAATGTTGTCCTGCTCCAGTATGTGGATGATTTACTGCTCTGTGGAGATGACATACCAACAACTGAAGAATGTTCAATTAGTCTCCTTTGCTATTTAGCAGAACAAGGATGCAAAGCTTCACTTCTCAAGCTGCAATTCTGTCAATCTACAGTAATCTTCCTTGGACATTGTCTATCTCAAGGCACCAGACATCTCACTCGTGACCGAGTTAGAGCAGTACTGGATATTCCAACTCCAAGGACTTCAAAATCTCTACATGCCTTTTTAGGCCTCATTTCCTATTGCCAAGCATGGATCCCAGAAGCCTCTCTGCTCATGCAACCACTCTATGATGCACTCAAGTCAGACCCATTCTGCCTGACCAATGAAACACTGGATAATTTCAATACACTAAAACGTGCCATTGCATCTGCTCCTGCTCTAGGCCTACCAGACTATACCAAACCCTTCAAATTGTTTGTCTCTGAAAGACAAGGCCATGCTACAGGAGTCCTTACCCAAACAAATGACTTAAGAGGCCGTCAAAGGCCTATTGGAATTTTCTCCTGCCAGCTGGATATCGTGGCCAGAGGGACCCTTTCTTGCCTTAGGGCAGTTTTTGCAGCAAGAGAACTCATTGAAAGAACTGCAGACCTGGTCCTTGGCCACCCTCTAGTTGTCTTGGCCCTCATGACATTCTTCCATCATCAACCAAGTACAACTCAAGCATGTGTCTCCTGCAAGACACCTACGCCTCCAATGTCATCTCCTGTTACCTGACAACATTACCATACAAAGATGTCAAGTTCTCAATCCGTCCACTCTTCTCCCACTTCCTGAGGGAGGTATCCACTATGGGTTTATCATGGATGAAACCTACATCTACCTTCTTACTGGTACCATTAAGAAAATGCATCCTGATTTATCCTTTCATGATGAACAAGCTCCCCTCTGCGAGGGACCAGGATATGCCTTCTGTACCATGTGGTATAAGCCAAACAGCACTCCTGAGCCTTGCTACGAAGATGAGCTTTATCACCTGGTGGAGGTGAAACTCACTGCTCAAGATTTCTACTGTGACTCTGAAGGCAACAGCATGGCCTTGATTCAATTACCTTCAGAACTCAAATACTTGTACCGTCATTGGGATACTGCCATTCCACATGTCCCTGTCACCAAGTTGAAAACAAAATCATGGAATGATCTTGGGCCCATGGCTAAATTATGGGCCACCATGGATGAATTACAGCTACAGGAAAATGGCATTGTCAAATACCCAACAACTGACCATCTTGAAGCATGGCCACGCCACTTCCTGGAAAATGAATTTCAAGATCTGGTCATAGTGAATGATTATGACCCAGAGACACCTCATGACTGTTTTGAACAGATGAAAATGGAGACAATACATCTACCAACTGTACATGATAATCCATTAACAAATCCTGATTTCACTCTGTTTGTGGACGGTTCAAGGTATGCTGATGAAGAAGGAAAATACCACACAGGATATGCCGTAACCACAACAGATGAAGTTATCAAATCATCATCTTTACCACCAGCAATGTCTGCACAAGAAGCTGAATTGCAAGCCCTGACTTCAGCATGCAAAATCTCCGAAGGAAAACGTGCCAACATCTACACAGATTCAAGATACGCTCTGGGTGTGGCACATGACTTCGGCCTAATTTGGAAAACAAGAGGATTTCTTACCACTGCCGGTACACCAGTCAAACACAGCTCTGCAATCAAGGAACTAATGGATGCCCTCCTACTCCCTGAAGAAGTGGCCATCTTGAAAGTGAAGGCACATGGGAAGTTGGATACAGATGAAGCAAGGGGCAACCATTTAGCTGATCAGGCTGCTAAGCAAGCAGCAAGAAAATTGCAGGAAGTGGATGAAGAAGTGTCCGGACACGAAGAAATTCCTATTTTTGCCTTGCAGACCCCCCCTACTGACCTAAGAATCTTACGGGAACAGCAAGCAACAACTGCCCCCGAAGAAATACAGAAATGGAAGAAGAAAGGAGCAGTCCTAAAGGATGGCGTATATTACAACAACTTTAGATTCTGCCTTCCTAAGAATTTATATCCAGCAGTTGTCCAATGGGCACATGGACCTGCACATCTGTCAAAAGACTTAATGGCCGCCCTCATACAAAAGTATTACGAAGCACCTGGAATCACAACATTGATCAACAGCTTCTGTAGGGCCTGTGTCATTTGTGCAAAATGCAACCCAGGAAAACCAACCAAAGTGCCTTTGAAACACCTGGCTAAGCCCATGTACCCGTTCCAGAGAATTCAGATTGATCACATACAAATGCCCAAGAGTGGGCCTCATGAATATGCACTAGTAATAGTGGACATGTTTTCAGGCTGGCCTGAAGCCTACCCAGTAACCAATATCACTGCAAAAACAACTGCAAGGCGCCTACTTACAGATATTGTATGTAGATTCGGACTTCCAGAAGTCATTGAGAGTGACCAGGGCCCAGCCTTTACAGCAACAGTGACTAAAGAAATTTGGAATGCTCTGGGAGTGACCCTAGCTTTTCACACCCCTTACCACCCACAAAGTAGTGGTAAAGTGGAACGCATGAATGGCACCCTAAAAGCCAGAATGTTAAAAATGTCACAAGAAACAAAGATGCCCTGGCCAGAAAGCTTGTCAGTAGCTTTATTCAGTGTTAGACACACACCTAGAGGGAAGCACTCACTATCCCCATATGAGATTCTATTTGGGACTGCACCCAGACTAGGTTGTTATTACCCGCAACAATTGCAGCTTCAAACTGATGTTTTAGTAGACTATGTAACTGAACTTGCAAATGCCTTGAACAAAATACATGCCCAAGTTTTTTCTTCAACCCGAATCTAATACGGGTACCCATAACCTGCTTCCCGGAGATTGGGTTCTAGTCAAGAAATTTGTGCGGAAACATACCCTGGAACCAAGATTTGACGGACCATTCCAAGTTCTCCTGATCACTTCAACCTCCGTCAAGTTGGCCGGCAGGCCACATTGGATCCACGCTTCCCATTGCAAGAAAACTCCTGCCCCGGAGGAAGCAGATACCGCACAACCATGTACCTCTGGTACATCATCTCCTTAATTAGCTTAATTAAGGCCCAGCAAGCAGCCATTACCAAAGATGCCAGTGGGTATACCTTCTGGTACAATTCTTCATGCACCCGTGTGGCTACTTACACTTTTGATTACTGGGACATTGTAGACTGCCCATTCCCTACGTCACAAATTCAAAATATCTATAGAGATATTGTAACGAGTATATACCCCTACACGCAGGATCCAGCAAAACAGAAGACAGCACAGAGGAGAGATACGTCTACCGGACCTTAGAGTGGCCGGACTCGACGTAATAGGAGAAGTACAGAGTCAGGAACGATCCGAGGTCAAGGGCACAAAGAGACAGCGTAAACGAGAACTAGCCGGGGTCTGGTACACAGGAATCAGCAAGCCGGCAAACAGTACAGACAAGGATAAAGCGAAAACGAAGTCAGAATACAAAGCCAAGGTCAAATACGGAGAAACACAACTGAACACAACAAGCACTAAAGGGAACTGTAGCAGAAACCACGATAGGGCAAGGAACTAAGGGAAAAGGGTAAGTATAAATAGGTTCAAAACTAATGTGATTGGCTCCTGTCACTTCCACCCCCCCAAAAGGTAAGTGTATGGGGTGTGTGGGATGACAGGGGCCAATGGGAGCCTTTTGGCAATTTAGGCTCCCACTGTCTCTTTAAGAGCGCGCCCGAGACTTGCGGCGCGCTCTTAGATTCAGGCGGGACATGTGACCGCATCTCGCGGTCACTGCCCGCCTTCCTGCCTGAAGCGTCGGATGAGCCGCGCGCGGCTCGTGCGGCCGCAGGAACGCGCGCGGCTTGAAGAGAGGACCGCGGCCGGCCCCTGGGAAAGGTGAGTAACGCTACAGTACCCCCCCTGAGGACACGCCCTCCGGGCGGGCAGGACTAGGTCGGGCAGGAAAACGTGAATGGAAAGAACGCACAAGGCGGGGAGCATGAACAGCATCAGCAGAAATCCAACTGCGCTCCTCAGGCCCATAACCCTTCCAATGTACCAAGTACTGAAGCCGACCCCTAAGGAAACGAGAGTCAATAACAGCAGACACTTCGAACTCCTCATGACCCTCCACAGAGACAGGAGGGGGAGGAGGAGTATGCCGGGTATAGCGGTTGCGCACGTAAGGCTTCAACAACGAGGTGTGAAAAACATTAGGTATGCGCAGATTCTTAGGCAGACCCAAGGCATAAGAAACGGGATTAACCTTATGTATAATACGATAAGGACCAATGAAGCGGGGAGCCAATTTCATAGAAGGCACCCGGAGACGAATATTCCGCGTGGAAAGCAAAACTCTGTCCCCCACAACATAGGAAGGAGCCGCTCTGCGATGCTTGTCAGCCTGAGTCTTCTGGCGAGCAGCAGAGTCAACCAAAGAACGCTGAACCTGCTCCCAAGTATTACGCAAACCAGCCAAATGTTCATCCAGAACTGGCATGCCCTGTGAGGAGAATGCAGCCGGAAGAACAACGGGATGCTGGCCATACACGACGTAAAAAGGGCTTTGGCCGGAAGAATCATGAGTGGCGTTATTCCGAGCAAATTCAGCCCAAGGAAGCAGGTCAGACCAATTGTCCTGATGGTGAGACACAAAACAACGGAGGTACTGCTCCAGAGACTGGTTGGCACGTTCAGCAGCTCCATTAGACTGGGGATGGTAAGCGGAAGAAAACGAGAGAGAAATACCCATTTCTGTACAAAAGGCCTTCCAGAACCTGGAAATAAATTGGCTACCCCTATCGGACACAATAGATAAGGGAATGCCATGTAACCGAAATACTTCTCTAGCGAAGATAAGGGCCAGTTCCTTGGATGTGGGCAACTTGCGAAGAGACACAAAGTGAGCCATTTTGGAAAACCGGTCAACTATCATCAGGATGACTGTGTTACCATTCGAAGGGGGTAATTCAACAATAAAATCCATAGATAGGTTGGACCAAGGTCTCTCGGGAACGGGTAACGGATGCAACAGCCCACAAGGAACTCTACGAGAGGATTTCATACAGACACAAGTAGCACAAGCACTTATATAGTCAGTGACATCCTTTCGTAAGGAATCCCACCAAAAATACCGAGAAACAGCTGACACTGTTTTGGAACTACCAGGATGTCCAGCAGTTTTAGTATCGTGATATAGTGACAGAATATCCCGACTCTCGGGAACGTCAACGAACAATTTATCATTAGGCCTCTCGCTAGGTGCCATGCTTTGTTTCGCTTGTATGGCCTGCAATAGGGACGAGGAAATAGATAATAGAGTAGTAGCTATTATCCTGTCTGGGGGAATGACAGGAGTAATATCAATCTCCTGTTTGTCAATAGTTTCAAACTGTCTGGACAGAGCGTCCGCTTTAGTGTTCCGATCACCTGGCCTATAGGTGATTATATAATTGAAATGGGACAAGAACAGTGACCACCTAGCCTGCCTGGAAGACAATCTTTTAGCTTCGCTAAGGTAGGACAGGTTCTTATGATCCGTAAATATGAGGATGGGATCCTTAGTTCCTTCTAACAAATGTCTCCATTCTTTGAGTGCTAAAATGATAGCAAGGAGTTCGCGATTACCCACATCATAATTCTTCTCTGCTTTGGACATTTGTTTAGAAAAGAAGCCACAAGGATGCAATGGCTTTTCAGGAGACTCTATTTGAGATAAAACAGCACCTACCCCGATATCTGAAGCATCAACTTCAAGTATATAGGGCAATGAGGGGACAGGATGCTGTAAAATGGGTGCAGAGGCGAACGTAGTCTTAAGGAAGTCAAAAGCTTGAAGTGCCTCGGTAGACCAGACACGAGTATTGCCATCCTTTTTTGTCATACGAGTAATAGGTGCTACAATAGACGAAAAACCTTTGATAAAACGTCTATAATAATTAGAGAAACCCAGAAAACGCTGGATGGCTTTTAGACCTTGCGGCAGAGGCCATTCTATGACAGCAGCGAGCTTCCGGGGATCCATACGAAAACCCTTAGCGGAAATCACATACCCCAAAAACTGGACTTCGGATTGGTCGAATAGACATTTTTCTAATTTACAATAAAGACCATTAGCAAGAAGGGTCTTCAGAACGGTTGTAACATGTCTGTGATGAGTGTGTAAGTCTGTAGAATATATTAAAATGTCGTCTAAGTACACAATAACGAATGAGTGAATAGAGTCTCTCAAGACATCATTAATAAACTCTTGGAATACTGCTGGGGCATTGCAAAGCCCAAATGGCATGACGGTATACTCATAATGACCTGACCTAGTTTTAAAGGCTGTCTTCCATTCGTGGTCCTTTTTTATACGTATCAAATTGTATGCTCCTCTAAGATCTAATTTGGTGAATACCGTAGCATGTTTGAGCCTGTCAAACAATTCTGTTATTAATGGTATAGGGTAAGCATTTTTGATGGTGATTTTATTAAGACCTCTATAATCAATGCAAGGTCTTAAATCACCTTCTTTCTTCGATACAAAGAAGAACCCCGCTCCAGCCGGAGAAGAGGATCTCCTAATAAATCCCTTATCTAATGATTATTTAATATATTCCTCCATGACACGGTTTTCTTGAACCGATAAGGGGTACACCCTGCCCTTTGGAGGTATAGTGCCAGGCAACAAGTCAATAGCACAATCGTAGGGTCTGTGAGGCGGTAATTTGTCAGCCTCTCTTTTATCAAAGACAGTCTTTAAAGATAAATACTGAGAGGGTATAGCCGTAGACAAAGGAGGAGTGGTAGGAACATTAATAGAATTCACAGGCGTAACTTCAATAGTACACGATTCATGGCAGGCCTCACTCCATGATTTTATCTGCCCTGTCTCCCAGTCAAAAATGGGATTGTGGGCACGTAACCATGGATACCCTAACACTAACTGTGAAGAGGGAGAGGTGATGACCTGGAACCGAATGGTTTCATAGTGTAAAACCCCTGTGTACATGTGTAACGGTGCAGTCTCATGAGTAACAACTGGAGATATCAATGGTCTACCATCTATGGCCTCAACGGCCAAGGGTATCTCCTTCTCCCTGATGGGAATGTTGTTTTTCTTTACAAAACCAGAGTCTATAAAATTCTCAGCTGCTCCAGAGTCAACCAGGGCGTATATATTTTCAACTATACAACTCTCTCCCATATGTAAAGAAACAGGGAGAAGAAGTCGGTTAGGAGGCAATGTAGGAGACTTAGAAATCACACCCAAGGCCAGTCCCCTATAAGGTCTTAGGTGCGAGAGTTTTCCGGGAGCAAAGGACACTCCTTTACCATATGGTCTCTCTTACCACAATATAGGCAGAGTCCCTCCCTTCTCCTATGTAATTTTTCATTATCAGAGAGTTTGGCAACCCCTAATTGCATGGGTTCCTCTTCAGATACTTTTACACTCTCCGGAGTATTAACTCTGGGGTGAATAGGTGTAACAAAACGTCTATTCCTGTTCTTGGTATAGAGCCTGTCACGAATCCTATTATCTATATCGATGAGGTAGTCAATAAGGTCCTCTAAGGCAACAGGAAGCTCCTTAGCTGCTACCTCATCCAATATTGAGTCTGATAAGCCTTCCATGAAAGCAGTAGTTAACCCATTGTTGGTCCAATCTACCTGTGAGGCAAGGGTACGAAACTGAAAAGCGTAATCAGCCACAGACCTAGAACCCTGTTTAACCCTCATTAATGCTCTTGCGGCATTCTTAGACCTTTTCATAGTGTCAAAAGTTCTGCGAAAAGCTGTAAGGAAACTGTGAAAGTCATGCACCATAGGTCCATTAGCCTCCCAAATAGGGTTTGCCCATTCAAGTGCTTTGTCGGTAAGTTGGTGCATAAAGAACCCAACTTTAGACCTCTCTGTGGGAAATGAACGTGGATACATCTCAAAATGAAACTCTATTTGGTTAATGAACCCTCTGCATGTCTTAGAATCCCCTCCATACCTAGGAGGAGGCGTTAAATGGGCCGTAGCATTAGGCACAGTCGATACTTCAGGAAGCAGGGGTGTAGGGGGGTTAGGTGCGGTTGCTGGAATGGTCCTAGCTAAGAGCGTCTGGAGAGCCTGAGCTATCTGATCCATACAGTGATCCTGCTCTACAAATCTAGCCTCATGGGACGCCATCTGTTGAGCTAAATCTGCGGGGTCCATGGCCCTATCGTAATGTAACGAGTATATACCCCTACACGCAGGATCCAGCCAAACAGAAGACAGCACAGAGGAGAGATACGTCTACCGGACCTTAGAGTGGCCGGACTCGACGTAATAGGAGAAGTACAGAGTCAGGAACGATCCGAGGTCAAGGGCACAAAGAGACAGCGTAAACGAGAACTAGCCGGGGTCTGGTACACAGGAATCAGCAAGCCGGCAAACAGTACAGACAAGGATAAAGCGAAAACGAAGTCAGAATACAAAGCCAAGGTCAAATACGGAGAAACACAACTGAACACAACAAGCACTAAAGGGAACTGTAGCAGAAACCACGATAGGGCAAGGAACTAAGGGAAAAGGGTAAGTATAAATAGGTTCAAAACTAATGTGATTGGCTCCTGTCACTTCCACCCCCCCAAAAGGTAAGTGTATGGGGTGTGTGGGATGACAGGGGCCAATGGGAGCCTTTTGGCAATTTAGGCTCCCACTGTCTCTTTAAGAGCGCGCCCGAGACTTGCGGCGCATTCTTAGATTCAGGCGGGACATGTACCCGCTTCTGCGGTCACTGCCCGCCTTCCTGCCTGAAGCGTCGGATGAGCCGCGCGCGGCTCGTGCGGCCGCAGGACCACGCGCGGCTTGAAGAGAGGACCGCGGCCGGCCCCTGGGAAAGGTGAGTAACGCTACAGATATCCCTCATTCAAAGGACCAATATGTTTGTGTAGTTGACAAACAATGGGGGCATAATTGTAACCATTGGGGTGCGGCGGGATGGAATGCCGGGCCTGCCTGGGGTTACAAACCAAAAAGTGCCTTATCTAAAGTAGATGATCATGGTAGGTCCCTCCTTCAAAGAATAACCCTAAGGAAGCCTGGAGGGGGCACACCCATGAAATTAATCCTAAATATTGACCATCCCAGTCCAACAGATGCAGATCAGTATGTAATGGGAATGTATTGGAAGAAAGGTTCCTATAACAAGCTAGGGCACTTCTACCTTAAAGATATGTGCCACTCTCCAGAGTGGCAAGGGGCCACCCATATGGTCTCAAATCCATTAAAACCACACATCCAGTCCTTTAAAGACATGATGGCCATTGCAAACCCCACTTTTGAAGATACCATGGCCGCTGAAACAGGTTTTAATGATGTTAATCTATGGTTGGAATGGATGAAATATAATGCCAACAAACATAACAGAACCGCATGCTATGTGTGTGGTGGTGCCCGGCCTCACCTCGGCACCGTACCTTTAACTTTGCCAGTAGATATAGAAGAATGTGTTTTGAGTCTTTTTGCCTACCACTACAATTTCAATAGGTCCCTCTGCAAAGCATGGACAGTGGAATATCCTCTCTTAGCCAAGGATGTCAAACCCCCAGATGGTGTTACAGTTTATAAAGGTAATTACACTTGTTATGCTAATTATGATGGAATTGGTAAATTCTTGGGTAACTTCTCCAAAGGGTATTGTGCCACCTACAGAACTGTCTCCATGAACCTGCTGCAATTCCATACTAGGTCATTGGGGGATATTTACTGGTTGTGTGGGGATTTACAGCTAAGATCCAGGATGGACAAGGAATGGTGGGGGGAGTGTACTCTAGCTAAAGCCATCATGCCACACATGAGTCCAAACACACACCAGCCAAGGTTAAGCGTGAGGCCCCAGTAAAGGGCAGTTTTGACCCACATATATACATTGATGCCATTGGAGTGCCTAGGGGGTGCCCAATGAATTTAAAGCAAGAGATGAAGTTGCTGCAGGATTTGAATCACTTTTTACCATAGTTACTGCAAACAAGAATTTGAATTGGATAAATTACATTTATTACAACCAACAACGCTTTGTTAACTACACCAGGGATGCCCTCCAGGGATTAGCCGAACAGCTGCAGGCTACATCCCAAATGTCCTTCCAGAATAGAATGGCCTTAGACATGATTCTAGCTGAAAAAGGGGGTGTATGTAGAATTTTGCCCGACACCATGACATGTTGTACTTACATCCCAGAAAACACAGGCCCTAATGGTAAAGTCACCTTAGCCATAGAAAAAATAAATGAGCTCTCTGAAGAGTTAAAAAGGAATTCTGGGATAAAAGATCCCTGGGAAAGATGGTTTGGTTGGATGACAGGTTGGCAAAAAGCTTTAATGCATATTGGTATGGAAATATTAATTTCTCTTTTTATCTTTGCTCTTCTCGTTTGTTGTGTCCTCCCTTGTCTGAGAAAATTCCTACAGAAGACTGTAGACCAAACAACACCAACTTTTGCACATCTGGCAGTTGATGACCAAGATTTTCAAGATCTCAACTCACCCTGTATACCGCTGCAAACTATCCCTTTTGTTGATAAAGTGCAAGAGTTCTAGGTAGGGACCAGCTTAGGGACAGCATCTGTCTGTAATGGGTAAAGTCTCCCGTGTGGAGAAGTGGTGGGCAAGCCATCGTGGGCCACCCATGGGAGTGAAGCGTTCGAGAGCCGTGCTGACGGATGAGTTAGCCTACTAGGTACAGATTAAGGGACAGAATTGCACTTTGCATTAACACCTAGCTAGCGGCCACAGGGTTTCTGTGCCTTTGGGCTAACACGTCTTCTGGTATTAACAAATAAAGTTTATCTTTTTAGAATCTAACATTTCATAGGGGGGACTGATGTAGAATTATTAAAAACCTGTATTGAACCTGTGTTGAATTTTTGCACTAACTCCATTTTAAACCACATTACCTGACAGATCCTCCATTTTAGACTACATTACATGACAGAATTTCCTAACAGTATTTAACGTAATGAATAGAGACTGTATTTTCTATAAAGACATGACTAACCCCCGGAATTATTGAATCTCCTGTAACATGCAACAAAGTATAGCCAAGGCCATAGCCAAGGCCATGAGAAGCTGGCCTAATGAAATGTTCTATTCATAAAAAGAACCCTGCACCTGACCACGAGTCTGACATCACTAACTACCCAAAATGACACTCAAGCCCCCCTTCCCACCGAGTAAGCCTCGTGCTGGGTAAGATGGCGCTTGAGCCATCTGTCCACACTCGTGTCCAGAACAATACCACCTCCCGGTGGGAGGACACCTAGCTAACCACTTAGTTCTTGAGCCAATAACTAATATTGATGGGTGGACATTGACATAACCACTTAACATTTAATCCAATTAATGATGTTTATTTACTGATATCTTGATATGCACTGATGATGTAATTTTGCTGTTATAAGGGTCTGCGAGCCCGCTTTTGATCAGATGCTAATAAATTTTCTCGAAGTTCTTTTAACCTGAACTCCATGTGTCAGTGTGAACTTACTTCTGTGTATACGCAATTTAATCATCTCAGATTTGGACAGGAACAGATAGACATTTAAACATATTTGTTTATTTCTAAATTAATCTACATCATACCTAATAGGCATAAATGTAGGTAGAAGTGACTAGCTCCTGTCCTGTGTGAGCTACCGCTATATCGTCCCTCTAAATTACTCTACTTAGATATATAAGCCCTGTAATGTCCCTTTAAATTCTTTATTTATTTTATTTTTTTACGAAAATTCCTACAGCATGGTCCTCACCTAGGTAACGTGGTGGGGCCCATATTATGGTTAAGCTATGTCTATATGGTGTATCCATCCACCATGTACACTAGATAATCATAGTATATGTAGGGTAATATTATCAATCAAAAGTTAACTTTAAATATACAAAGTGTTCTGTGTTATAAGGCGCTTAGAATAATAAAAATTAAAGTGCTCTCAGTTACAGCAGCTTTCACACAAAAATAGGAACTCTCTATTCCTATTACATCAAATACAAGAAAAACACTATTTAACAAACAAGTGCCAAATTAGTGAAGGTGTGTAGCGCTAAAAAGTAGATTACTTACTCCCAAATTATTGGGGATAAAATACTGTGCAAATGGCTGTAGAAGGAAAAAGGGAAAAGTATATAGTGCAACACTGTTAAATTAAAGTGGAAATATATATTCCAAATGGAAGCACTCACGTGGTCTAGAGCCTATTTTGGATTGGCTCTAATCACTTGCACCGTTGTGCACTTAAGGTGGCACACACCATATAGGTCCACGTGAAAGATGTTCCTCAGAAGCATGTAAAACAAAGAGGTAGGGGGGGAGACAGGGAAAATTGCCCTGGTGTAGAAATCCTTAATCAGGTGAGGTATAATGCAAACACATATAGATGGCTTCTCACCTTAAAAAGAGCCTATCACTTGGCTCTAAGTGTATAAATAGATGAGTCCAGTTCTAGGGTGACTCTACCCTTCTTTGAGCAGGATAAATGGTCCACCAATGTGTAGAATCAATAAAATTTATATTTATTCTATCAGTAAAAACTTCTATAAAATAAGTTACAATACATACACAGTGGTGATGAGTCCAAAACGCGTTTCGCCGATTCTATTCGGCTTTTTCAATTGGTAATATACTTCCTGCTCTTTTACAAATATATATCCCTATCTAAACACTGATTGGCTGCAGGAGATCGTAATACAGCCAATCACGAGTGCTCCTGTGAAAGAGGGGTGTGTAACTTCAATTTGCCAGTAATCTATCCCGTGTGCGTGACGTCATCACGCACGCACACGCGTGCGCGTGACGTCACTTCCGGGAACCTGAAAAGTGTGTATACATCTCCATAGCCTTCTTGATCCGATCCCACTAGATACAGCAAACGGATATTTCTTCATGTATTGCCTCCATAGTCCATAGTGCTTCATTGTCCTTCATTAATATGGCGGATGGTTATAGCATTAGTATCTTTATTCGCTGTATTAATGTTCATGTCTCCATTTTGGTTATGGGCAAAGTCCTGGCATCACTCAATCCTTATAGTGAGTAGTTCCTAAAGCCATATGCTCATTATCAGAGCAAACAAGCAAATATAACAACATATAAAATAATTAGTATAGGCATTGCTCCTATCGATAAACTCTTATAAAAACATAGAAATAGTGATGTGCAAAAACAAGCAATTAAGGACATAACTAATGTCCATAGGCTCTTATATAAGCCAGACCATATCAATATAAGTATATCCTAATGTGCTCTTGAATTCTTGTATTGAGTGTCCTCATCGTCCTCCCTATATAAGTCAACCCGCATGGACAGCTGATCATGTAAATTACTTTAGTGGATTGGCAGGTGATAACTTGCTTAATTTTAAAATTCCTATTTGCATCTTGTGGGTGATGGAACTCCTTTACCACTCTTCTTTTGCTCCTCGAGTTTTTACATGCTCCACACATGCCACAACCATAAAAGCCATTAGATTCTTTGAAAAACTAACTTGTAGATTTTTTGGGGGGTATGTGATTCTTTACCAAATTACTTTTTAAGTTTTGCACACCCCTATATACTATATTAGGTTTGTCCGGCAATATAGAATTAAGGGCAGGGTCATTTTTCAATATTGGCCAATATCTCTGAATGATCTTTTTCAAATGTCTACTATTATGATTAAAATCACAAATAAACTTCAGATTTTGTAATTCTGTATTATCGTTTTTCTCTTTATATTTAATTAATTCATTTCTATCTTTTCCTTCGACCTCTTTAAAAGCTTTATTTAAAAGTTCATCATCATAGCCTTTTCCCCTAAAATCGTTTAATATTTTCCCTGATTGCTCTTGGAACTTATGTTGTTCTGTACAATTTTTACTAAAATGGCTCGTAAGTTTGATGCCCCAGTCATTGGTATTTAAATGAGTTAAAAATATGTTCAGTGACTCCTCATTCCCTTCCCAGATAAAAAATATATCGTCAATGTAACGGCGATAGGTCACGAGGTTCGCGTCCCATCTATGGTCTCCATAGATGAATTCTTGTTCCCAATGGGACATAAAAAGATTCGCGTAACTGGGTGCGAACCTCGTGCCCATCGCCGTTCCACAAGTCTGCAAATAAAATTGTTCTCCATACCAAAAATAATTATTGTTTAAAATCCAATATATTCCTTCTATTATAAAATCCACTTGTTGTTGTGGGAACTTTTTGGAAAGTTCTAAAAAGTGACGTGTTGCTTCACATCCTCTTATATGGGAGATTATAGTATATAGTGAACTCACGTCCGCTGTTACAAGGTAATAATTGTCCTTCCATGTGATATTTTGAATTATCTGTAGGACATTAATGGTGTCTTTGAGGTAACTTTGGCAAGTGCACACTATGGGCTGAAGACATTTATCGATATACTGGGATAACTTACTGGAAATAGATCCTATACCGGAGACAATGGGTCTACCGGGAGGGTTATTCTTATCTTTGTGCAATTTCGGCAAATAGTAAAAAACAGGGATTTTAGGGTATTGCATATTTAAAAACTTGTATTCTTTTTGGTTCAGGACTTCTGTTACCTTTCCTTTTTCAATAAGCGTATTATAACTAGACTTAATGTCTTTCGTGGGGTCCTTACTCAAGACTCGGTATGTCTGGTCATCATTCAGTAACCTAAGTACTTCTTTATTATAATCGTCAGCATTTAGGATGGCTTTGCCTCCCCCCTTATCTGCTGGTTTAATTACCAGAGTTTGGTCTTCTCTTAACTCTTTTAAAGCCTGTCTTTCATGAAAGCTAAGATTATGGTGCTGATTTTTAGGTTTTTTTATTTTGTCCATATCTCTTAGAACCATTTTCTCAAAAGTTGTCATCTCATCAGAGATGCAACTCCGAGGAAAAAAGGTAAAGTTTTCTCTTAAATTAGTGTGGATTATATCGTTGTCTTGATCAGTTGTTAAATTTTGGGTCACAGTCTGTTTTAGAAAAAAAAAATTCAAACAAAGTTTTCTCTTAAATCTATTTAGATCCAAATAGACACTGAATTTATTGATCGGCTTTGTGGGAGCAAATTTTAATCCCTTAGCCAACAAATTAATCTGGGGTTTCGTTAGTTCTTTTTTGGAAAGATTGAAGATTCCGTTCGATTTGGGTGTCTCTCTCTCCTTTCTTTTCTGTAGGAGTGTTCCTCCCCTAGCTCCCCTTCTTCTATACTGCGTCTTCGCTTTGCTGGTGATGTTCGATAAATGGGGGATTCCTTGCGTCTCCCTCTTACTTGTCTGTGCCAAAAATCCTCCTCTGTTGGAGCTGTTGTGAGTGGTTGGAATCTATTCTGTACTGGGATACCGTCAGTGTTTTGAGGGGATCTACATGGCATTGTAGGTTCGTTATGTAATGTGGTTGTGGTGGGTCTTAACCCTCTTGGCCTCTCCCTTACTGGTGATCTAAGTTGTTGCCTTCTAACCACCTTCTCCCAACCTCCCCTACTATGTGTTGGTGTATAGTGGGTTCTCCGTGGTGTTTGTATGTAGTGATTCCTTTGTGGTGATCGTGTGTGGTAATTCCTCCTTGGTGATCGTTCCCTAGGGTGATAGTAGTCGCCCTTTCTGTGGATGGGAGTCCTCCTTATTTGGTCTCTACCCCTTCCCCTCTCATTTCTATAAGGCTCGTACTTATTTGTTCTTTTCCCTTCATTTAAATTGTATTGGGTGTTGAAATGGAATTGTTCCTTTCCTTTAGTGTACGTCCTAACCTGATTCTTTGCATAATCATCTTTATCACGTAAATACTTATTTTTCTTAATCTCGATTACATTTTTTTCAGTCCTTTCTAAATTCATCTGAATATCATTCATTGTACAGGTATATTGTTCTGTAGTCATATTTTCAATTAGAAAGTTTTTAATTTCATTTATCTCTACATCGAGTTTATGCAGGGAGTTCCCCCGGTCTTTTAATTATCAGATCCATCATCCCAAAGGAGAAGCTCTCCAAGAGGTCCGTCCATTCCTGTATAAAGTCTTCCTCGTCTTGATCGAATGAGGGACTTTTTGTGAATCTCAGGCCTCTTGGAGTAATTTTCTCCCTGGTATACTTATTCAATGTTGCAACTTCCCATTTAATTTTAATTTCTTTAGTCAATAATTTTTCCAATTTATAACATGAATTACGTAATCTTATTTTTAGTTCTTGTTCATTATTTCCTCTTGGTGTTAAGGGGTTATTAAATAGAGCGTCTATGTTTTGGCCATATTTAGATCTTTTCTCAAACAGAGACATATTGGGTTTAGCAGCACACACAGAGGTAGAGAGTGATACAAGACAATAAATATACAAAGTGTTCTGTGTTATAAGGCGCTTAGAATAATAAAAATTAAAGTGCTCTCAGTTACAGCAGCTTTCACACAAAAATAGGAACTCTCTATTCCTATTACATCAAATACAAGAAAAACACTATTTAACAAACAAGTGCCAAATTAGTGAAGGTGTGTAGCGCTAAAAAGTAGATTACTTACTCCCAAATTATTGGGGATAAAATACTGTGCAAATGGCTGTAGAAGGAAAAAGGGAAAAGTATATAGTGCAACACTGTTAAATTAAAGTGGAAATATATATTCCAAATGGAAGCACTCACGTGGTCTAGAGCCTATTTTGGATTGGCTCTAATCACTTGCACCGTTGTGCACTTAAGGTGGCACACACCATATAGGTCCACGTGAAAGATGTTCCTCAGAAGCATGTAAAACAAAGAGGTAGGGGGGGAGACAGGGAAAATTGCCCTGGTGTAGAAATCCTTAATCAGGTGAGGTATAATGCAAACACATATAGATGGCTTCTCACCTTAAAAAGAGCCTATCACTTGGCTCTAAGTGTATAAATAGATGAGTCCAGTTCTAGGGTGACTCTACCCTTCTTTGAGCAGGATAAATGGTCCACCAATGTGTAGAATCAATAAAATTTATATTTATTCTATCAGTAAAAACTTCTATAAAATAAGTTACAATACATACACAGTGGTGATGAGTCCAAAACGCGTTTCGCCGATTCTATTCGGCTTTTTCAATTGGTAATATACTTCCTGATCTTTTACAAATATATATCCCTATCTAAACACTGATTGGCTGCAGGAGATCGTAATACAGCCAATCACGAGTGCTCCTGTGAAAGAGGGGTGTGTAACTTCAATTTGCCAGTAATCTATCCCGTGTGCGTGACATCATCACGCACGCACACGCGTGCGCGTGACGTCACTTCCGGGAACCTGAAAAGTGTGTATACATCTCCATAGCCTTCTTGATCCGATCCCACTAGATACAGCAAACGGATATTTCTTCATGTATTGCCTCCATAGTCCATAGTGCTTCATTGTCCTTCATAAATATGGCGGATGGTTATAGCATTAGTATCTTTATTCGCTGTATTAATGTTCATGTCTCCATTTTGGTTATGGGCAAAGTCCTGTCATCACTCAATCCTTATAGTGAGTAGTTCCTAAAGCCATATGCTCATTATCAGAGCAAACAAGCAAATATAACAAACATATAAAATAATTAGTATAGGCATTGCTCCTATCGATAAACTCTTATAAAAACATAGAAATAGTGATGTGCAAAAACAAGCAATTAAGGACATAACTAATGTCCATAGGCTATTTGCTTGTTTGCTCTGATAATGAGCATATGGCTTTAGGAACTACTCACTATAAGGATTGAGTGATGCCAGGACTTTGCCCATAACCAAAATGGAGACATGAACATTAATACAGCGAATAAAGATACTAATGCTATAACCATCCGCCATATTGATGAAGGACAATGAAGCACTATGGACTATGGAGGCAATACATGAAGAAATATCTGTTTGCTGTATCTAGTGGGATCGGATCAAGAAGGCTATGGAGATGTATACACACTTTTCAGGTTCCCGGAAGTGACGTCACGCGCACGCGTGTGCGTGCGTGATGACGTCACGCACACGGGATAGATTACTGGCAAATTGAAGTTACACACCCCTCTTTCACAGGAGCACTCGTGATTGGCTGTATTACGATCTCCTGCAGCCAATCAGTGTTTAGATAGGGATATATATTTGTAAAAGAGCAGGAAGTATATTACCAATTGAAAAAGCCGAATAGAATCGGCGAAACGCGTTTTGGACTCATCACCACTGTGTATGTATTGTAACTTATTTTATAGAAGTTTTTACTGATAGAATAAATATAAATTTTATTGATTCTACACATTGGTGGACCATTTATCCTGCTCAAAGAAGGGTAGAGTCACCCTAGAACTGGACTCATCTATTTATACACTTAGAGCCAAGTGATAGGCTCTTTTTAAGGTGAGAAGCCATCTATATGTGTTTGCATTATACCTCACCTGATTAAGGATTTCTACACCAGGGCAATTTTCCCTGTCTCCCCCCTACCTCTTTGTTTTACATGCTTCTGAGGAACATCTTTCACGTGGACCTATATGGTGTGTGCCACCTTAAGTGCACAACGGTGCAAGTGATTAGAGCCAATCCAAAATAGGCTCTAGACCACGTGAGTGCTTCCATTTGGAATATATATTTCCACTTTAATTTAACAGTGTTGCACTATATACTTTTCCCTTTTTCCTTCTACAGCCATTTGCACAGTATTTTATCCCCAATAATTTGGGAGTAAGTAATCTACTTTTTAGCGCTACACACCTTCACTAATTTGGCACTTGTTTGTTAAATAGTGTTTTTCTTGTATTTGATGTAATAGGAATAGAGAGTTCCTATTTTTGTGTGAAAGCTGCTGTAACTGAGAGCACTTTAATTTTTATTATTCTAAGCGCCTTATAACACAGAACACTTTGTATATTTATTGTCTTGTATCACACCTCTGTGTGTGCTGCTAAACCCAATATGTCTCTGTTTGAGAAAACATCTAAATATGGCCAAAACATAGACGCTCTATTTAATAACCCCTTAACACCAAGAGGAAATAATGAACAAGAACTAAAAATAAGATTATGTAATTCATGTTATAAATTGGAAAAATTATTGACTAAAGAAATTAAAATTAAATGGGAAGTTGCAACATTGAATAAGTATACCAGGGAGAAAATTACTCCAAGAGGCCTGAGATTCACAAAAAGTCCCTCATTCGATCAAGACGAGGAAGACTTTATACAGGAATGGACGGACCTCTTGGAGAGCTTCTCCTTTGGGATGATGGATCTGATAATTAAAAGACCGGGGGAACTCCCTGCATAAACTCGATGTAGAGATAAATGAAATTAAAAACTTTCTAATTGAAAATATGACTACAGAACAATATACCTGTACAATGAATGATATTCAGATGAATTTAGAAAGGACTGAAAAAAATGTAATCGAGATTAAGAAAAATAAGTATTTACGTGATAAAGATGATTATGCAAAGAATCAGGTTAGGACGTACACTAAAGGAAAGGAACAATTCCATTTCAACACCCAATACAATTTAAATGAAGGGAAAAGAACAAATAAGTACGAGGCTCTTAGAAATGAGAGGGGAAGGGGTAGAGACCAAATAAGGAGGACTCCCATCCACAGAAAGGGCGACTACTATCACCCTAGGGAACGATCACCAAGGAGGAATTACCACACACGATCACCACAAAGGAATCACTACATACAAACACCACGGAGAACCCACTATACACCAACACATAGTAGGGGAGGTTGGGAGAAGGTGGTTAGAAGGCAACAACTTAGATCACCAGTAAGGGAGAGGCCAAGAGGGTTAAGACCCACCACAACCACATTACATAACGAACCTACAATGCCATGTAGATCCCCTCAAAACACTGACGGTATCCCAGTACAGAATAGATTCCAACCACTCACAACAGCTCCAACAGAGGAGGATTTTTGGCACAGACAAGTAAGAGGGAGACGCAAGGAATCCCCCATTTATCGAACATCACCAGCAAAGCGAAGACGCAGTATAGAAGAAGGGGAGCTAGGGGAGGAACACTCCTACAGAAAAGAAAGGAGAGAGAGACACCCAAATCGAACGGAATCTTCAATCTTTCCAAAAAAGAACTAACGAAACCCCAGATTAATTTGTTGGCTAAGGGATTAAAATTTGCTCCCACAAAGCCGATCAATAAATTCAGTGTCTATTTGGATCTAAATAGATTTAAGAGAAAACTTTGTTTGAAATTTTTTTTTCTAAAACAGACTGTGACCCAAAATTTAACAACTGATCAAGACAACGATATAATCCACACTAATTTAAGAGAAAACTCTACCTTTTTTCCTCGGAGTTGCATCTCTGATGAGATGACAACTTTTGAGAAAATGGTTCTAAGAGATATGGACAAAATAAAAAAACCTAAAAATCAGCACCATAATCTTAGCTTTCATGAAAGACAGGCTTTAAAAGAGTTAAGAGAAGACCAAACTCTGGTAATTAAACCAGCAGATAAGGGGGGAGGCATAGCCATCCTAAATGCTGACGATTATAATAAAGAAGTACTTAGGTTACTGAATGATGACCAGACATACCGAGTCTTGAGTAAGGACCCCACGAAAGACATTAAGTCTAGTTATAATACGCTTATTGAAAAAGGAAAGGTAACAGAAGTCCTGAACCAAAAAGAATACAAGTTTTTAAATATGCAATACCCTAAAATCCCTGTTTTTTACTATTGCCGAAATTGCACAAAGATAAGAATAACCCTCCCGGTAGACCCATTGTCTCCGGTATAGGATCTATTTCCAGTAAGTTATCCCAGTATATCGATAAATGTCTTCAGCCCATAGTGTGCACTTGCCAAAGTTACCTCAAAGACACCATTAATGTCCTACAGATAATTCAAAATATCACATGGAAGGACAATTATTACCTTGTAACAGCGGACGTGAGTTCACTATATACTATAATCTCCCATATAAGAGGATGTGAAGCAACACGTCACTTTTTAGAACTTTCCAAAAAGTTCCCACAACAACAAGTGGATTTTATAATAGAAGGAATATATTGGATTTTAAACAATAATTATTTTTGGTATGGAGAACAATTTTATTTGCAGACTTGTGGAACGGCGATGGGCACGAGGTTCGCACCCAGTTACGCGAATCTTTTTATGTCCCATTGGGAACAAGAATTCATCTATGGAGACCATAGATGGGACGCGAACCTCGTGACCTATCGCCGTTACATTGACGATATATTTTTTATCTGGGAAGGGAATGAGGAGTCACTGAACATATTTTTAACTCATTTAAATACCAATGACTGGGGCATCAAACTTACGAGCCATTTTAGTAAAAATTGTACAGAACAACATAAGTTCCAAGAGCAATCAGGGAAAATATTAAACGATTTTAGGGGAAAAGGCTATGATGATGAACTTTTAAATAAAGCTTTTAAAGAGGTCGAAGGAAAAGATAGAAATGAATTAATTAAATATAAAGAGAAAAACGATAATACAGAATTACAAAATCTGAAGTTTATTTGTGATTTTAATCATAATAGTAGACATTTGAAAAAGATCATTCAGAGATATTGGCCAATATTGAAAAATGACCCTGCCCTTAATTCTATATTGCCGGACAAACCTAATATAGTATATAGGGGTGTGCAAAACTTAAAAAGTAATTTGGTAAAGAATCACATACCCCCCAAAAAATCTACAAGTCAGTTTTTCAAAGAATCTAATGGCTTTTATGGTTGTGGCATGTGTGGAGCATGTAAAAACTCGAGGAGCAAAAGAAGAGTGGTAAAGGAGTTCCATCACCCACAAGATGCAAATAGGAATTTTAAAATTAAGCAAGTTATCACCTGCCAATCCACTAAAGTAATTTACATGATCAGCTGTCCATGCGGGTTGACTTATATAGGGAGGACGATGAGGACACTCAATACAAGAATTCAAGAGCACATTAGGAATATTAGAAATGGTTTCCTAAAACACAGTGTGTCCCTACACTTCAAGAACAAACATAATAGTGACCCGTCACTATTGAAATTTATGGGAATCCAAAAAATAATTGGTAATTGGAGAGGTGGGGACCCCATAAAATTGATCGGACAAACAGAGATGCAGTGGATTTTTAATCTTAATACCATGCAACCGTATGGACTCAATGATGATTTTGAATTGTGCCACTTTTTATAATCAATTTAATATATATATATTTACATGTTTTACTAGTTTTCCCTATATTTTTAAATTAGTCCTTTTTTAGTTGTCCAAAATTATTATCTATATTTATTTATTTCAAGAATTTTTATCTATAACAGTGGCTCATTCAATCATCTTGGGTCCAGATCTATTTTGTATTCTAAAAATGGGTGGATTAATACTTATATTGATATGGTCTGGCTTATATAAGAGCCTATGGACATTAGTTATGTCCTTAATTGCTTGTTTTTGCACATCACTATTTCTATGTTTTTATAAGAGTTTATCGATAGGAGCAATGCCTATACTAATTATTTTATATGTTGTTATATTTGCTTGTTTGCTCTGATAATGAGCATATGGCTTTAGGAACTACTCACTATAAGGATTGAGTGATGCCAGGACTTTGCCCATAACCAAAATGGAGACATGAACATTAATACAGCGAATAAAGATACTAATGCTATAACCATCCGCCATATTAATGAAGGACAATGAAGCACTATGGACTATGGAGGTAATACATGAAGAAATATCCGTTTGCTGTATCTAGTGGGATCGGATCAAGAAGGCTATGGAGATGTATACACACTTTTCAGGTTCCCGGAAGTGACGTCACGCGCACGCGTGTGCGTGATGACGTCACGCACACGGGATAGATTACTGGCAAATTGAAGTTACACACCCCTCTTTCACAGGAGCACTCGTGATTGGCTGTATTACGATCTCCTGCAGCCAATCAGTGTTTAGATAGGGATATATATTTGTAAAAGAGCAGGAAGTATATTACCAATTGAAAAAGCCGAATAGAATCGGCGAAACGCGTTTTGGACTCATCACCACTGTGTATGTATTGTAACTTATTTTATAGAAGTTTTTACTGATAGAATAAATATAAATTTTATTGATTCTACACATTGGTGGACCATTTATCCTGCTCAAAGAAGGGTAGAGTCACCCTAGAACTGGACTCATCTATTTATACACTTAGAGCCAAGTGATAGGCTCTTTTTAAGGTGAGAAGCCATCTATATGTGTTTGCATTATACCTCACCTGATTAAGGATTTCTACACAGGGCAATTTTCCCTGTCTCCCCCCCTACCTCTTTGTTTTACATGCTTCTGAGGAACATCTTTCACGTGGACCTATATGGTGTGTGCCACCTTAAGTGCACAACGGTGCAAGTGATTAGAGCCAATCCAAAATAGGCTCTAGACCACGTGAGTGCTTCCATTTGGATTATATATTTCCACTTTAATTTAACAGTGTTGCACTATATACTTTTCCCTTTTTCCTTCTACAGCCATTTGCACAGTATTTTATCCCCAATAATTTGGGAGTAAGTAATCTACTTTTTAGTGCTACACACCTTCACTAATTTGGCACTTGTTTGTTAAATAGTGTTTTTCTTGCAAAAGTTAACTTTGTCTTGGCATGGGTAAGTGCATTCTTGTAGCGTTACTTACCTTATCCGGGGGCCGGCCGCGGTCCTCTCTTGCCCGCGCGTGGCTCAACCGACAGCTTCAAATGGAAGGCGGGCAGTAACCGCGAGAAGCGGTCACGTGTCCCGCCTGAATCTAAGAGCGCGCCGCGAGTCTCGGGCGCGCTCTTAAAGAGACAGTGGGAGCCTAAATTGCCAAAAGGCTCCCATTGGCCCCTGTCATGCCACACTCCCCATACACTTACCTTTTGGGGGTGTGGATATGACAGGAGCCAATCATGTTAGTTTAGAAGCTATTTAAACGTACCTTTTTCCCTTAGTTCCTTGCCCTATCGTGGTTTCTGTTACAGTTCCCTTTAGCGCTTGTAGTGTTCAGTTGTGTTCCTCCGTATTTGACCTTGGCTTTGTATTCTGACTTAGTTTTCGCTTTATCCTTATCTGTTCTGTTTGCCGGCTTGCTGTTCACTGTGTACCAGACCACGGCTAGTCCTAGTTTACGCGGTCTCTCTGTGCCCTTGACCTCGGATCGTTCCTGACTCTGTCTCTTCTCATATACGTCGAGTCCGGCCATTCTAAGGTCCTGTAGATGTACCTCTCCTCTGTGTTGTCTTCTGTTTAGCTGGATCCTGCGTGTAGGGGTATATTCTCGTTACAATTCTATACTTTCGGTCATTAGAGACCCGGAGAAGTCCCTAGCCAAATGTATGGTTGTAGAGTTCATTTTCTTCCTTTCTTCCATTCCGGTTGTAGTCATGGGAAGCGCTGCCTGGCATCCGCTGGTTCAGGAATCTGAAGGTCCCAGTTGCTTAGGGTAAGGAGGCCTTCCTCTAGTGAGTTGATGAAAGTAGCCTTGCATTGCGTTGGATTATCAGTTTTGTAGGGAACATGATGTGTTGCTCGCCGAATGCTAGTGATGGGAGTGAAAGTCTCTCTTCCTCAGGGTGGGAGCTGTCATTTCAGTCCTTTTTTGTTCTTTTACATTTCAGTCCTTTTTTGTTCTTTTAAATTTCTGTTTTTTTTATCTGCCGTATTTAGGTTGTGCTTTTTATTGTTCTATATTTATGGGAGCTGAAATGTCTGCAAATATCTTAGCTGTGCGGTATTTGTCAGGTAGGGCCGTCTTCGTTCTGCTAGGACTATTTCTATTATGTGGTAGTAATGCATCTTTAAGATGATATCTCTTGGTAGCTCTTGCGGTAGGAAAGATGGCTTGGTTACCTGGTGTATCCGGTCCATAAGCAGCATGTGTTGTGGCGTTTAGGGGGTCATTAGGTGGAATAGTTCAGTGATGTGGGCATGGAGCTCTTGTGCCATTTCTCCTCTGGTATCCCCCTGACCCAGAGCCTCTGGCATGGGATTGGCACTCCTCATGATTGCAATCGCTGGCATGGGATTGGCTGGGACTGGGTAAATCCCCTGGATGGCAGGGACGTTCAATGCCACACTGCGGCATTTAGGACTGTCCCCGCCAGGACGGCAAAGAACACCCCGTCCTTAAGGGGTTAATATATTCAGTAGTAGTGCCAGTTGTGATAGGAGCACACTTGGGGCTGAGCCTCCTAAGTTGGGGGAGTGGCTTCAACAGATTCTAGGTTGGACATCTGAAATTGTTGTCCAGAAGAGTGCAGTTGCAGGAACAACTAAGATACTGCGCAGAACCCTTAGACTTCCAGGCCTCCAGTAAAGGTCCCGAGAATGAGGAATAAATATACCACCCAGGAGGGGTGAAAAAAATCTATGTTATTTATATATAAATAATATATCAGTACTTGGGGGACTGCCTGACAACCCAGGCAGTCCCCTTGCAAGCAATTCTCTAGACTACTATTGCAGCCATGTGATTGCAATATCATCTCTACCACATGTCCCTAAAGGACTATGTTTGCAGCAGGGTAAATGTCTGGGTTGTCAGGCAGTCACCTGAAGCGAATTGCCAGGTAGGTGAATATTCTGAGGCTGAGGGGCTGCAAACTGTTATGGCATAAAAAAGGGCAGAACAGTAATGTGATCACATCACTGGTTCTTCCCAAAGAGGGGTAAAACACACAAGTTGTAAATAAATATTGTAAACATACTCACACACACACACACTCTATCTATTTCGATCTATCTATTTCGATCTATCTCTATTACTATCTATCTATCTATCTATTTCTATCTATCTACTTCTATCTATCTATCTATCTATTTATATCTATCTACTTCTATCTATCTATCTATCTATTTATATCTATCTATCTATCTCTATCTATTTATATCTACCTATCTATCTCTATTTCTACCTATCTATGTCTATCTATTACTATCAATCTATTTCTATCTATCTATCTATCTATCTATTTCTATCTACTTCTACCTATCTATTTTTTATCTATATATTGCTATCTATCTATCTATCTATCCATCTATTTCTGTCTATTTCTATCTGTTTCTATCTGACTACATGACTATATCTGACTATCTAATTTACACTCACAATCTCTCACGCTCTCACTCACTCTCTCACACACTCGCTCACACTCTCACGTTTACTCTCACTCACTGTCACTCACTCACTTTTACTCACTCTCACTCACTCACTCTCACTCACTGTCACTCACTCACTTTTACTCACTCTCACTCATTCTCTCTCACTTTTACTCACTCACTTTCACTTTTACTCAATCTCTCACACTTTTACTCACTCACTCACACTTTTACTCAGTCTCTCTCACACTCTCTTACTTTTACTCACTCACACTCACTCTTTCTCTCACTTTTACTCACACTCACTCACTCCCTCCCTCAGTTTTACTCACTCACTCTCACTCTCTCACTCACTCTCGCTTTTACTCACTCTCACACGCTCTCACTCACACTTTGACTCACTCCCTCTCACTTTTACTCCCTCTCACTTTTACTCACTCATACTCACTTACTCACTCTCACTCAATCTCTTATGTTTACTTTCAGTTACTCACTCACTCACTCTCTCACTCACACACTTTCTCTCACTCGCTTTCACACTCACTCACCCACTTACTCACTCACTCTCCCACTCACATTCACTCTCTCACTCCCTCTCAGTTACTCACTCTCACTCAATCACTTTCTTTCTCTCTAACACTCACTTTCACTCACTCACTCACTCACTCACTCACACACTACTTACTGTCTGGGTCCCCCTGCTGTGTCTCCTGCCTTCAGCCTGTCAGCCTGAGCCCATGATGTTACATAGTTACATAGCTGAAAAGAGACTTGCGTCCATCAAGTTCAGCCTTCCTCACATATGTTTTTTGCTGTTGATCCAAAAGAAGGCAAAAAAAACCCAGTTTGAAGCACTTCCAATTTTGCAACAAGCTAGGAAAAAAATTCCTTCTTGACCCCAGAATGGCAGTCAGATTTATCCTTGGATCAAGCAGTTATTACCCTACATTGAAAGATTATATCCTTGAATATTCTGTTTTTGCAAGTATGCATCTAGTAGCTGTTTGAACATATGTATGGACTCTGATAAAACCACTTCTTCAGGCAGAGAATTCCACATCCTGATTGTTCTTACAGTAAAAAAACCTTTCCTTTGCCTTAGACGAAATCTTCTTTCTTCTAGTCTAAACGCATGACCTCGTGTCCTATGTAAAGCCCGGTTTGTGAATAGATTTCCACACAATGGTTTGTATTGGCCTCAAATATATTTGTATAATGTTATCATATCCCCTCTCAGGCGACGTTTTTCCAAACTAAATAGGTTTAAATTTGTTAACCTTTCTTCATAGCTGATATGTTCCATTCCTTTTATTAATTTTGTAGCCCGTCTCTGCACTTTTTCTAGTGCCATAATATCCTTCTTTAGAACAGGTGCCCAAAATTGCACAGCATATTCAATGTGTGGTCTTACCAGTGATTTATAAAGAGGCAAAATGATATTCTCGTCCCGAGAATGAATGCCCTTTTTCATGCATGACAATACCCTACTGGCCTTGGTCACTGCTGATTGACATTGCACATTGTTGCATAGTTTGTTGTCTATAACAATTCCCATGCTTAGCTAAAGACATCAAACGTGTTCAGATCTTTATCTCCCACACTGTCGGCGCTGTTCACAGTGCCTCTTGTGTCCTGATAGCACGTTTGATGTATTTAGCTAAGCATGAAGATGTCAAATGTGAGTCCTGCGCATCAGGCAAGACTTGACTCGGAAGGCCAGCAGGAAGCTATTGTACTCACCTGAACAAGCCCATTAAGCTGAAGTTGTTCAGGTGACTATAGTGTCCCTTTAAGTAAAAGTTGCAATCTTAATCATTTTGTTTTAGTATTGTAAGTTTGTTTCTTTTTTTTTTTCTTTTGTCTTTCAGGATGGAAATTCTGGGTGTGACAATATAGTTTTTAAGAAGATTGATTATTTTCTGATCAAACTAAAACGCTTTCTAATAATCATTTGTTAAAAAACACACAGAGGGGGCGTGGCTAACCACGGAGCAAGATGGTCGCATGAACCCTTTGCTCCACCAACAGGGCGCCTAATCCAATGCTATCCTAACGAACTAAGCAGCATCCACTGAAATTAATCAATGATGTCGCATCACAGGAATAAGAGGAGCTCGGCAAAACCGGACAAGCTCAATTTTTTTAGCCAGAAAAGCGCCCATGCGTCTCTGGCGGCACAGGCCTCGACGGACCCCACGGATCCTGAAATGGAGGACGGCGACCAGGTCACTAACCCATCACAATCACCAGACAAGTCACCGATCACGAAAGCAGATCTAACAGCAGCCCTGGAGATACTCTCCACTAAGCTCATCACCACATGGCAGCACACGGCGGACTCTATGCGCAAGGACATCCAAGAACTTGGCAAGCGGACGTCGCACATGGAAGACAAGTGCGACGAGTTCGCTACCGCGCACAATGATTTGGCCACAAATGTGGAACGCATGGCGACAGAAATTACTAGACTGGAGGATAAAATAGCTGACTTAGAGGACAGGTCACGCCGGAATAACCTCCGATTAAGGGGAGTTCCCGAAGATGTTGCCACCGACGAACTGCAGGCCTATGTGAGGAAGCTACTGCACGCTTATGTTCCAGAAATACCGGCAGACATGCTACTGGTAGATAGAGTACACCGTATTCCGAAACCCCGGCATCTCCCACAGGCGACGCCCAGAGACATACTACTTCGGGCACACTATTTCCACATTAAGGAACATGTACTCAGAAGCAGCAGAATGCGGGAAACACCTCCAACCGATTACCCCGATATCAAAATCTATGCAGACTTGTCAGCTGCTACCCTCAAAAAACTGAGGGAGTTCTCCCAAGTCACTAACACATTGCGGTCGCGAGGCATCCGATACCGCTGGGGTTTTCCCACTAAACTGATTGTTACTAAAGATGGCGGCACGACGGTGATGAACACCCCTACAGAAGGCACAACGAAATTACTCGCATGGAATATACCGATGGAACCAGCGACCAACTCTACGAGTCAAGCAGGTACATTAAAACGGGACTGGGACAAACCTAAGAGCTAATCTGATACCAGTTGACGGCCTGGTCTACGAATGTTTATGGCCTTACAACAAGGACTAAAAAACTTTATAGAGACACTGTGACTTTTCCTTCTCTCTTAGACTTTTTTGGCTTCCAGCGACAAGCTTGGATTGTCCCGGGCGCGGGATTCCTCAGGGGGTCTTGGCGGCCGGGGGAGGTCGGACCAGGTTCTCCCGCCATCCCTGTGACGAAGCGTACGCAGAGCAGTGGCAATCGCGGGGGGGCCGGGTCTAGCCGTCTGCCTGTAGTGGAGGAATACCCTCGTTCTGACCCGACACTGCCTTTAAAGAACACAAACCTTCGGAAGGCGAGTACCCTAAACCCACACACGCTCGGGTGTTGTGAGCATGCAAACTGCAGAGTGAGCGGCCCGTTAAACAGACTGAGCAGGAGACACCTGCTAAAGGACATAATCCAATAATTGGGGCTCACTTGGGTCGTGGGTGACCCCGAGGTAACGGGGACCTGCACTCCAGGCTCCCCGAAAATGTATTGGGATTTGTTATGTAGGGCATTTGAAGCATAGAGGGGGATGCTAGCGACAGGAGCGATAGTCGGTTATGTTGTGTTATGTAAACTAGAAACTCACTCATGTGTTAGGTTAAGAGGGTGTAATGCATGACAAGGTAACCCCATACTATGGCGAATCATCCCCATACCACCCATAATTAGTCTCCTCTGGTGACCGAGGACAATTAACAAATTACAGGCCTCTAGAAAGGGGCGGAAGGTAGGCCCCAACTCGGACGGAAGTCCCCAGAACCCAGTAAACCGTGAGGCGAATAAGCCATTCACACGGCACACCCTACACCCAGTGGATGCACCTATCAAAATACCCATAGGCGCCCAATAGCCACGTTTATGGTAGAAAACTATTTCTTCCATCCCTCGTTAGTGGTAACACCACTTACTGTCTCCGCGCGAGACGTTCTGTACATAGTTCTCAGTTTTTACCCCAGTTTATCCACCCAACCCCAAGATGTCATAGACCGGCAACAAACCCATACAGGGCCGAATCTCACACCCAATCTTTCCCTTTACCACCCCAAAAATGCAGTGCTACTTTGCCAAGTACTTCAATATTATCTGCCTAAAATGTCGTTGCACGAGGTACAACAGACCTCCCCCCCACATAGAGGTGGAGGTATTTTAATATTAGACCCTTCTGCAGCAGAGCTTACTAGTTATTCATAAATGGTGAAAATAATGTCTATTAACACACGAGGTCTGAATACGCCACATAAAAGGAGACTCCTTATAGATGAAGCAAAGCACACTAAAGCTGATATACTGTGCATACAGGAGACTCATTTTATACATAATAAGGTTCCTACATTTGCAGGCAAAGAGTACCCAATACAATACCACTCCACATATTCCTCAAAATCCAGGGGGGTGTCCTTCCTTATCCACGCTTCGGTCACATTTGAACTTTTGAGCCTCAGAAAAGACACGCAAGGCCGATACCTAATACTGCACTGTAGTATTAACAATGATTTATATACTTTGGTTGGGATATATGGCCCAAACACTAATCAGAAGAATTTCCTTCAGAGAGTATTACACAAAATTCCCACTACATACCCATCCTCCACAATTGTATGTGGTGATTTAAACCACATTCTACAGCCTAAACTGGACTCCACACAGACAGCAGGTCCCTTACGATGTAAATCACTATGCAAACAGGCTACTGCCTTAACAAAACTCCTTATGGAATATAACTTATATGATGTGTGGAGAACACACCATCCGAATGATCGGGAGTTTACCTATTACTCCTCAGTACATAAAACGTACACTCGAATTGATTTTATATTCGTATCAGGGGACCTACTACCGACGGCCTTACAAAGTGACGTAGGTAATATAGTTTGGTCTGATCACGCACCTACCACGCTAACACTACTAGATAAATTTAAATCACGTGCAACATCCCAGTGGCGTCTGAATGAGGCCCTCCTGCGAGACCCTAATTTCACAGCTAAACTCACAGAAGAGATTACCGCATTTTTTGCTATAAATGACACACCAGATGTCTCCTCGGCCACGGCATGGTTAACGCACAAAGCATTCATCCGTGGCCTCCTGATTAGCCAGGTGTCCTACCTACATAAACAAGCAAAGGCAAATTATGTTTCCCTTGTGAGACAGCTTAGAAACGAAACGCTTATACAGACGTCCAACCCGTCCATGGCTACCCAACAAAATATAGATCAAATTAAAAAACAATTGAACGAAATCCACCTCCACACATCAGCCACTATTGCCAACAGACTTCAGCTCCGAACATATACACAGGGTAATAGGGCGGGGAAGGCTTTAGCAACTCTTTTGCGTCACAAAAGACAAAATTCCAAAATACCGTTTTTACTTAATCCACAAGGAAATAGAGTATACAACCCCTGTGATATTAATAACCTATTAGCCGATTATTATGATACATTATATAACCTAAAAAAAGATGTACATACGCACCAGCCAACTGCCTCGGACATTGACTCCTTCTTGGAAGGTATACGCACACCACAACTCACACAAAAAGAGAGATCTCTATTAGAAGAACCCATTACCCAAAATGAAATAGCAACTACAATTAATGCACTCCCGAAAGGGAAATCCCCAGGCCCTGATGGGTTTACTAACGCTTACTACAAAAGCTTCTCTCACGCACTAACCCCTATGCTAGAGAAACTTTATAACACGATCATCCAGACAGGTAAAATACCGCAAGAAATGTTGTTAGCGCATATCACTACTCTCCCTAAACCTGGGAAACCACCACACAAAAGCCAAAATCTAAGACCTATATCGCTCCTAAACACGGATTTAAAAATATTAACCAAAATATATGCCAATAGAATAGGGACACTTCTACCCAAGCTAATCCAAGACGACCAAGTGGGGTTTATACGGGGCCGACTGGGCTCAGATGGAACCAGGAAACTGGTCAACATCCTCCACAGTATCCAGTTGTCCGGGGTACCCAGTGTGGCGCTGTCATTAGATGCGGAGAAAGCGTTTGACAGGCTACACTGGGGATATCTGACGGCAGTACTACAGAAATTCGCTTTCCCGGAGAGTTTAATTAGACTAATATCGGCGCTATATGACAACCCGTCAGCAAAAATAGCTAATGGGGGTTTTACCTCCAAAACTTTTAGGATCTCAAATGGATCTAGACAGGGATGTCCACTATCCCCACTGTTGTACATCCTGGCATTGGAACCGCTGGCCCAGCAGATAAGAGACTCCACTGACATTGAAGAAATAACCATAGGGGGGAAAACGCACAAGATCACCCTGTTTGCCGACGATGTAATGTTGACCGTATCACAACCAGATAAGTCATTGCCAAAATTACAAAATATACTAACAAAGTTTGGGAACTGCTCCTATTACAAACTTAACGTTAGCAAAACCCAAGCCCTGGGCCTCAATCTCTCAGTTACCCAAATTGCTAGCCTACAAAAAAGACACTCATTTGACTGGAGACGAGACCACTTAACTTTCTTGGGAATTCATCTCACACCCTTGACAGGGCAGTTATATAAAGCAAACTACCTACCATTACTCAATAATATTAAGCAACAGATATGCAGTTGGAAGGGCAAATATGTCTCCTGGATGGGTAGGATAGCAGCAATAAAGATGATGATCTTACCCAAGCTGCAATACTTATTCAGGACGCTTCAAATCCATGTACCAAATAACTTTTTTATTGACACACAACGCTTACTAAATAGCTATATCTGGGGAGGAAAGCGCTCCAGAGTGGCTGCAACCACTATGTACACACCCTTCAGAGAAGGGGGGATGGGGGTACCAGAGATTAGGAGGTACTACACGGCAGCTCTCACGAGTACGCTCGTAGCGACATTTCACCATGTAAAGACACCACCATGGCACCAGATCGAAATGGCACAGGTGGGCGGCATAGCGATGTCCACACTGGCCTGGATTCCCAAAGACAAAAGGCCAAAATACAGGAATGTCAGCCCAACTATAACGGCTACATTGGCCGTCTGGGACAAATTTATTACAAAACACTATCCAGCTGCCTATTTCTCCCCAGCACTACCAATCCAAGCATTACGCATTCTGATACCGGGATTTGACCATGGACTATGGCAAAACCATGGGGTCAAATGCCTATCCCAACTAATGTCGGGAGGCCACTTGCTTACATATGATTCACTTTCCAAAACGTTTAACTTGCCCCATAAAGCATACTACGCTTACTTACAACTACACTCGTGGGTGCAGAAACATGTTACGGTAGATAAGACACGTAGCCAAAGTGGTACCCTATCATTATTAGAGAAAGTATGTGTCACTACTAAACAACCACAAAAACTACTGTCTCTTATGTACAAAATGCTTAGTACTAATACCCCACCTAAGACTCTACAATTTGTACGGGCGTGGGAACAAGAGTTACGGGTGGATATATCAAACGAAGATTGGTCAAGAATAATACTAGCCCACAAACAACTAACATTGAACGCATCCCACGTAGAAACAAGTAGAAAAGTACTATATCGTTGGTATGTAGTACCGACTACACTACACAAATACGACAGGGGGAAGTCTAAACTCTGCTGGAGGTGCAACAATGAGCTGGGCACGATGCTCCACATATGGTGGACATGCCCCAATCTGAAGCCTTTCTGGGAGAATACTTCGAGAGCCATTGAAGGCCTTACTGGCAGGAATATACCATTCACACCAGAAACGTACTTGTTATTAGCATTACCTCAGGGCTTAAAGAAAATAGACCTATATCTCATGTACCATGTCATTATTGCCGCTCTCATGTGCATAGGTAGATTGTGGCTAACAGCAAGCTCCCCGGACATTGATAAGTGTCTGGACTCAGTAGAGACCACTAAATCATATGAAATAGCAGCACGGCAGATGAAAACAAGGAACCCATTCTGGCAAATAGCATGGGAAAAGTGGGATATTTGGAGAAAACCAGCCCAATAGAATGTGCACTCAGGGAATCCTGAGTAAAGTTGATTCCTCAGCACAGTCCGGTCTTAAAATTCCTTTCCTTCCCCTCCCCCCCTCCTCAACCCTCTACCCTTCCCCTTTCCCACCAGTTGGTTAAAATCAATAACAGGTGCTAACTGAACCTAACTCATTAATGGAGAGCTGCAAATGTCCAGCATTCGGAAACTCAGCAGCTAAACATAAAAGTAATTCAATTTTTGGTTAATGTATTAAATAACTTCGTTAGTATGGCTATGGTGTAAAATACTATAGAACTGTGTTGATCTCCTCCGTGAAACCCATTGCTAATTTAAAAATTCAACCTCTCTATGTTTAGGTTTTAAATATCTGTGAAATAATATCCTAACTGTTGAATGGAATGTACCGCATGCATTGTCAAGGTTCAGTTGTATAAACGGTATTATATACTTGAAAATTCAATAAAAAATATTACACAAAAAAAAAAAAAAAACACACAGAAAGAAGTTCTGCATTTAACCACTTAGCCCCTTAAGGATGGGTGGCAATTGTACAAATTCTGACCAAAACAAAACCTAGAATTCAAGCTATATGTTTGTTCAACCATAATTGACCTCTTTCACATTAAGTGCATCCACGTTTATTATATATCATTTTGTTAAGAAGAAATAGGGCTTTGATTTCACATGAAACATTTATATATTAGAAATAATTTATTTGAATAGAATCTCAAAAAAGTGTGAGAAATTAAGAAATGCTAGTTGTTGTTAAGGTCTGCATGGCATTTTAAATGTGAATGTCATAATATTAACTTTTACTGCAATAACATTTGCATATTTGCATGCTGTGATGCCCCACAAGTACACCAGTACCCACTATGTACAGGTTTTATGATGTTTTGGAAAGTTAATATAAGGTCAAATATATGGTTTGTTCATTTCAATTTTTACACATTGAAATTTGCCAGATTGGTTTACTGGGCCTATGTTGAATATGAGAACATATAACAGCCCTGGAATTAGAATAACTCTTGTTATGGCATACCATTTGCAAAACAGTGTTAATTTTGTCAACTAACAATTTTAGTAAAATTTGAAATTTAGTCGACTAAAACTAGACTATAATTAAAACAATTCAGATGACTAAAACACAACTAAAACTGAAATGGCTTTTTAGTCAAAAGACTATGACTAAAACTAAATTGAAATTTACCGCCCAAATTAACACTGTTGCAAAAGATGGTTTTATGAGACCTATTCTGCTGCTTTAGGAAAGCAAATCTCTTTGATGAGTCTAACATAGATTCTGATGCTGTAATTAATTTCAGCTTTGTTAGCTACTGTTGTATACTGGAAGCAGTTGGGCATTTTGCAGAGGGCAGCTGTTAGGGATTTGATAGTGGAAAACGATTAGATTTCTTATTATGGGAAATTGGGGTGGGATGGCAGTGTAACACATTTTCAGCTTGGAATGGTGGAATATTCCTAAAAACTTAATTGAGATAACTTCGATTCATTGCCAGTATTGGACGATGATAGGGGAATGCCACCAAAAACACATCAGCATGCCCTCCAGCACAGGAGACAAATAATGAAGGGTGCTCTTGCAATGTTCTTACCCTTCATGACTATCCTGGAGTGAAAGAGAGTATTGGTAGATTTGAGCATAACAGAATTATTCCATGATAACAGGTGTTCTAGAATAAATATTTTTCTTCCCTGCTTGGCCTAGTGCATTTATGATTTGTTGGTATGAACTTATTGGTACATAACATAGAAACATAGAAACATAGAATGTGACGGCAGATAAGAACCATTCGGCCCATCTAGTCTGCCCAGTTTTCTAAATACTTTCATTAGTCCCTGGCATTATCTTATAGTTAGGATAGCCTTATGCCTATCCCACGCATGCTTAAAAGGATAGGCTACATGCAAATGCTGGGTTATTAGTTAGGGCAAGGAGGGTGCTTGGTGTGACATATCTGCACTCTGAACCATATTATGATGAAGGCCATGATGTCATTTTTGCTGTGGCATGGCACAGTATGACCTTTTCAGCTGTAATCAGAGCTTACTGAATTTAGCTGTGTGTCATTTACGAAAGTGCCTTAAATTATGCATAGTAATGCTTTGGAAGGTCAACACCTCCTCTAGTTTTAGGGCAGCACAGAATATCATGGCTTAAGCGTGATCATTCACCTCTCCAGATGTAAGCAACCCCTGTGCTTCTGAGTAAAGTGAAGAAGATCCACTGGGATCTATGGGGCCAGTTTGAAAGAGACAAAGTATCTTTCTTAATATGTTCATTTTCAACACGAACAATTGCACTCTCTCACAAACATAAACACAATTAAACCTTCAAACACACACAAATATTGAAATTGGCACTATTATCCAGATAATTTTTTTATGCCAAGTCTGTTATGTTTTACACCTCATTGTCTAATTTTATGCACCATATAAACACTTAAGAACTTTAGCTTTAAGGTGAACATTTTATGTTTAAAATTGGATTTTTCACATTTTTTTGTTGGAGCGCTACACCCCATTTATAGATTTACATTTTAATTGGTGTTAGGGAAGACACTTGTTAGTGATAAGCAGCTCATTTCATTTATTATTTTCATTTTATAAAAAAAAAAAAAAAGGATTTTAAGCGCCTCCAGGGCCGCCATCAGGGGGTGACAACCATGACTGTTGTCATGGGCCCGGCGGTCCTGGGGGGCCCAGGCACCCAGGCCCCCCATTCCCAATGTGCATACATATATATAGCAGTTATCGCTATATACATGTGTTTTGGCAGTGGCAGAACTACCTGAGGGGGCCCATCGGGTGGCCCATGCACTTAGGGCCACCCGATGGGCATATCTCTGAAGGGGCCCGATCAGTGCCGTGGATTTTTAATAGCTAGTCCGGGCCCCTTTAAGGATCCTGGCACTGGCAGTGCTGGGAGGAAGTGAGCTCACTTCCTCCCAGCTAACACCCGCGCGGGAGGAAGCACCGGAGAGTGTGAAGAGGAGAGGAGGACAGTCAGACCCACACCCACACCCACACCCACATCAGCCCCAGGCCCCCAGCCAGCAGAGTCCACCCTCCTGCAGCCTAAAGGTAAGAAACAGGAGGGTGGGAGGAAGCATTGGGGAGTGTGAAGAGGAGGACAGAGTCAGACCCACACTCACATCAGCCCCAGCCAGCAGAGTCCACCCTCTTGCAGCCTAAAGGTTAAAACATGAGGGTGGGAGGAGAGGAGGACAGAGTCAGACCCACACTCACATCAGCCCCAGGCAGCAGAGTCCACCCTCCTGCAGCCTAAAGGTAAGAAACAGGAGGTTGGTTAAAAAAAAAAGTGTCAGTGTGTCTGTATCTATGTGTACCTGAGTGTTTGTGTGTGTCTGTCTGTATCTATGTGTACCTAAATGTGTGTGTGTGTCTGTCTGTATCTATGTATCTATCAGTGTGTGTATCTATGTGTACCTGAGAGTGTGTGTGTCTGTCTGTATCTATGTGTACCTGAGAGTGTGGGTGTCTGTCTGTATCTATGTATCTATCAGTGTGTGTATCTATGTGTTTGTTTGTATCTGGTTGGTAGTGTGCACCTGAGTGTATGTTTTTGTTATTGTTTTATTCTTTGATTTTTATTTTTTTTTATAGCAGTGCTGCAGCTTTTATGTTCATGGTTTTCTAGTGTCTGTGCTTTTGATTTTTACGTACACTTTTTGTCCACAATCATTTTCACTACTTAGTTGATATTCCCCATTTATTTTAGTTTTAGTTGTGGCTCTATTTAAATGTTTAAACAGATTGTTAGTTTGTTTTGGTAACTTTGTTGTAATGTATATCTTTTCTATTTGGCGCTGCCTGTCCATGTTGTGTACGTTTTTATCTTGCATAGCCTGTCTTATATTTTATGTGCATGGCCCATTTTCGGTCGTTTGCATTTATTTTTTTAAAGTGTGTTAATTAGTGCAATACATAATTTATATATATATATATATATAATATTTTGCTGGAGCGCTCACGCTTTCTTTGTTTTCTGAGATTCTCAACTAAACCTGTGTTTATTTGGTGTTAATCTGCCCATAGAATTGATTACTTTATTGTTGTTTTTCTACATTTTTACACATATATTTTATTTATATTTACTTTTTATGTGTATCTGTTTATGTGTGTCTGTATGTATCTGTGTCAATGTGCACCTGAGTGTGTGTGTGTGTGTGTGTGTGTCTGTATCTTTCAGTGTGTCTGTATATTTACATGTATGTCAGTATGTGTGTGTGTATGTGTTAGTGTGTGCATGTGTGTATATATGGGTGCCAGATTGCACCTGAGTGTGTATCTCTGTGTGCGTGTATCTATGTGTCTGTATCTGGGTGTCAGTGTGCACGTGAATGTATGTGTGTGTGTGTGTAACCGTGTCTGTATATTTCCATGTATGTCAATGCATGTGCCTGTATCTCCTATGTGTGTGCATGTATGTATATCAGTGTGTGTATGTGTCTGTGTGTCAGTTTGCACCTGAATGTTTCTGTGTATATGTTTGTATGTCTATGTATCTATGTCAATGTGAACCTGAGTATATATATATGTATGTGTAACTGTGTGTCTGTGTATTTGCATGTATGTCAAGGTGTGTATCTATCTGTGTGTGTGTGTATACACTACAGACAAATGCACGCTTGCATTCAAACACCAACATTCAAATACACACATGCTCCATTCAATACCATGTTTATATTCAAACACACATACACTGCTGAGTGCTAAATACAGCCCTGCAAATTGTAGATCCCCAGCTAGCAAAGCATTCTGGGACTTACAACAGATTCAGAACTACACTTGGCCACTTTACACACACTGCATCCACTAAACACACACTGTGCATTGACTACACATACACAGAGACTCTGCATTCACTCTACACACATACAGCATCCTTGTGGGCAGATTCAAGGACAGCCCTGTGGGCGGACTCGTGAGTGGGCTCTAGGGGCCCAGACCTTGAACTTTGTCAGGGGCCCCAAAATTTCTGATGGCAGCCCTGAGCGCCTCTATATACATTTTCTATTTAGCTATCATAATTATCCAAATAATCCACTTTTCACATCCAGCCAAAATGACCTTGGCAACCAGGTAAGGGCACATATGTTAAACTCTCAAATGAGGTTTACGATGCTTGTATCTTAACTCTAATGAACCTCCTCCAGTCCCCACACCCTTAGTGAGCTTTCAATATCATCAAATGTGTCACTTCTTTAAACCCTACCTTCAAAAGTTGCCAGTCCCTTGGACAAAAAGAAAATTCAAAAGTATCTATGTGGCGGACCTGACATCAGTCCCTGGGGTTGCCGGATCCATATTGAGTTCTTGCGAACAGATCCGTTCCCCATGTTCGGGAACTGAACAGAACTTGTGTGCCCCCCTGTTATTGACTTAGAACACCAGCCACCCGTGGCTGGTAAGCACAATTAAGCAGTAATTTGAGTGCTTTCCCTGGGAGGCTGCCATTTTGTCTCCCGAACACAGGCAGCAGTACTTGGTCGTCGAGTGTGTGGAACTAATTTTGGCTACAGATTCTTGTGAACCCGGCGAAGATGGTACTGCTGCCTGTAAACTTTCCCAACCAACTACACGAACCACGTTCAGGAGATATGATCGACTGACTGGGGGGAGCATTTGCTACCTAAGAGCCAGGGGAGGCATTAGTCTGTGTTTGTGCAGGAACTCCCAAACAAAGACCGGCCACTGCCCTGGATAGTCTGGAACTCTTTTGGGGCATCACCTCATGGACGGCCGGGGAAATCTTCTCCCGAATAGCGATCTCGTTCCACTGATCCAATCTTAGTATCGTGTGCTCAGATACAGGCTATTTGGGGATATAAGAATTGTGGGGTTCCTGAATGTTTTATTCTGTTTTTTGTTTTATAATAGTTTATGTATTTCATGCAAATGAGAGATAACAGAGTTATCTAAATTCCCAGCTCAATTATCTCTCAGAGCTTGAGCCTCTTGGGAAAATCCCTGTAAACATGATCTGGAGAAACCATACTATGGGGCTGTGGATAAAAGTCAGTTGACTCCCAGAACTGTGTGTCATCCAGTTACTGGGGGAATGGGCTATGTAACGGAACCGCTGGCACCCCGACCGGGTACCTTCCGCTGACCGATGCTCCTAGTGCTTTCTGAGGACTCCAAGCACTCTGCCTGACACCATAACCACTGCAGACCCCACGAACCGCCGCAGCTTGGTTGGGGTCTTACCGTCTCCACCCACTCTGGACTTAAGACAAGGGTCCAGCTTGCAGTAGGTGGACCTCTCTGAATTCCAGAGAGCAGGAACAAAAACAAGCTCTTAGCAGAGCTCAGTGATTATACCCTGGGGAGTATAGTGATTATAGCAATCCCCAGAGTGTAGTTCTCCAATCCTCCAAACATGAGCCGAAACTTTATGAAAGTCCAAGATGATCTGCCTTTAATTAACACACACAGACTTTTATGCAAGTCCCCATGCAAGGGGACATCCCACAGGGAGGGACAACATGTAACCAATCTCGTACAGTAAAACATAAAACACACCCAGCACAAACACATAAAATCCTTCCCTCTGCCTGTGATATAATTACTGAACACAATGGGTTAATGTAATTTATCACAGGCAGGAAAAATACACTTTTTATACATATACTTTAAATACAGACATAACCAAAAATCAGACAAATCCCCCCAGTACATAAAAAGTTAAGAGGAAGTCCTTTATGACACATTTCCCTGCCCAAAACAGTTCCATAGATTTGGGCTGTGCGGTCGGTCAATTTCCTACAGAAAAAGCAAATAGCACATTGCAACCGGCTGTTCGAATTGTCGAACGTACTTCGACTTTTACTGAAGTGTCGAAGTGGAGGTGACGGTAAGGGTCAGCGGTGTTCGTATATTTGCACAGCCGATTTTAGTTCCATAGATTCTTTAGCTTACACCGCTGACCGCGTTCGACTAAACTAAAATGGCCGCCGTCACGTGTTCCTTTGTTGAATGACGGCCACTTTGACGACTTCGACGACTTCGGCAAACTTCGGCGGCATCCAAAGTGCCATATAACAAGTACCAATCCTTCCCCATAAGGACCAGCAGCAACAGAATAAAAATCCATTAGCACCAATAAGGTTTGTAAAGGGCCATACAACCCAGGGCCATAGTCATGAGGCAGGAGCCTGGCACTCAGGCTCCTCCAACAGCCAGGGGAAAAGGGCAGCTGGTTACCTAAAAATCCAGTGACAAAATGCGTTTCGTCACAGGCTATATTCACTAATGCATCCCTTCTAGCTCCAGAGGATTTCAGCGGAGATTATCACTCTCAGCATTGCAGTTCTGCTACAACCTACGCATCCAGTAAGCTGGTCTATCTATGTCAAAGTTAAACAGGTTATGAATGGGATGTATAGAGCTAGGAGGTGGAGTCAATTTTTAAGGAGTGAATTCTAGCAGCCTACTATCTTGAAAACTTCCCCAGTCACCCCTGATTAGGGATAATGTAACTGGTGCTTGCTAGCAGTGTGAAAGTATGGGTTTGTTGTGAAGGGGTAAGAAATTATAACCCTCTTACAAGGTTATTCTTTAGGGTATGTGTGACAAACATGACACAAATACAAGTGTATAGAAAAAGGTATTATTAATATTGATTTAGGTTACTCTTACAGATTTCAAAAATATACACTATGTCTATTTCCACTTGAGAAAGCCCTGTGGCGAGATGTGTTGTGGAGTATAACTTGTTTTATCCATATATATATAAATTACTTTTTTTATTAAAAAATAAAGTATTTTAGCGGATTTTACCTATTTATGATGCTGCCCGATACTTTTTTATTTTATTATTTTTCTTACAACTGGCACTCTGGATATTCTACGCCCACAGATTTCCATGCATCACGGGTGGGGATCATACCACTAAAGCTGAACATATAGAGTGTTTGGAACTTCTCTGGAAAGTGTAAGTAAGGTTTTATTATGACCATTTTCTACATACTTACATAGAGAGCACTATTCTGTGTTTTTTTAATTTAATTATATGGTCTTCATGCCCACCATTCCGTAAGCGAGAACGGCAGTTGATATTTCTGTATATCCAGAAATGGGAATCTTTACCACTGCATATTCCATATGTGATACCATTTTTAAGACTTACTGCACTATTGGACACTTTTTTTGCCTTCTGTTTTATTTCATGCATATCCACTTCTGTGGAATCATTAGATACCCTATTTAAGCTTATTTTCAAAGAAAATGACATCCTCACCAGAAGGATTCTTTTGTTTTAAGTATATATTTGTATTCCTTTTTAATGTGTATCAATCCCTGTATATAAGCACCTCCCCCAACGCGCTGAGGACTCGGGCACACCAGCCCTTAGAAGAAACCCCCTGCCTTAAATCCTTAAGGGCCTGACGAACCACAATTGCCTTGGTAGCATCTTCCTAACCGCACAGCTTGAACAGGAAGTGGAATCCTGCAAAGTGCAGAGAAATCGCAGAGATGGACAAACCAGCGGACTCCCAAGCCCCTAGGAGAAGCAGCAACCCATGTAAGTGAGTGGTTGAATCCTGGAAACCCCCGAGAGCACGCACCCACCCGTCACATTCACTCCACACCTTACTGTAGCAGGCCCACGTGGCTGTGGAGACCGACCCACGGACCAGCTCCATCAGTCTGCGAGACCAAGTGACCACATCTCCACCAGGCACGCAATGCCATCCAAATCGGCCTCCTGAGCCACCACCCAAAATTCTTCCCACTGCAAATGAGAGAGAGCATCGCCCATTACATTGTGAACCCCCGGGATATGTTCAGCCCTACAAGACACATTAAGACCCAAACAGCGCAAAACCAAGCGGACCACCGGGGTAGAGGAGGCGGTTAATTGATTGATAGCCTGCACCACCCCAAGATTGTCGCAATGGAAAAAAATCCGCCTATACTTTAGTTAAGGGCCCCACACCTCTAATGCCACCAGAATGGGGATGAGCTCCAGGAAAGCAAGATTCCGTGTAAGGCCAGCCGCCTGCCTTGCTAAGCTTATCCCGAATCACCTGACGGAATTCCCGTATGGACCGAAGGTTCTGAACTGGTAGTGATGGAGGGCGAACCAACAACACGATCCAGAAACCTTGCTTAAAACCCCCCCAATAGGATGGGTGCTGTCCTACAATTCCTATAAAGGGCAAGCCACGGGCCCATTGCACTTACGACCACTGGAGTCATGGCCCTTAGCCCCCATGTCCCCCTTCTCGACAGTTTTGCCCAGCTTAAAACAGCGGGAGATGGGATGGGCACCACCGCAACTGGAGCACTCGTGCTTGAACCGGCACAAGGCCCCCCACTTACAGTAACTGTTGTTAAATTTCCAACAACAGCCTGGCCTCTGGTGGGGGGCCGATGAGGAGGAGAACATCCCCCCACTTGGCCCCCCAGGAAAGGATGAAAAAGCGCCTTGGTGAGGCACTGGGTGAGTCATGATCGAGAGCCAGAGGCCAATGTCAATCTGGTCCCAGGAAAGAGAGGGTTTCAATGCCAGCTGCTGACGAAATTGTTTATCTTATCTTCACCAACCCAGACCACCATAGGTGTGACACGCATTCCAGATAGTGTCCTGATAGCAGAACAATGAGGAACAGACCTAATAGGTTTGAGAGGAGTTGGACGCCCCCTTGTGGATATGTATATAATAAAACTTAACTTTTAATAACGCTAAGATAAAAATCCTCAAAATGGAGAAAACAAAAATATAAAGTAAAAATAACTGAGTATGGAGAGTTAGAGTATTAGCTCATGAATGGGATGTGAATAAATCTTGAAGATGTCTTATAATAAGAACAGAAGGAGTCTTCAAATAAAGATAAATCCCAAATAGGTGCTTGAATCGTTACTACAATCTACTGGTAGCTATTAAGAAAGGTTCCCATCTATAATAATAAATGTTAAATCACAGTACCTGAAAATCTCTTAGTAAAGACTTGTAAGGTCTAACAGAGTAGCAAAGTGTAACAAATGTTACACAGCAGGAAAAAAGTGACAAGCAAACATCTTGTAAAGATACTGCTAAAAATAGCTACACAGTATAGAGTAGAGAGTTTACTAGTGCAGATTAGATTGTATAGATGAAGATCTAGTATAAAGTTGCTGCAGCTCGTATGAATTTGCTGGTGCAAAGTTAAATGTATAGCTAAAAATAAATTATAGAGAACTGCAACTAAATTCAGCAAGAAAAATATGGGTACCTGTTGAGAGAGGGGAAAGGATAAAAAGAGAGTCACCACCCTAGACCATCCCTTACACCCCAGACTAAATCCCCAAGCGAAGCACAGTTCCCACTTACTAGAGCTAAAAATCTAAATCTAATTCTGTCTAACTAGCTGTAGTGATAACGAAAGAGCACGAGCATCTATCTTTCCTAACTGCCTGTTGCCTGACACGTGTTTCGGCGCTGCTAAACGCGCCTTCTTCCGAGGCTATACAGGTGTCCTCTGACACCAGAGGTTTCTTTATACCTCTCTTGGACCAATGAACGGAGGGGCGTGTGTTTGAAAGTTCGCGCCTAATGACCGAACTCTGAGCAAGCCACGCCCCCGTCTCTCTCTCTAACGTGACGTCACTTTATAGGATGCAAATTTGAGTGTAGATGTAGTGGCTTATTAACCCTGGAAGTGCCTAAATGTAGTAACTGCAAAGAACAGGAGAGTAATTAGTACATCAAGTAAAGCAGTTAAAGGGGTATAAAAAAGTGACTGTAGTCACTAGATAAACCATAGATAGAAGCATCTCTACCATGATTTAGGTCTAGTATAGAGTATTATGGCCATTAGAAGATATTGTATATATGTAGACGATGTCAATAAGTATAAATATATAAATTGATATTTCCATGAGTAATAACATCAATAAACACTAACAACTCTTCTTATAAGCCTACTACATAAAAGTGCGTTCGTATAGAGCAGAGAGTAACGATCTAATACGTTCAAGATGAAAAGAACCACTGGTATAGCTGACCAAGAAGAAAGATAGTAATTGGAGGAAAAGTATCTACAAAATGAATAAAAAGAACTGTATATATACATATGGAATAAACTAAATATAACTTAGAGTCTTGGTGATCCTATTACTCAATAAAGGGGGTAAATGTAAAACCCTCATTCAATCCATCTGGGGCTAATGTTTCGAACCTATATATCCAATAGCATTCTCTCTTGAGGAGGGTAAGATCGAGATCCACTCCTCGTCGTCCAAGGGTCACTTTTTCAATGCCTGCAAATCTAACACCACTTGGGTCACCGTGATGATGACTCCTAAGGTGTCTTGCCACTGGGGTGTCCCTGAAGTTTCTGACAGAGTGTATATGTTCCATCACTCTACTTTTAAAGGGACGGATGGTTTTTCCAATGTACCTAAGGCCACATGTGCAGATCAAAAGGTAGATTATCCCTTTAGTGTTACAGTTAAAAAATTGTTTAACAGTACACACAATTTGGTAACTTGAATTTGTTAGACATTTGGAATCTTTTTTCATGTACCTACAGGCCACACATTTACCACATTTATAGGTTCCTTGTACAGAGAGCCAGTTGTGACCAACCTTTTTGTTGGAAAGATGGCTCGGTACCAAAAACTCCTTAAGATTTCTACCCCTCCTTGCTGTAAGTGATACGTATGGAGTGACAGCTCCTTTGAGCTGGGGGTCTTGGGAGATAAGTGGCCAAAATCCCCTTATAATCTTTTTAGCTTGATCCCATCCGGAATCGAAATTTGCAATACAGCGAATGGGTGCCTGTTCATCAGGTACCGGTTGATCTTTAAGGAGATTCATTCTGTCACTTTGTAAAGCTCTCTGATAGGCCTGTTTCAAACAACGGTTGGGGTATCCCCTCTCCTTGAATCTAGTCTTGAGAGATTTAGCCTGGATAATAAATTATTCCACGGTGGAGCAGTTTCGCCTGAGACGGAGGTACTGTCCCACCGGGATTCCTCTCTTTAAGGTGGTAGGGTGGTGACTCTCCCACCTCAACATAGTGTTTGTCGAGGTTGGTTTCCTAAAGAGTGTAGTCTCAATATTAAACTGAGGAGTGGTATTGAAGGTACAGTCAAGAAAGTTGATGGAAGAGCCTCCAATCTCCATCGTGAATTTAAGATTTAAATTATTGGAGTTCAGTCTACTGATAGCAGAACAATGTAGAGCACTTCTGTGGAGCCTTCTCCCCAGTGACACTATCCAGGATGGAAAATGCCCTGATCCATTTCCCAAACATCTTGGGAAAATGCCCTGATCCATTTCCCAAAAATCTTGGGAATTTGCCAATAGCTGTATTTTTCCTTGTCCTTATCGGAATCCTTACCATCCTTCCTAACCAAGGGAGGAGCTTCCTCTAATGGCAGGAGGGACAATTTCTCCAGAAAATACCCTTTCCAAATCTTCTCCCCAGTTTCCTGTTTCAAATGCAAGCAGAGAGGGCCAGACCAGCACATATAAGCAGCTCCCCGAGCCACGTCTGAAATGCCCGCCTCCAGGGAAGCTTCGCCTGCGCTAGCTACTGCGCAGGACGCTGCAGGAAAAGGGGAGCCTTAGGTCACCGAAGGAACCGGAGCACTACCAACTACTGACATAGACACAGGGGACCCCAATTCTTTGAAAACGTACTTCTTTGGGAAAGCATATCAATTAAACTGTGAACAGCTTTCCCTCCCTCCACTCTTGACACTGTCATCAAAACAAAACACTAAGCCCTCAATGAACACTATCCTAGCAAACTACTTTTCTATCCTACCCTTACCTTTTGTGTAACATTACCCCACTCCCCCTAGCATGTAAGCTCATTGAGCAGGGCCCTCAATCTCACTGTTCCTGTGTGTCCAACTCGTCTGGTTACAAATATTTGTCGGTTAGTCCACCCTACGGAACTAGTTGGCACTTTTTTAAAATAATAATAATAATAATTGTTGAATGGATGACGATACCTAATTGTCTCGTATCAAGCTTTTATATCAAACTATCACATCGCCTGACTTGCGATAAATAATAACTAATGCTAATTCTCCTATGTGAAAGGTTTTACCGTATTTGTACAATTGGTTGAATTGTAAGCGCAATTAAATGTTTTGACTCTGTATGCACCTTTTTACCCGGTTAATGAAAAACCTGAAACTGAATAAACATTTGATGAAAAAAAAAAACATGCATTCTATTTTTAAATGCTTTTTCTGCAATTAGAATCATAATCAGGCTTCAAATGATGGCACAATTCATTGATTCTATTAATGTCAGAATTAGAGGGCCTCCTTACAGTAATCCTTAGTATTAAACGTCCATCAAACTCATAAGATATCTGTGATTGCACATATGTGTGATATACCGTATATCTTGAAATGTCCTCGTGGTTAAATCAATATTGTGAAAAAATTAGATTTCAAATAGTTTGAGCCAGCAAACATCAAACATGCACACAAATGGGGCCAAATTAGGATTTCACAGATTTTGTAAATATGTATGAGATTAACTTTTGTGCAAGACTGACATCCAGACATATGCCTTAATAAAAGCTATTTTTCTTAACATATAAATGTATATGTGTGTACTAAAGAACAGGAGAATAATGTTCCTAAGACAGCAGACATTACTTTGTGAAATTCTTCTCCTCTTTCAGAGAAGAAACCACAGTCTGCTAAAATAAGGTTAATTTGCTTATCAGACATAAACAAATTAGATCTTACAGTTCCCTTTTCTTTTGGTTGCCTTTTTTTTTATAATCTTTAGATAAGAAAGAGCTATTTCCTTTCAAATCACATATATGTGAGAACTGTTAATCTCTTAGTCAGATGCTGTGCAGTGTTTAAAGAGTTGAAGTTTTCCCACAAAATGAACGACAAACGAATCAATATGTTTGTTCTGCTCGGTGCATACAGTGTGTTTTTAATTCAGAATGTGAATGCTGTGCATTTGGAAACCAATCAAGGCAATATAACTGAAGCAATTAAAATTGTTAAAAAACTAATTAACGAAACATTGGTAAGTAGTTTTTTTGTTTGTTTGTTTTTTTTAGTCCTTTTTTAATATGTCAAATAATGATTTATTTGTGGGTTTTTCTGTTTGTCTTTATTTTAGAATGTGGATCAATGGTTTACAGCCCCCCAAGTAATAAAGGTAATTCATTATAAATATCTTGTTTGTTCTTGATCTTTGAAAATGCAGAAAATGCATCATTTTATAAACTTTTTACCACTTTAAGTATTTTGGTAGTTTGTTAAGGTTTGTTTATCTTTGCACCATAATATGTACTGTGGTTTATTTACAGAATCACCATAGCTCCCTTCTTACTACTGTACACTTATAATGTTTGCCTTCCAACTTGTGATGGGAGGGTTATATATGTTAATAAAGATAGGCTTAAATGAGAATAGTCATCAGGATTATAATAATTAAAACATATGGGACTTTTCAATTAAATTGTGGAGACTGTAAAATCCACTATATTTTTTAACTTACCTACGTGATAACAGTAAAATATAATTTGACACAAGTGATCAGTTCATGTAATATGCATCAAAATCTAGTACGGGAGGAGAGGGGTACCATTCACATAAGCATGATTGTGTAGATTTTAAAATCATATGTTTTACTGTTTAAAAATATAAAAATAACAATATATTAAAGGAGTTGGATATCATCTCCATGTAGAAGAAGATGCAAAAATGATCAGTAGAAATAACTTTTTTGAAAAGCTGAATTTCAATTATTTATTTATTTTTGAGAATTTGCATGTTTATTTTAGATAGCTTGAATAGCTCTATCTCCAGTTCTATTAGAAGTTACAGGAAATAAAGTCATAGAAATAAGTCACATTTTATTTAAATGGCATAAATAAATAATGAAACTATTTAAAGTCACGCTGTGCCCGTGACCTTCTCCTGTCTGCTGCTCGCACCCGTACAGTAAACTCACGCTTGCAGGACTTCTCGCGGGTGGCTCCTTTCCTTTGGAATAGCCTGCCTATGACCATCAAGCTCTACCCTAGTCTTCAATCATTTAAAAGGTGCCTCAAAACCCATCTATTTAGGAGAGCTTATGGCCTCCCAGTGTAACCTCTACCTCACATACTTGTCCCTTACTCTCTCCTAAAGGGCAACACTCTATTCTCTCCTCCAGCTCTGCTTCACTCCACCTTGTGGGCTCCGCGCTCCGCTGCCACTTTCCATCTCCACTCTTTTTGCAGCCTGGAGGCAGAATTGTGTGCAGGGCTGTGATTAGGGGTGATGTTCGTCAGACTGTTGCTTAGTGTAGGCCGCCATTTTAGCGGCCTTGCGCGTGGTGTTAAGTGCCAGGTAGGTGTGATACTGGGCCTCTGTGTGGCGGTGATTCTCTCCCCGGTAGGGACCAGGATAACCCCCCCGGTCCATGGGGGGGAAGCGGGGCTCTCGAGGCACATCACAGGGCTGTTGCATGGCAGCCAGGTTCCCAAACAGGACGGCGGCCGTCCGTCCCGCTCTCCACCCTAATAGGCCGCAGACCCCAAAGCCTCATATCACCCCAAGGGGCTTTGAATCTCCCGGTGTCGGGGGCCACGATGGCTCCAGCGTCCGCCCGGATACTTGAGACAGCTTTTGGCCATTCATATTGCGGTGCTACTTGAGTTTTGTGCCATAGGTGACCAATTTTGTCAGGAGCCTCTCCAGCCTGCGACCGGTCAGCATGGCGGTCAGGCCCTGCCCCCAATGATCTAAATCTTAATGAAAGGATTATTATATTAGAAAAAGAGTTTTGAGGTGACCGCTATTCTTTAAGTAGGAAATCCATCTGCTGATATCAGTACTAATATTAGCAAAGGGAATTCTTTAGGGTTAGGTTAGGGTTAGTTGTAGGCGTTACTATTTTTCTCTGACACCCCCCTGTGACTCTTTTAGGTTATATTTTTTTTCTTGTGACTTTTTTTTCCTGGAGTCTGTTAATATCTCGCTGGTGATAGTATATCATCGTGCCTATAGAAAATTATATAAAACTCCACCTCTAGATTATCTTGAGTTTCACAGCTTTCATCTCCATAATTTACTGTGATAACTGTTTTCCTCTTTGGAATGTTAACCATGTATTTATGCAATCTAAATAATTAGTGATGCAAGGTTCTAGTACAATTGACTAACACACCAAATATTTAAAGAATTAATCACACATTCATTTCTGCCTTTTATAGAATGCCACTTATTAAATGCTTACACATATTTTTTACAGTTTTAAGATAAGTGCCACATTTTCTCATATTAATTGTTACTACATACACCCAGAGAAGTAAGGAATTAATTTGAAAGATCTCACTTTATGAAATGAGCAAGTGTTACATAAAATGTAATAATATTTGTAACACAAAGCCTTCATTGACAGAATAACAATTTCCCATGCTTGCCTAACTGATAAGATAATGAGAATAAAAAAAAAAGTCTTCCTCTGCTAGATGCTCTAAACAGCAAAACAACTTTACATTAATAAAACAGTTTTGTCATATACCATCATATTATACCCCTGCAGTCCAACTGCTCAATTCTCTGCCATTTAGAAATTAAATAACTTAATTTATGGGAAAATTAGCCATACCTTCCATAACTCTGATTAAGCCAGGGAAACAAAGGGAGCTACTATTTTTTCTCAATCTATATCTTAGCCACCATTTGAGAGTAATTGCATGCAATTTCTCTCAATGGGTAGCCACTTACAGGTTCAGCTGACAAAGGTAAGGGGGCACCAGTGTCAGTCACCATGGGATTACCTTCAGGTTTGAACCATTGGAAAATGGTTGAACCCCAGAAAGTAATACCATGCCAAGGCAATCCTACCCCATAGCAACTTCCATGAGCTGAAGTTGTTGTTGGGGTTGGGGTGGGAGTGTTCTTGTTGCAAATATTTTGGGGTTGGTCGTGTTTTCATTGACTATCCATATTTTTTACTTTGTAATTTATCCCATCTATTTGCCCTTTTGCAATCAATGTTGGCATCCTAATATTTTATATATAAAGCATTTGACCCTTCTGGAATTAAATGTCCCTTTTTTTTTTGACTGACATTCCTTCTAAGCCACATTGACTTTAATGTGTTTCTTACCTAATACCTAATTATGTATTTATTACCTAATTATGAGTTCTGAAGTGTACTTTTGTGTTATTTGCTTTTAGATTTTCCATTTATCCAATGTATTTCTCCAGTCAATGAATTGTAAAACTGCCTCGGCACTGAGTCAAGCTCCTCTCCCAGAGTTAAATTCAGTGAAACTGCAAGAAGTGCCTAAACGTCAGTATTAACATTGCAATGTAAACATTTCAGTTTCTCTAAATTGACAATTTTTTTGTCACGATTACTGTGTGACCCAACATGCAAAATTATATAACACAAACAACATATACTGGGCCTTAGAATGGCCGGACTTAACATAAAAGAGAATGGTCAAATAACAAGCCAAGATCGGGGATATAGAATGAGAAAATATGAATATACTAGCCAAGGCTCAGGATACCAGTAGTAGGGAAAGTCAAAAAACAGAAAATATTACCAAGAACGTGCTCTCTGACAACGAAGAAGTCGAAACCACAATAGGGCACTGAGAAAAGGCATTACAGGGTTTAAATATGCCTTTCATTGCTGTGATTGGTTAGTACATGGCCCTTGACCCCAAAACATGCGCGTGCGTCGACATCACGTTGTCAACATGCAATATGGGCAGTGTGACCTTTTTACAGTAAGAGCGGAACCGCAGCGGCTGGCGTCCCTTAGAACACTGCACCAGCCAGGACCCGTCTTCTTGGAGGATTGGGCGGCAAGCCACCGCGATCCAGGTAAGTTTTTATTCTTTATTATTCGTTTTTATTCTTGGCGTGACCCCCCTGATCAGGCGCGGCCACACCGATACTATCAACCTGCGCCGTAACAGTACCTCCCACTCGAAGACCATCCACTGGGCAGGCCGGACAACTTTGCCAGGAAACTTAGCATGGAAAGATTGGAGCAATGGACCAGCATGAACATCAGTTGCAGAAACCCAAGACCTTTCCTCGGGACCATAACCCCTCCAGTCAACTAAATATTGAAGAGAACTATGGTACAACCTGGAATCAACAACAGAACTGACTTCGTACTCCTCTTAACAGTTAACAACCAAAAGAAGGAAAAACCGAAGAAGTAGTGTACTTATTGCAAACCAAAAGTTTAAGCAAGGAGACATGGAAGGTATTCGGAATATGAAGATTTGCAGGAAGGGCAAGAGAGTCAGAAACAGGGTTGATCCTGTGAAGGACACAAAAAGGGCCTATGTATCTGGGTGCAAACTTCATAGAGGGTACCCTCAACCTGATATGTAGTGACAAAAGCCAGACTTTGTCACCAAACTGGTACACAGGTGTGGCACCACGCGCTTGACAGCCTGACATTTAAAATGAGCAGCACCGCTGACTGCCGAGCTGAATGGAAGCAAACCTCCCGCTGCATACAGCGCATAAAGCAATCTTTTACAGCAGGTGATTAATCAAGGCAGACAGGCCACCAATCGAGAGGTGACATTGAGCTGAGCGAGATGACACCACCCAAGCAATATTTGGTGCAATGCTCACCCGACAAGAGCTTGGGGCCTACCAGCATGACAGGAGCAGGAGAGAAGGCCGCTTTTCTTCCACCACAACAGACCGCATATCGGCACAAGTGCCCTCGTTCCCCCCTCCTGGACCGGTGGGGGACATCCCTGTCTACCTTCACGAAGAGAACACACCACCAAATCAATCCAGGGCACAAAGCAGGCAGAAAAGCACTGTGTGGCCTAACCAAGATGGCTGACGGCCAGGCTAATCATAAGGAACAACAGACACTCACGGAATGGGCAGCGGCCTTCAAGAAAAAATGTGATGCCATCTACAGACGATTTTGGGAAAGCCTGAAGAACGAGAGACAGCTGCTGACACCAACACCGGCCAGCAACAAGATCAAAGCACCCAAAGCATGGCCAGGCAGAACTCAGCCCACAGCAAGGCGCAAGGCCAAGGCACAGCAGGGGAGGCCCCATCCGGGCAAAACGCGCATCAGAACCACATATTGCCACCTGGGAAAGGAGTCGCATGGGACACATTCCCTACACACCACTCACACCTGCGGAGGAAAGTAAGCCCGCGACAGCAACAAAGTGCAAACCTGCGCAACCTCACATGGGACACACGGGACACACGGGACACCGAAGAGCAGCTGGGGAGACTCAGCAATGTACCTACCAGCAATGAATTCAAAGCCTCCAAAATGGGCATCGGCTGAACTGGCGCAGACTGACTAGTTATCCAGCTCCTGGTTTAAGCCCGATCACACTGTGAGAACTCTCTCTTGCACACTCTGATGTTTTCTTTGTTTTTATTTGTTTCTCTATTTACTAGTATATTGTCTGATGCCATCTCAGTTTACCAACTTATATGATCACTATGTATAGCCTGTAACAGTTTTGTGGCAATGAACATGGGATAACTCCCATCACACTGATCATAATTGCATAATCCTGCTGAAAGCATGCATACCCAGTTTAGCTCCCTACATTTGTATTTACCCGCTGACAATGAGCCTCTGTGTATTATCTCATGCACTGCAAAAACAATACATTTTAAAAATGTTAAAAAATGAGCAGCAGCATCATTTAAAGCATCATGAACCTGAGTCCAAGTGTCACGTATGAGATTTAAATGAACATCTAAAGAAGGCAGCAGTGGTGGCTCTAGACTTTGTGAGGCCTTAGGTGAAACACAAACACTAGGCCCCCACTAATACCCAAAGTGAAAATAAATAGGGGTTCATTGTGTGTATAAGGTGCTGTAGTTATATTGAAAAATGGGCTTGCGGTGCTGGATACAGAGAGATAGTCTCTGTATTCATTGTCCAGAGGCTTGCAGTATTACGGCCCCATGTGCCACTGCGTTGTGAGCTCTCTGACTGAAGTTATGGCATAATTAGTGTGACGAATTGGACCTCGTAACGGGTTCTTGGAGGGGCCTACTTGCCAGCCTATTACTCTGTGACTATGGTCCCTGTAATGAATGTTGGATTAAAATACTATGTGTGCCTTTTTGGACTTATATGGCCACACCTCGAACTCCCGAAGCAATTAGAAGTGGCACTTCGAATTACTGAACAACCACATGAACCAGAGACCTTCCTGGACCTTGTTAACACCTATTAACAACTTGGAACGTTTCTCACCACAGTGTTCTAATTGTTCGTCTGGGTGGCCGCAATTCACTTGGACAACCACAAGGTGGCGGCCATCTTGTTCGTATGAACGCAGGCAGCAGTGTTTGGGCTTGAATCTCATGGAACTCCTGAACACCGCTGGACTTCCATCATCGCCTGCGTTCGATTCTATCAATTTCGAAAGGCACTGTACGGTGAGATCATTCGTCTCGGGTGAAGGAAACAAGCTCCAGGGTAAGACTATTGACTAGTTTTCGTATGTTCGATTGTATGTTCGTTATAGGAGTGTCATGCATTTAATCACTGTTCTTATTGGTCTGTGTCTTTGTGATGGGGTCATAAAAGGCCAGTGTGGCACCATTAAAATTCAGCTTTGCTTTACCCTCAACATAGAGCATCGCCTTGTGTTTGTAGGGACCTGCTATACAAGCCATATCACTAGCTCTTATAAGAGCTTTACAGTTGTACTCTCTGGAGTAGGAGAGTTCCACCCACTGGAAGCTGGATCCTGGTCTTGGGTCCAGGGTGGGTGGAGGACAGCGAGATCCCAACCAAGCTGCGTCAGTTTGTGGGATCTACAGTGCTTATGGTGTATGGTGGAGTGCTTGGAGCCCTCAGTGAGCCCTTGGAGCATTGATTGATGGAGGCACCCAGTCGGGGTGGCAGGTGGTCTGTCACAATTAGCAATCTAAATTAATTAGCAATAAGCAAACTTAATTAGCAATTATGCTAATTGTTTATACACAATTTCAGGGTATGGTTACATAGCATCGCAGTTGGGTATACATAAGTGCAGGTGTTCGTATTTCTGAGTGTGTCTGGCATTGTCTACCTGTCTGTGTGCATGAAAGTGTATGTCTGACAGAGAGTATCCTTGTGTGTGAATGTATGTCTTTCTGAGCACGTGTCTGGGACCTACGTGTGTGGGGTAGATGCCTTCGGTGTGCTGTGTTTATGGGGGCTGCCTGTGGATTGTGCATTGTGTTATGGCACAGCTTCCATTTCATGACTAAGTGTGTGTGTGATGATGAATGTCTTCAGTTGGTGAGTGTGACAGGGTGAGTTTGACATGGTGAGGGGGGTAAATGAAAGAGTTGGGAAGGCATGTGTCACAGAATGAAGGAGGGTGAGAATGATAGGGTGGTTGTGACATGGCTGGAGGAGGGAGTGTGACAGGATTGGAGGAGGTTAATATGACAGGGTGCGTGTGGGGGGATTGACAGGGTGTGTGGGAAGGGCTGTGACAGTGTGGGGTGGCTTTGACAAGTTGCGTAGTTGCGTGGGGGGCTGTAACAGGGTGTTAATAGGGTGAGAGAGTGGAGGTGGCTGTGAGGGTGTGTGTGAGGACAGGGTGTGGGGGGCTGTGACAGGGTGTTTGTGGGGTGTGGGGTGATAGGGTGTGTGGGAGTGGCTGTGACAGTGTGTATGGGGAGACAGGATGGGTGGACAGGGTGGGTGGCTGTGAAGGTGTGTGGGAAGGGCTCTGAGAGGGTGGGGTGGCTTTGACAAGTTGCGTGGCGGGTTGTGAGTGGGGTAACAGGGTAGAGGTGGCTGAGGATGTGGGGGGGCTGTAACAGGGTGTATGTGGGGGGACACGGTTTGTTGGAGTTGCTGTGACGGTGTGTGCGAAGACAGGGTGGGGGTGGCTGTGTCAAGGTGTGTGTGTGGGGTAACAGGGTGGGTGTGGCTGTGATGGTGTGTGGAAAGGGCTGTGACAGGGTGGGGTGGCTTTGACAAGTTGCGTGGGGGTTGCGACAGGGTGTGCGTGCTGTGACAGGGTGTTAGTGGGGTGACAAGGTGACTGTGAAGGTGTGAGGATGTGTGTGAAAACAGGGTGTGGGGGCTGTTACAGGGTTGGGGTGGCTGTGAGGGTGTGTGTGGGAGTGACAGGGTGTATGTGGGGTGTGGGTGATAGGGTGTGGTGGGGCTGTGACAGGGTAGGGTGGCTATGGGTGTGTGGGAAGGGCTGTGACAGTGTGGGGTGGCTTTGACAGGTTGCGAGGGGGCTGTAACAGGGTGTTAGTGGGGTGACAGAGTGGAGGTGGCTGTGAGGGTGTGTGTGAGGACAGGGTGTAGGGGGCTGTGACAGGGTGTTTGTGGGGTGTGGGGTGACAGGGTGTGTGGGAGTGGCTGTGACAGTGTGTGTGGGGAGACAGGGTGGGTGGCTGTGATGGTGTGTGGGAAGGGCTGTGACAGGGTGGGGAGGCTTTGACAAGTTGCGTGGAAGGGTTGCGTGGCAGGGTTGTGACAGGGTGTTAGTGGTGATGGTAGGGGGCTGTAGCAGGGTAGGTTGGCTGTGATGGGGCAGGTGGGCTGTGAGAGGGTAGGGGGGATGAGAGTGGGTAGTGAGGGCTGAGAGAGGGTGGGGGGGGCTGACAAAGGTGCATCTCATATAGCACCGAAACACGCCTGGCATTTTTTCCTCCTGGGTTATGGGCACTGGGCACTTTTTTGCTTAGCACGTTTTGTTTAAGTATGTTGTTATGATCTTTTCCTATCTATTCTTTTGCTCCTATGTCTGTCTAGCTAGTTTACAAGGGAGAGAGGCTTTTAATTTTTAATTGCCAGCTTGTTTTTTTAGCTGGCTATTGATTTCTTTCTGCCTACCCTCTACTTTAACACATATTCTGACAGCATCTATCCTCTAAATATTTACTAGGATAAATTGTGACATTTGCTCCAGATATTTATCCATCTTTTGTTATATCCCATTAGTCATTATTATTATTATTTTTTTATATCCCCAGGGAACATTACAAGCTTGTATACTCAGTACTAGTGATGCACCGAACTGTTCGCTGGCGAATAGTTCGTGGTGAACATAGCGTGTTCGCCACGGCGGGTGAACACATGCGTGGTTCGATCCGCCCCCAATTCGTCATCATTGACTAAACTTTGACCCTGTGCCTCACAGTCAGCAGACACATTCCAGCCAATCAGCAGCAAACCCTCCCTTCCAGACCCTCCCACCTCCTGTACAGCATCCATTTTAGATTCATTCTGAAGCTGCATTCTTAGATAGAGGAAGGAAAGTGTAGCTGCTGCTCATTTGATAGGGAAATGTATAGCTAGGCTAGTGTATTCAGTGTCCACTACAGTCCTGAAGGACTCATCTGATCTCTGCTGTAAGGACAACACCCCAAAAAGCCCTTTTTAGGGCTAGAACATCAGTCTGCTTTTTTTTTGTGTAATCTAATTGCAGTTGCCTGCCTGCCTGCCTGCCACAGTGGATACTGTGCCCACTTGCCCAGTGCCACCACTCATATCTGGTGTCACAATAGCTTGCATTTAAAAACAAAAAAAAAAAATGTTCACTGCAATAGATTAATTAGCAGTTAGTTGTCTGCAAGCGTCTGTGTGTCAGGCCAACAGCGTGTACTCTGCCAGTGTGCACAGTGCCACTCATATCTGGTGGCACAATAGCGTGCATTTAAAAACCCACTCACTTTTTTTCACTGTAATAGATTGAATAGCAGTTAGTTGTCTGCAAGCGTCTGTGTGTCAGGCTCACAGTGGATACTGTGCCCACTTGCCCAGTGCCGCCACTCATATCTGGTGTCACAATAGCGTGCATTTAAAAATAAAAAACTTTTTCACTGTTATAGATTGAATAGCAGTTAGTTGTCTGCAAGCGTCTGTGTGTCAGGCCAACAGCATGTACTCTGCCAGTGTGCACAGTGCCACTGATATCTGGTGGCACAATAGCGTGCATTTAAAAACCCACACACTTTTTTTTCACTGTAATAGATTGAATAGCAGTTAGTTGTCTGCAAGCGTCTGTGTGTCAGGCTCACAGTGGATACTGTGCCCACTTGCCCAGTGCCACCACTCATATCTGGTGTCACAATAGCGTGCATTTAAAAACAAAACATTTTTTTTACTGTTATAGATTGAATAGCAGTTACTTGTCTTCAAGCGGGTGCCAGGCCAACAGCGTGTACTCTGCCAACCCCTGCCAGTCCACATTGCCACTCATATCTGGTGTCACAATAGCGTGCATTTAAAAAACAAAAACTGTTTCCACTGTTATAGATTGAATAGCAGTTAGATGACTGCAAGCGTCTGTGTGTCAGGCCAACAGCGTGTACTCTGCCAACCTCTGCCAGTGCACATTGCCACTCATATCTGGTGTCACAATAGCGTGCATTTAAAGCCAAAAAACTTTTTTCACTGTTATAGATTGAATAGCAGTTACTTGTCTTCAAGCGGGTGTGTCAGGCCTACAGTGTGTACTCTGCCAACCTCTGCCAGTGCACATTGCCACTAATATCTGGTGTCACAATAGCGTGCATTTAAAGACAAAAAACTTTTTTCACTGTTATAGATTGAATAGCAGTTAGTTGTCTTCAAGCAGGTGTGTCAGGCCTACAGCGTGTACTCTGCCAACCTCTGCCACTGCACAGTGCCACTCATATCTGGTCTAACAGTAGCTTGCACGCATAGTATTTTCTCAGTATATAACAGGAGATAGATAATCAGATAATCAGGGGATTGTTCTCCTTTACCCAGAGCCATATTTAATAAAGCTCACATATTTATAAGTTTGAACTATACCTGTACATTATGATTTGGATCTGTTATATACCTTTGTTATATAAGAGCATTTTTATTAAGTAACTATTCATCATTTATTATTTGGTCACCAGATCTTGCTATATGTATTTACCTGTCTATAGGTATTTTGTATTTTATATTTGCACAGTGACTATCCACTATACTACATATACTTTAGGGGAGACATTGAGTCATAAACACTTTAGGTGTTGTGATTATTTGTATCATTGCGTTAACTTTTCTTTTTTTTGTCAATTATATCGGGGTTAAGCCCCTGGAGTCTCGTCTTGGTATTTAAGATAGTTAGACACTCCCTGCGCTGTCCCTTTGGTATAGCGACACTGGTGGTATCTACTATCTTATATCTGCTTGCATTTTAACAGTGAGAGACACAATAAAATAAAAAATCTCGAAAAAAGGCATGTCAAAAAAGTTATGGATTGATTTGCATGTCAATGAGTGAAATAAATATTTGACCCCTTCGACTTAGTACTTTGTGGGAAAACCCTTGTTGGCAATCACAGAGGTCAGACGTTTCTTGTAGTTGGCCACTAGGTTTGTACACATCTCAGGAGGGATTTTGTCCCACTCCTCTTTGCAGATCCTCTTCAAGTCATTAAGGTTTTGAGGCTGACGTTTGGCAATTCGAACCTTCAGCTCCCTCAACAGATTTTCTATTGGAGTAAGGTCTGGAGACTGGCTAGGCCACTCCAGGACCTTAATCAGCTTCTTCTTGAGCAACTCATTTGTTGCCTTTGCTGTGTGTTTTGGGTCATTGTCATGCTGGAATGCCCACCCTCGACCCATTTTAATGCCCTGGCTGAGGGAAGGAGGTTCTCACCCAAGATTTCATGGTACATGGCCCCGTCCATCGTCCCTTTTTTTTTTACATCAGGGTCGACCCAAGAAATGATGCTGTCTGGGTCTAAGGATAGAATGCTCCCCCCCCGTCTAAAAATAAAAACGTCCATCAAAACACACCCATAGACACAGGCAGTATGTGGGAGGGTGATATTGGGGGGGGGCAGTGGTTATGGTGACAGTGCAGGGGACCAGTGTCTGTTTACTGATGACAGTGGGGGGTCAGAGTGTATTTGTTGGTTGCAGTGTGTGTTTGTTGGTGACAGTGTGTGTGTGTTTGGTGACATTGGGGGGTCAGTGTGTGTTGGTGACAGTGGAGGGGCAGTATACAGATACATGGGGAAACACAGAATTCAAAGGGAAAACACACGGATAAGCAGTGGACATGGTACTCAGTGACGGCAGTCTGTTACATAGTGTGTTACCAATTGTTTTCTTGGTGACTATGGACCCAGATGCTTTGAGATCATTAACAAGATCCTCCCGTGTAGTTCTGGGCTGATTCCTTAATCATTCTCATGATCATTGAAACTCCACGAGGTGAGAACTTGGATGGAGCACCAGACCGAGGGAGACTGACAGTTATTTTGTGTTTCTTCTATTTGCGAATAATCGCACCAACTGTTGTCACCTTCTCACCAAGCTGCTTGGCGATGGTCTTGTTGCCAATTCCAGCCTTGTGTAGGTCTACAATCTTGTCCCTGACATCCTTGGACAGCTCTTTGGTCTTGGCCATGGTGGAAAGTTTGGAATCTGATTGATTGCTTTTGTGGACAGGTGTCTTTTATACAGGTAAAAAGCTGAGATTAGGACCACTCCCTTTAAGAGAGTGTTCCTATTCTCGACTTGTTGCCTGTATAAAAGAAACCTGTGAGCCAGAAATAGTGCTGATTGATAGAGGATCAAATACCTATTTCACTCATTGACATGCAAATCAATTTATAACTTTTTAGACATGCGTTTTTCTGGATTTTTTTTCTTGTGTTACTCTGTCTCTCACTGTTAAAATACACCTACCATTAAAATGATAGACTGATCATGTCTTTGTCAGTGGACAATTGTTAAAAATCAGCAGGGGATCAAATATTTTTCCCTCACTGTATATAACGCAGTGAGGCAGTGTGTTTGAACGTGTGGGTGTATATATGAAGTGAGGCAGTGTGTTTGAATGGTGGAGTGCTCTAGGGGTCTGGAGTGTTACATAGTTACATAGCTGAAAAGAGACTTGCGCCCATCAAGTTCAGCCTTCCTCACATATGTTTTTGCTGTTGATCCAAAAGAACTCTGAAAATTCTGTGAACTGGTAAGAGCTCAGAGAAACTAGAGAAATTAGCCCTTGCTCAGACCTAAAAAAAGGTTTTTGCTCACTTGCATATCGTATTGATCCCGCCAATCAGGGCAGACCAGGTCCACAAATCCAAGAAGTTACAATTGCACAAGAGATACAGCAAACCTGGGCAATCATTTTGGCTTTTTGGACCTCATCAGCTATGTGTAGATGATACCCGTCTAGGCACATTGAGCATTGCATCCACTTCGGGAATAATACCCTTTAGTCTTAGGGAGTCCCTAAAGAAATGCATTCAGCAAAAGCAAAATATAAGAACTCTGAGAATGAGCAAAAGCTCAGAGAAATCATAGAAAATAAAAGGGATTCCTAACACTATAGTGCAAATGTGTATTCCTAACACTATAGTGCCCTCTGATCCTAATTGCAATTTGCATGCTTACATGCACTAAGGCCAGTCTTGCATTGTTGCTAGCACTCATTGCCTCAGAAACAACAAATCTTGTTAATAGTTAACAAAAGTTCCGTGCTGGTTGTTTTTTTTCTGATTTAAGTTTCCTCCTCGTATTTGTAGTTTCCTTCTTCTTTTTCCATCTTATTCCATGACTTTTTGCATACATCAAATCCGAAATATGTAGTAAACTTTCTGTGGCTAAAAGTGTTAAACCTTGGCTTTTTGCAGCCATGCCAGAAAATAAAGATGATATATTGCACATCTTCCAGTCTGTTCAATGCCAGTAAGTATTGTGAATTAATCAATACTGAAGTTCTAATGTAATTACACATTCTGTCTGAACTAAAACAAATTCCTTCTTACAGTCTGTACAATTATCATTGGAAATACCACTTAATTTGAGAAATGACAGAGAGTTCCTCAAGTTCCTGACCCAGGCATGGAGTATATAATACTCAGTGGTGGCTGGTGAACATTAAAGATGGTGGGGCACTGTTGGGCTCTACTCAATTAATGCTGTGTAATGAATCACTGACCCAATTATATATAATTTCCTTTTTAAAACCATAAGCCTATAGATACATGTATGTGGGAAAGAAAAAACACTTCAAAGAAGTCCAACTGCACCTACTGATACTGTTACTCAATGACAGTCCTAAAAGACAGGACAATATGAAAGTCAGTCTTTTAGACCATCTAAAAAATGATTGCAACTAAAAAACAGTTACAACTTATCATTTATTTACCTTGTGATATTGGGCTATTTTAGCTAATAGTTTGCAGCAATTACTACAAACATCTCCAGCCACTTTGACAAACTATTAGAGTGTCTCTAAAGCAAATATTATCATACCGTCTTAATTTATATTCTGGGTGGGGTCCTTTCTGTCTGGGGGTCCTAGCAGGTTGTAAGGCTGAAAGGAGTTGTTGCATGCTTGAGAAACAATCTTGTAGTTATTGGTGCATGCACATAGATGGGCATGAGAATATCACCTTATGACCCATTCTGGCTTCTTGCAAAAGATGTTTCAAAACTATTTGCAATAGTTCAAAATCACTGATTAGTCAGTAATCTTTTCAATAAATCAAAATCTAGATTTCCAAAACACAAATTATGTTGTGTTTAAGACCATATGGCAGCCCAGGAATGAGAATTACCCCCATCATGGCATACCATTTGCAAAAGTAGACAAATATTCAAAATGGGGTATGTCCAGTCTTTTTTAGTAGCTACTTAGTCACAAACCCAGGCCATAATTTGTGTTCATATTTGTTTTTCTGCATTTTTCACACAAAAACTACACTTTCACTGATGATATAATCGTCTTTAAACGTTTCACTGCTCTAAAACACTCATATTTGTGTTCATTGATGTCACACACGTATAGCAATACCCCCCATGTACAGGTTTTCTGGGTTTTGGAAAGTTATATGGTCAATATAGGGCTTGTCTATGTCAGTTTGCCAGATTGGTTTGCTGGGCCTGTTTCCTATGAGACCATATGGTAGCCCAGGAATGAGAAGTAAAATTGGTGAAAAAGACTGATTCTGTAACATTAATTTGTAAGAGTTCGGAAAATCTGTGATTTTTTAACCCAAACAGAATCGTAGATTTAAAACTACCACATGGCAGTCGATGATAAACTGAACGCAACTGGCAAGATGCACGTTTGAGAATTATGATTCGTTTGCTATTTGCAAATGAATTGATAATTTGAAGTAGGTGTGTAGGGGCCATGTTTACTGTCCCCTCCCCCCAGCCACCACCCTCGGGTGGTGGGTAGAGGGCAGTGGTGTATCCTGGTTTTGTGCTGCCCTAGGCAGGTCAAAACCCAGGCGCCCCCCCCCCCCTCTTCTCACCCAACCCTTCCCCCCGCCCCGCCTTCTAAATACACACACACACATTCACTGACAGATACGCATACACTAGCTAACAAAAACACACACTCACTAACAGACACACAACCCACTCCCAGGCAAACACACTCACACTTACAGATACACACACACACTCACTAACAGACACACACACACTAACAGGCAAACACACACACACTGACACACACACACTAACAGGCACACTCACTCACTAGCAGACACACACACTCACTAACAGACACACACACTCACTAACAGACAAACACACTCACACTAACAGGCAAACACACACACAGTCAGAGACACACACAGACACACACTGACACACACACTAACAGACACACACACACACTAACAGACACACTCACTCACTAGCAGACACACACACTCACTAGCAGACACACTCACTCACTAGCAGACACACACACACAGTCAGAGACACATGCAGTCAGAGACACACACACACTCACTAACAGACACACACACACTCAGAGACACACACACACTCACTAACAGACACACACACTCACACAGTCAGAGACACACACACTCACTAACAGACACACATACTCACACAGTCAGAGACACACACACACTCACTAACAGACACACACACTCACACAGTCAGAGACACACACACACTCACTAACAGACACACACACTCACACAGTCAGAGACACACACACTCACTAACAGACACACACACTCACACAGTCAGAGACACACACACACTCACTAACAGACACACACACTCACACAGTCAGAGACACACACACTCACTAACAGACACACACACTCACACAGTCAGAGACACACACACAGTCACTAACAGACACACACACTCACACAGTCAGAGACACACACACAGTCACTAACAGACACACACACTTACACACACAGTCAGACACACACACACACACACACTAACACATTTTTTTTTAAATTTAACCCCCCCCAGCCTCCTTACCTTTGGGAATGCTGGGGGGGGTCTCTTTCTCCCTGGTGGTCCAGTGGCTGCTGAGCGGGCGGCATTGGCGGGCGGGCGGCTGGCGAGAGAGAGCTCCCCCTGAGCTGTCTGCTCAGCTCCCTCACGCGCCGCACTCCCAGCCTCACTCTGCGGCACGCGAGGGAGCTTAGCAGACAGCTCAGAGGAAGTGCTCCCTCGCCAGCCGCCCGCCCGCCAATGCTGCCCGCCTGACTGGCATGTCTGTTAGCCGCGAGGCAAACAAGACATTTGCCTTGGGCATTTAGGGGGTGGCGTTTTTTGCCGCCCCCTGGAAAATGCCGCCCAAGGCAAATGCCTTGTTTGCCTCGCAGCTAATACGCCCCTGGTAGGGGGTCATAATTAATTATAACATGCCATTGTCTAACCCACAAATAATAGTAAGCACCCCCACGTGCATCTTGCTGAATTTTTTTTACTTATTTTCCCCTCCTCCCTGTCTATCTCTTTTTTTTTCTTTATCCTATACATCCACATCAATACTAAATTATGACGTTCCAACTAATAGTCGCATAACATATGTAAGTATCCATTTATTCAACCAAAATAACATATTCTGAGGGTCGTGTGCAATATCAGAGCTGCTCCTAAAACTGAACTTTTCTTGACATAGATCTCAAATGTCTCACCCAGGTTCTGTTGAAGCCACTTTCCTAACTTTGAGGGTTACAGCCCAGAGTACTCCTAACCATTTGGGACTACTACTACCTTCACTTTTCCTTTCTAACACCTATTTCAGACTTTGCATCGGTTCAGTATATATTATTGCGTATTATCTGCTGATCTTATCCTGAAGTCATATACTATATAATTATCATACCACAATAAAAAACACCAAATGATGACAAATTGCGATTCTGTTCTACAAGGGAAGATGTTGCATTGTATTTCATAAACATGACATTCCAGTGTTTGGAGAAAAGGGGAATTGGGGGCACACCCGGAACATGCGTTTCTCAGCAGTGGTACAGATTATAGATATTACATATCATAATACATAATACTGTTTATAATACAGACTATGGAACAGGGCATACACAAAAATAAATTTAAAACTTTACAAAGATACTTAAAATCACAGATCTCAGCAAATATATAAGGTTTCAGTTCTATCATATGACCCGTATGTTAAGCCCACCACTAGTCACAGTTCTCCAATATCGGTGGGTGCTACACGGATTTAATTTTTTTTATTTTTTTTAAATGGAATTCTTTATTTTTCGTGCTCATTTGTTTCAACAAGAACATATTTCACAAGGTTACAGTATTATAATGTTGACAATTTCCATACAATATATTGCAATTTTCAACAGGAGAAACATGTTCATGGAGGTAGTAAGCGCTTTTCCTTGTTACAAATAGGTTTGGTAACATACCCTGGGTGGCATTATATCATCAAACTTTTAAAACTATTGCATGCTGTACCCCTGGGATACTCCAGGTGTGTGACGTGAACTATGCTTGCTTTGGTGAGACAGGTTGGAGTCAAAGTGTGTGAGAGCATATAAAAATGGAAAGGCAGGCTGGGGCATGTGTGCAGGTTAGATGCTTGGTTGAATGCTGTGCCTGATATGCCGATGCAGGCTGGATTGCTGTTTATAGCCGTTTGCTGGATTGCTGTTTAAAGGGATGTATTGTAATAGACGCAACTTACTGCCAGTGGTGACGGGGGTATTGACCGTCTTGTAATGAAGTAGAAGCTTCATTATACACTTCGGGGTGATTGTAATTCTAGCATCTTTGCCGAGCCAAAGTAAGTATAATCACAACATAAAACATAAAATACATGAAAAAGGAACTGTGTTGTAAATTTGTAGGCAATAGCTGTGTTACAGGCAACCTATTTGAGTGCCTTGGTCCCTGGATGTTTTTTTACGTGTCTAGGGCCTGTTAGCTTCGCATCGTCTGGCCCAGAGGGGTGCTGCCATCCAGCTCCCAGTTTTCATGTTGATTTGTGGCTGCGGAGGGAGCTTGTGAAGGAGGCAGTCCTAGAAAGAAAGAAAGAGAAAGCTGAGGCTCCATTCATTGTTGTGAGCTAGTGTTCCACCATCTGTATGGTATGCTGGCTTGTCACTGGTCCAAATGACTTGCGCCAGAGTAAGGTGGATCTGGTGAGTTCTTGGAAGAATAAGAGCTGGGAGACTTCAAAGGTCAGTGGTATTTTGCCCTTTAGGGCTGACATTATCTGCATATTGTCATGTACTGTCACACATCGTAGTATGACATCCCGTGATGTATTGGGTGATATGGGGACTGAGCTGGTCACTCGGTAGGTCTCGTCTAAGATGATTTTCATTGCAATCGTCTGTGACAAAATTGTGGTGAGTAGGCACCGAATGTAGTGGGGCAATTATTCAGTTGGAACGGTGGCGGGATCACCGTGGATTTTGATGTGTGTCCGGCTTTGCTTGTCTTCGAGGGACAATTATTTGGGAGGCTAGCACTTGCTGCTCAGTTTGCAGTTGGAGGACTGAGGCATTGAGTTTGGTTACATGATCGTGTACTTCCGCAAGGTTTTGACACGGTAATAAACAGGTTGTATGTCCTTTTTGACAAGTGCCACATAAGCTGCTAATAGCGTCTGTATGCCAGTCAAGAGTACCTTTAGGTCCAGTTTGGTGATGGGGGCTGAGTCCTCAAGGGATGCAGGAGGTAAGGCATTTTCGGCTTGAGGGGTTCTTGTGTTATTAGTCAGCCTCGTGGGGCACTCAACGGGTGTATCGCATGTGCTGGTTCAGGTTGTTTAGGCCTGAGCAGCATCTCTCCAATGTCCCTTCCATGCATACCGCTGCCGGCAGCGAGTTTGTGGGTGCAGCAGCCTATTGTAGGTGTACCTGTGGCTGTTTGCGGCGGGGAGTAATCAATCGGTGCAGTGCTCTTTTGCGATGCCAGGTGAGAGCTTCTTGGGTTTGGATGGGTCCCGGTTAGGGAGATATTTCAGGATTGTGTCAGGTTACGGGAGAGAAAGCTGAAATGGCATCTAAACAGGATGGCTGTTAGGCTCCGTCCCCCCCCCCCCCTCCCCCCTTGCATATTTCCAATAATTAGTATCAGCCTTGTAATTTATCGATATTAACGATAACTTACGCACCTCTCCCAGTCAACAAACGCCATCTTCTGCATCTGGAAGCTGCAGCCGCCAGCCAATGAGGCACCACGTGTGATTTCACAATCACACTTCTATCAGTAACATCACTATAAGTGCTGGAATCTCAGTGGCACCATCATGTACCAGCTGTCTGAGTGATAGGATGCATTCAGCATGTTCAGTAATGCCAGATTTGTGTAGAAATTAGGCTGCTTTTGAAAAACTTTCAAAGTACAGAATATCAGTAATGGTTATCGGCAATTGGACCATTAAAACAGCAAGGAGGACAAATCTGGATTATCTTTTTGATCCAGAATATCAGTGCACTGTAGTGGTTTTGGTGCAAGGAGTCCCTTGTAAGTGATCCCTGGTGCTACCTCCCCGCTGTAAGTCATCACTGGTGCTACGTCCTAATTAGATATTATGGTACTTGTAATAACAAACAGAATGAGAAAAATTAGAACTGAAGTTTTTTACTTCTCCAAGCTTGGGTTAATATACCACATTGTAACCTACTTAGCATCTGTCAATGAAGAATCATAAGCAATTACTTTTCAGTTACACTTAAAGTTAGGTTAGCGTTTAACAGTCTGCATACATTATCTCATGGTCACTATTTACAATACAGACACTGGTCAACCAGCCGGTGAAAACCATACTAGAAACAATGGAATTATTTCTATATGGGGAGTGAGTGAGTGAGCGGCTCTTTTTTGTATATCCTAGACAATCTGTTATTTTTTGCAGTGAGGAAGGAGTGTCGGGGAAATTGGTGCCTGCCATCCCCTTAAATTTACCTGCCTAGGTGCAGGTTTAGTTGGTATAATGGTAAAGACACAACCAGATATTTGCTGATTTGACAGAAAAGCAAAGAAAAATAATGACATTCTCAACCTGCCTTACTTTAAAATCAGGAAATGTAAGATTTTACATTGATAGATTAATAGATTAATACCCATAATGTGCACAGGTGTTCTGATCTACTGCTAATAAGTGTGTCTAAAATAAAATGTGTTGTCCCCACCAGTTCATAACAACAAGTTATTATATGAGAATTGCTATATACGATGGTGAAATGACTCATTTGTTTGTTTTATTTTTTCTACAGGGTGCAGAATACGAAAAGAACGTTTTTGAAAAAGAAGTTACTAATCTTTTGCACTTTTTGAATAACAATAATCAACAAGATCAGGTTAAAAAATTAATCAAAATTATACACAAAGTAAATGCTACCGTAAGTATTAAGTTCATTTTGCAGGGCATTCACAGTGAACAGAATTGAAATTTAAGCCATTATTTAAATGTTGTTTAATGGTAAAATGACATGTTAAGTACTTAGAAGAACAATCAAGATCATTTTGTTAATTGTTTTCAAGTAGTAAGCTTGGCATCAGGAGATGGGGCAGAAGTTAAAAGAAAGGTGTGGATAGTAGTAAGGACAGAACAAATGTTCCATAGTAAGCTCAGGAATGTGTAATTTGCACTATTATTCCACACCCCCAAATATTGACGCCCCATTAATGGGAGGGGGAGAGGGAGAGGGAGAAAAGCAAGGTGTTGAGTCCTTTTTGTATCTAGTGATAGATACTATTGTAGCAAGGTAACAGTGAATCTATGAAATTTGTCAATAAGCAAATAGGTATGCTATTATTTAGACATTGTAATACATAAGACAGAGTAAAGGCTGAGAAAAAGGAGGCGCAAAATGGCTTTCTCCTATATCGGTAAGAATCTAATGTGCCTTCGTGGGCACCACTTAAAAAAATCCTGCTCTGATACTAAAGCCACCCGCTACTATTTCAAGTGAGGAAATCAAGGTAAAAAAATGGTAACAAGGACTGAACATCCACACACAGGATGCCTATACGCAAAGGGAAAGTTCCGTTGTTGTGAGATTGCGGCGGGGAATATTAACACCTAGGATATGACGAGTAGGCGTCCTGAACCCCTACTCAGCATATATGTACCAGGTGTAGGAAAAGGACTATATATATACTCTGGTATTATATATATACAAACAAGAGAGTAATCCAGATAGCACTCCCAGGCCCATCCTGATGAAAGTCTGTGTATAACAGACTGAAACGTTGATTAATTTTTTTATCAGCTAATTAAAAGCTAAGTTTAATTTTACCTACAAGTCCTGGGAGTGCTATTTGGATTACTCTCTTGTATATTTGCGCTTGACAAGCACCGGGCAAGTATATTTGTATTATATGAAGTGCAGGATTGTTTTTCTTATATATATATATATATATATATATATATATATATATATATATATATATATATATATATATATATATATTTGTGTACGGGATTATGGAAGGGGCGCACATTAAAGTGGGTGTAGTTTTAATAAATAAGAGTCGGTTGAGGTGTGCCGAAACCGACGCGAGGTTAGGCCTGTAAAAAGAGGGCCCACCCAGATATAATGATATATGAAGAGGGTGTGGTGGGAGGGAATTTCCGAAATCGTCGAAGACAGGTAAGTAAGGGGTTTGCTGGGTTTAAATAGGCTTAAAATCCCTCCCACAAAATATTGACACTTTGGGCCCAATTTGGACATTTCCATTTAGGGGTGTACTCACTTTTGTTGCCAACGGTTTAGACATTAATGTGTTGAACTTTTGTGAGATACTGTGTATGTATATATACAGTATCTCACAAAAGTTCAACACATTAATGTCTAAACTGTTGGCAACAAAATTGAGTACACCCCTAAATGGAATTGTCCAAATTGGGCCCAAAGTGTCAATATAGATATACATCATAGTAGCATGCACTCCAAGTAGACGTTTGTAATGCCTGGTGCTTGTTGTGGCAAAGGTAAATATAGGTGCAGAAACAATCGCACTCCTGGGACTTTTTGTTAAAGTAGTATAATTTAGCTTTTATTCATTCCACATAAAATATCAACGTTTCAGCTCCAACACGGAGCTTTCATCAGGACAGATAACATGAAACATGTGTGCAGACAACAGAATATATACCTCAGATTCCTCCAAAAAACTGAACAATCAAATAAAAAATTCACTGCTGGAGTGTACTTATTGAATCAGTGTGCGGGTGTAGCACCGCTGGCCGAGGCTAACTCCCAGTCTATCCTTGTATCTGCATAATTGGGGCTCAGAGGGGATGGTGGAGTGGAGTGTTTGAGTTCCAACCTCTTGCCTAGAAACGTCCGGGATGCATGGTTCGAAATTATCTAGCCATGGTTACGGACAAACCTTCAACTTTCATCATCCTTAGCCAGCGGTGTTGATTCAGTAGAGTAAAACGCTTGTAAAGAAGTACGTTACTAAGCAGTTAATAATTAAAAACAAATACTTGTAGGGCAAGATAGCCAGTCACAGGTCTAATTAATTATTTGTATAGTAAACAGGCAGTTAGAATACTTATATCTAATAGTTTAAGGCAAAAGGGCTTGGTGGGGTACCATCAACATAGTAGGTATCTCAGGAAAATAATAATAAAAATGAATAGGTGTAAGACTAGACACATAATGACAGTGTACTGTTAACGGAGTAGCTATTTGAAAAAAAAAACATATTAACATGATTCAATTAAATATATTAGGCATATAGAGCTGGACACATAATAACAGGGTATTGTCAAAAAAGTAGCAAATACATGTAGCAACAATTAATAAACTGGATATGTCACATTAAAGTTTAGCACACCAGAATTAAGCAGAAGATGCTAAGTATAGACATAGAGGAATTATCCTAAACATACTGATAATGCACATTTTTCATTGAGACCCTTAGGTAAGACAGTGTTTAAAGTTTTAATCCAATAGACTTCCCTTTCAAGTAAAAGTTCCTTGCGATCTTCTCCTCTGCGAAGGGTGGGGGTGGGGGGGGGGGGGGGGTTCTATAGCCATAAACTTTAATGTGGGAAAGGGGTGTCCAAATGACAAAAAATGTTTGGGCACAGGGAGGTCAGCCTTATTGTCCCCATAGGCTATGCTGATATTAGAACGATTGTTTCTTATGCGTTCTCTTAAGGGGAGGTCTATCTTTAATACACAGGACAGTCCACAGGGGCATTGCAACTTGTAGATTACAAAATCCATTGGGCAAGTGAGTCTATGTTTGATAGGGTGTCTCTTTCCAGAATGTAGGTGAGTGAAGTATTTACCTGATGACATGTGACTACATGTGACACAACCCAGACAGCGGTATCAGCCCCAGTTAACAGATGTTTGTTCCTTGGTGTAACAGTGCACTGGATCTCTTTTGACCAGAATATCTTTCAGGTTCTTCCCTCTTTTATGGCATATCATGGAGGGATTGTGGAAAACCTCTGGTAGACTCGGGTCATGTTCTAGGATACGCCAGTTGGACCTTGCATTTTGTAGACTGTTGGACACTGTGTTATACGTGGTTGGAAAGACCAGGCGTGGATTGTCCTTTGTGTTCCGTCGTGCTGGCTCTTGACTCTTAATCAATGCTTGTTGTAGGGTTGATTAATTGTAGCCTCTGTCTCTGGATTTGTTCCACATCTCCTTGATCTGTTTTTTGGGTATTCACAGGATCAGAATTATTACACACTACCCTCATAAATTGGGATAGTGGTAGTGATTCCTTGAGGGGTTTCGGATGGAAACTGTCTGCTCTGAGTAGTGTGTTTCTGTTGCTTTGGTATACAGGGTATATGCCAATTTGGGCTGGTTCTATTAGATGTGGACATCCAGGAAGTTGACTTCTGTGGGGCTTGCTGTCAACGTGAGTTTGACCGGTGTGGGTGCTTCGTTAATTGAATTTACCATTGATGTAATGGAATCCATATAAACACATCATCGATGAATCGACGGTAAAAGATTATATTTGCAGCAAAAGGTTGTAGGATGTGCAGGGACTCAAATATAAACATATAGCTGTTGGCATGCATCAGAGCCATGGCTGCCCCCATAGACGTGTCTGATGTCTGCTGGTACCAGGTGTGTTCAAACCTGGAGTAGTTGGATGTTAAAACGATCGTCAGGATCTCCAGCACAAATTCTATGGGAGGTCCGGGGGCCTTTGTATACTGTGGAATTTTGTAGTAGTTTGCGCATTGCCTCAATGCCGGCTTTATGTGGGATTATGGTGTAAAGGCTCTTGACGTCACATGTCATCAGGTAGGTGGTCTCATCTGGAAGTATGGTTTGATGCAGGAGTTTTAATAAACTGAGCGTATACTTTATGCAAGTTGGTAACATTTACACTGCATTCTTATTAAATAGGAAATCCAGCCATTTTGCCAATGGTTCAAGGACACCACCAATGGCTGAGACTATAGGCCTACCTGGAAGGTGGTTCATACTCTTGTGAATTTTACCTAGGGTACAAATGATAGGTGTTCTTTGTGTTGGTTGGATTAAAGCTTTTTGTAATTATTAATAATTTGTTAGACCTGCAACTCGCCATCTTGCCTTTCGAGTATTTGTTTTTAATTATTCACTGCTTATTAACGTACTTATTTACAAGCGTTTTTACACTACTTAATCAAGTACCTGGGCAACACCGCAGGCTAAGGATGACGAGAGTTGAAGGTTTTTCTGAAACCATGGCTAGGTAATTTTGAACCATGCGTGCTGAATGTTGCTAGGCAACAGGTTGGAACCCAAACACTCCACTCCTCCCTCCCCTCTGAGCCCCAATTATGCAGATACAAGGGTAGACTGGGAGTTAGCCTCGGCCAGGGGTGCTACATCCGCACACTGATTCAGGAAGTACACTCCAGTGGTGCATTTTTTATTTGATTGTTCCATTTTTTGGAGGGATCTGAAGTATATATTATCTTGTCTGCACATTTGTTACATGTTATCTGTCCTGATGAAAGCTCTGTGTTTACTACCTCAACAAAAGTCCAAAAAAAAAATATATATATAGGCTTAAAATTTGAAGTCCTATGCTAAAAGCATTGTATGATCACCAGGGGTGAATTTCTACTAGCCAGGAATATATATCTTTCAATAAAGAATCATGAGCAGTTATGTTTTAGTTACACAATAGGTTTGGTCAGTGTTTAACAGTCTGCATACATTACCTCAGGGTAAAAAATGTATTTATTTAAATGATTAATGCAATCTTTCATGAGTACCATTGAGCTTTATAAATAATAAAATGTATACTGTAAAACATATGTAAAAATCAATAAAAGCTAAATAAAGCTACCACGATAAATTACTCTGGGCTAGAGAACAGCCTAACATGTGCTATTGCGCAGCATTTTTCCCTATATATGTCAATGAGAGAATTGCTATTCAGTTACCCAGTTTCAGTTTAAGATTCATAATATGATCTATTCCATTGATTTTTTTTTGGTAACAAACTTTTGGTCAGATTCTGATAAACATATCTCTGGTAACTGAATAGCAGTGCTCTCATTGACATCTACCGGAAAGTTGCATTCAATTATTGGATATACATTTCTTTCTTATAATAAAAACCTTAGTGCTACAAAGGTCAATCTTCCAGTCTCTGTGCTTGCAGAGGAGAAAGTAAAGATACAGTCTCTCTGCACCAAAGTCTCTACATCAGGGGTAGTCAACATTTTAATACCTAACGCCCACTTTTGTATCTTTATTAATGGTAAAATTTCCTTACCGCCCACCAGTGCCGCAGTAACTAATTTTATAGCACAAGTGCTATTTTTTTTTTAAAGTACTTAAATGTATCTATTTTTTTCCCTTTTTTTCTATGTGTGTCTGTGATGTGCTGTGTGTGTGTGTGTCTGTGGTGCTATGTGTATGAGGGGGCAGTGTGTGTGTGTGTGTGTGTGTGTGTGTGTGTGTGAAGGGTGTTGTGTATGTGTCAAGATTGCTGTGTGTTTCAAGGGAACTGTGTGTGTGCTCTTGTGTTTGTGTGTGATAGAGGTGCAGTGTGTATCTGTGTGTGTGTGTGTGTGTGTGTGTGTGTGTGTGAAGGGTGCAGTGTGTGAGAATGGTGCAGTGTGAGTGGTGATGTGTGTGTCAGGGTGCAGTTTGTGCGTGAAGGGTGCTGTGTGCGTGAGGGTTGCTGTGTGGGCGGTAGGAACCAGGTTGACTACCCCTGCTCTACATTAAGCTGTAGTGGTTCTGATGCTTTGCTTACAGTGTCCCTTTAGGCACATAAGTACTTTTTGTACAGTTGTTACAAGTGTAAATCAGTTTCCTTATTTTTATAACAATTATTGCTGGATTCTATTGAAAGATATAAGTAAATCTCATGTAGCTGATTAGTGAATCTCTAGTAGATGTCAATAACAGAACTGCTATAAAGTTACTATAATACGTATATCTCCTGAAAAATAATCCAGAGTTTAGTATGAGTAGAAGACTAAGTGACAATAACAATATCAATAATTATTGAGATTTCTTTTTGCTTTTTGTCTTTCAGAATGGACATACAAATAATCATGATGTCACTTTTAGGAATATTTCTTGTTTTCTGGTCAGACTCAAAGATTTTTTGGGAATCCTTTGTAAAAACTGTTAAATGCATACTCTGAGCACTATAACTACTATAGAACACTGTAGTGTTTGATATTGTTTTACCTCTTACCTGGAGTCTGCTGGCAGCCTCTTCCTACCTCTACTGCAGCCTCCATGCCAGCCTGAAGATCTCTATCTGAGCTTAACCTGACAGTGAATGCCTTAATTCATTGACTGAAAGTGATCAGCTAACACTGTCAGCCAAAGAGCTGGCTCTTTAGCGCATGACATAGCAAGGCTGTCTGAGAGGAGGTAGGAGCAATACCCAGCAGACCCCAGGTAAGAAGTCAAACCTTTCTATAATTTTTTTACTACTTATTAGGGGGGCATGAGGGCACTCCTGGTACCGCAAACAAAACAGTGGACTTGTTAAGAGAAAAATAACATGGACAATTGTCTTCAAGATTACCGCCTGCTTAGCTGCTAACCTCCAGAAACATGTAATATCGAATCATGCTTTTAGTCACGTACACATATATTAGTAAATAACTATTAGAATAAATAGTATTGCATCATAACTAACAGACAAATCTATAACTATATAATAAGATGTGCGGGGAAGTATATACATTTTAAGTGAATAACAAACTGAAGATGTTTAAAACAAATGATCTTCATATAAGACAGCATACAAACGGTTAAGTGTTACACATAAAGCACAACAACACTCTTCTCTACATCATGGAGCTGGGAAAGACAAACAGTATACTAGCCAATGAAATTGTTTAGTTTTGTACCACTCATTGGAGTACATTGAATGGAATGTCTATATAAGAACTCTGACTTTTTCCTTAATAAACAAGAACACTTGATTTTGCCTGCAGATGCTGTCCGTGTTATCTCATTTCTTCTTCCAGCTAGCTGCCTGTCAAAGTTCACCGCAACCTGTCCGGGTCAGACCCAGGTGTATGTTGGCCAACAGGGGAATCAGAAGCACCCCTTGTGGAAATTTGACCCTACAGAGATATAATGCCCATAAAAGTTATTAAAGAATTTAGAATAGAGAGGGGGCTGGTGATGAAACTTGAAATTAAAAATTTACTTTATTGAACTTATCATCAGCTCCTGATGATCCCAGCTAACGGCTGCCGGGTGAAACGCGTGTCGGGTGTCAACCGACCTGGTTACTGAACCAGAAGGCTATTAGACCTCACCAAAAATCTTTTCTGGTTCAGTAGGGACCAACTTAGTACTACTATTTTCATTTTCTTTTTGGCTACTTCCTATTATTACATTATCTCCCTTAGCATTAGCTGTTCCCTCCCTTAGCATTAGCTATCCCACTAGAATTATAAGCTGTTCTATACTGCATTAGCACAACATGGAGGGAACAAGTGCCGGCTGTCAAATACGTAGGGAAGAGTAATTTGACAAATATTTAGACCATCCGGCACTTGCACCCTCCCTGCTACCTTGAATTTATAGTATCATATGTTATAGACTTATGGGATCCCCATACTCTTGAAAACTTAGAATTTGCTTTTACCAAGCTTTTTTGCTCTAGCAGAGATTCAATCACCAGGTAACAGCTTCTATATCAAACTAGTTAGCAATAACTGGTGATTCACCAAACATTTTGTCATTAAATACTGTTACAATAAGGACGATTTCACAACCATTACAACTTCTCTCTACTATACACAGCATCTAAACCAGAAGTACCAATTTGTTGTTTTTTATTTTGTTCTGTCTTTGATTGTACACCTTTGTTTTATCCCAATACTACGGAATACATATATTATTTCATTTTAGAATTAAAAGTTAATTTTTTATTTCAAGTTTCACCACCACCCCCTCTCTATTCCAAATTATCCAAAGGCTAAAAATCCTGTACTTTAAATAATGACATATATCATCATAATATCACTACTAGCTGACTAGTGACAGATCGGAAATATTTATCTTTTATTTATTATTTGGTTTGTTTAGGGTTTTGTTAACAGGAAATGCAGTTTAGTTTGATGATTAAAATCTCTTAGATCAAGTAGTACAGTGACCACAAGTAGGATGCAGACTTGTTCTCAAAAGAAATTACTGCAAAAACACAAACAAAAAACATTGTCATGCAGACTTATGTCTATGCATCTGTGTGTGTGTGTCATTATTTGTATCTATATGTGTGTGTGTGTGTGTGTGTGTGTGTGTGTGTGTGTGTGTGTGTATCTTTGTATCTGTGGCAGTACTCTATATGACACTTCATACTTTTTCCTGTGTATCTATATAACTTCACTGCTTCCAATCCTGGCCAACTCTTAGACTCACTAAGGAGACCAGGAATAAAAAGGGAAAACAGAGCAGATAAAAAAGTTCTAGGGTTATAGATCCCCACATTCAGGGTTCGAGCCCCCCAGTTCTCTTCTTCCTCTGTAGTTGCTGAGATTCATATAGCCTACAGTGTTCAACTCAGCACTTAGAAGGACTCTCATGTAACACTCCAAATATAGAAGCAACTTTGATAGCTTTTGGCTTTATTCATGTTGCGTTTTGAAATGCTGTGCATAGAATTAAATCACAATGACTGGTTGTGTGTGGGAGTCAAATCAGCAGATCAGCACACATTGATCTCTTACCGGCTGTACTACACTACGGACTTTCATATCAAGAAGATGTTCTGTGATGATGTAAGGTGTGACTTATTCTGCAAGAAGCTGCAACACTTATTTTTTGTGTATTTAAACTAAAGGGATTTGAACGGAGTGAAAAATATATTATGAATATGTGGCCAAATACAAATAAGTTGTGCTGGTTTCCAGAGTTTTCCTTTAAATGCTAGTTTCAGTGGATTATTTCCAGGACTGCAGGAAATATGTGAAAAAACTAAATAAAGTTGGGCTCCACTCTCCCTTAAGGACCAAACTTCTGGAATAAAAGGGAATCATGACATGTCACACATGTCATGTGTCCTTAAGGGGTTAAATCTTTCTTTTAAATTATTAAAGGACCACTATAGTGCCAGGAAAACATACTCGTTTTCCTGGCACTAGAGTGCCCTGAGGGTGCCCCCACCCTCAGGGCCCCCCTCCCGCCCGGCTCTGGAAAGGGGAAAAGGGGTAAAACTTACCTTTTTCCAGCGCTGGGCGGGGAGCTCTCCTCTCCGCTTCCTCTCCGCCCAGTCGGCTGAATGCGCACGCGCGGCAAGAGCTGCGACCGCATTCAGCCGGTCGCATAGGAAAGCATTTACAATGCTTTCCTATGGACGCTTGTGTGCTCTCACTGTGATTTTCACAGTGAGAATCACACAAGCGCCTCTAGCGGCTGTCAATGAGACAACCACTAGAGGAAATAGGGGAAGGCTTAACCAATTTATAAACATAGCAGTTTCTCTGAAACTGCTATGTTTATGAAAAAATGGGTTAACCCTAGCTGGACCTGGCACCCAGACCACTTCATTAAGCTGAAGTGGTCTGGGTGCCTAGAGTGTTCCTTTAAATGTTTTCAATTATTTAACGTAGTAGCATTAAGTTTAACATAGGGATTCATGGCTTTTGTTTTTTTATCATGGATATATGTTTAAAAAGGAAGCTGCGAAACTACTGTACACATGTGTTAAGGTTCAGGGCTGGTGCTACCATAAGGCACAGGTGGCCGCCTTAGGGCATCAAAGCAGGAGGGCACATTTTTTTTTTTTTTTTTTCAAATATATCTTTATTAGATTTTAAATTTTTTTTGAATCATTATCAAGACATTTATATCATACAAAATATATAAATGTAAACAATTACCACGGTCTGTTAGACATCCAACCCTCCAAACTTTATCATAAAACATCTTTCACAATTCATTCATACATCATACATTCTTACAATAGTGGGAGTAGGCAGCACCTTACAATAGGATTTAAACATGCATAGTCAATTTTATCTATTAACATTTCTGTGTATACATCACAAAAGATTATTTTTGCTCATTATTTTCTAAGAGTTTTAAGCATTTTTTCCCCATTTCATATTTCTGTACATTATCCTTCCTCTTGAAAAGCCCTATCTCGTTTTTAATCTGAAGTTTTAATTGTTTCTCCCAATGTTTAAACTCAATTGTCGCGGAACTCTTCCACCCCCGTGCTATCAAAATCTTTGCTGCCATAAAAGAATGACAGACCAGAAATTGTTGGTATTTTAATAACTCAGGCCATTGAAGGTGTAGGAGGGCCCTTATTGGAGATTGTTCTATAAGAATTTTGTCCCAAACATATATTTTTCTAAAAACCTCATCCCATAATCTCTTAATTAATCCACAACTCCACCAAATATGGATAAAACTTCCCAAATTACTTCCACATCTCCAACATATTTTAGATTCATTGTGATCAATTCTGTTTAATCTCATTGGCACTAAATACCAACGATAGCAAACTTTATACTGAGTCTCAAACAATATATCGTTGTGAACATTTATTTTTAACTGTATCAACATATTCCCCCACTTTATTGGGTCTATTTTTAGATTACATTCTTTTTCCCAACTTTTTATTTGTTTAGACCTTATGTTTTTGGGGGTCGCTCTTATAAGGGCATAACAATTTGCCATATTTTTTCGAGTACTGTTATTTCCAAAAATCTGTTTTGTGAGAATACTACTACTTATATTACTCTTAGCAAGTGATTTATCCAAAAAGGATTTTATTCTTAAATATCGAAAAGCCTCAGCCCGAGGGAGACCGAATTCCCTAGACAGAGTTACAAAATCTTTGATTCTATCTCCTATTATTATATCGTCCAGAGTTTCAATTTTCCTATCCTTCCAGGAGTCTATTTTTAAATCTGGCAATAAAGCTTCTAATGTTTCTATCCTCATGAACCCAAAAATGTTTCCCAGGGTTTTTAGTTTTTTTCTAATCTTATTCCATTCATTCAACAGATATTCTAGAATTACACTACTGACTTCTTTTTCAATTTTCTTGGGTTGCCAGATGTACCTAATCAGTTCTTTTCCATTTAGGGCTCGGGTCTCTAAGCCAAACCAGACAGATTTTTCAGAATCTTTTTTAATTAATAACTGAGTATGGAATATGATAGAGGCCTCATAATGGCTTGCTATGTTCGGGAAATTTACCCCTCCGTGCTCAATATTGTTTATTAATTGGTCTAATCCAATCCGTGTTTTTTTCCCCTTCCAAATAAAATTTTTAATAAGCCTCTGTGTTATCTCCAACCATGGCAAAGGGATTTTTAGAGGAACCATTCTGAAAAAGTATGTCCATCTAGGCACTATGTACGCATTAATTACTTTTATCCTTCCTAACCAACTCAGAAACAGGGGGTTCCATTTTTTTAACGATATCCCAGTGGATTTCAAAAGCCTAGTAAAGTTAATCTCCACCATTTTGTCCAAATTGTCCGATATTATTACCCCTAGATATTCAAAACTCCCCTTCGCATCCACAAAGCAATAAGTCTTCAAAAATTCACTTTTCCACTCTTTGCTACAGTTTTTAAATAAAACAATCGTTTTATCTGAGTTTATTTTATAGTTTGAGATAATACTAAACATTTCTATTTCTTTTATCAAGTTGTCAATTGATTTAATTGGGTCTATTAGGGTCAGAATGGTATCGTCGGCATACATACTTATTTTTAATTCTCTATCCGTAGTTGGTACTCCCCGGATATCCGGGTTTTCTCTTATTCTAATTGCGAAGGGTTCCATTGAGAGAATGTATAAAATAGGTGAAAGTGGGCAATGGAAACCAATCAGAGCATAAATCTATGCCCACTACCCTCGCCGTAGGATTTTGATAAATAGAGCCTATTGCCGACAACATCCATCCATCTATGCCCATTGCCCTCAATACTCCCATCATATATCCCCACCCGACCCTGTCAAAGGCCTTTTCTACATCCAGTGACAGGGTCAGGAGGGGAATTCGCATTCTATCACTCCAATCCAGAACATTAATCATTCTTCTTATATTAGTACTAGCCTGTCTGGTTGGGACAAACCCTATCTGATCTCTGTCTACCAAATCCATAATTATCCTTTTCAACCTATCTGCCAATATAGATGAAAATAGCTTTGAATCGACGTTGATAAGTGATATCGGGCGATAATTCTTTAGATCTTGAGGATCCTTATCTTTTTTATGGATAGGGATTATATTTGCGTGTAATAATTCTCTAGGGCCTGTACCTTTCAGAGAGATTTCATTATATGTTCTAGTCAAATATTCTGCCAATATATCTCCATAGACCTTATAAAATCTGTTAGTCAGACCATCTGGGCCGGGAGTCTTATAGTTCACAAGTTTTTTAATTGCACCTGTAAATTCCATATTTTGTAGAGGGGCATTGAGCATTATTTTCTGTTCTTCAGAAATCCTGGGGAATTTAATTTCCCTCAGATAATCATTTATAGCCTCTTCTTTTGATTGATTTGGTAAATTATACAACTGTTCATAGTATTTTTGAAACGCCTTTGCTATTGTTTCTGGTTTTCTACAGATTTCTGATTCGATTCTAATACTGCTAATCCTATTTTTACCATTTTTTGTATTTTTAAGTTTTTTTGTTAACCACTTATTAATCTTATTGTTATCATAATAAAAATTGGATTTCATCCTCTCCAGATTTTTCTCTATTCGTTCTTTCTCCATTTTTTCTATTTTCATTTTAATCTCAAAGAGTTGCTTAATAGATTCATTACTTAGAGATCCTTTATTTCTTCTGGCCAACAGATAGTACTCTATATATAGTTTTTCTCTGGTCAGACCTCTATCTCTTTGGATCTTTTTCTTAAGTTTAATCAGATACCCCCGTACCACTGCTTTGAATGCACACCAAATGGTGGTTATCGGGAGTTCTTCTGAGATATTCTCTCTAAAGTACAGTTGAATCAGTTCTCTAATTTGTGACTGATCTTTACTATTCTTCAAAATACTGTCGTCTAAACGCCAGGTCGTTTTAGATCTGTACTTTTTAACATCAGTTATAAAAAAAATAGTATAACTATGGTCTGACCAGACATTCTCTTCTATATATATACTTTTTATTTGTTCCACTAAATTAGCTTCCCCCAACACAAGATCAATTCTGGAAAGTGAAGAGTGTACCCTTGAGAAATGCGTATATTCTCTTCCCTCTGAGTTAAATACTCTCCATATATCCAATAAGTTATTTTCTAGAAGTAAGTTTCTCAGAATCCTAGCTTGATTTATCAAATGTTTAATTATGGGCTTATTATTTTTTGTTTTTTTATCCAAGACTGTATCCACCACACAATTAAAGTCTCCTGCAATAACTAATAATCCTGTCTTAACTCTGTCCACCTTTTCCATAATCTCTTTAAAACATTTAGTAGGTAGTACATTTGGGAGGTATACATTTACCAAAGTGTAAATTTTTTCCTCCAACTTGCATATTACTATCTGGTACCGTCCTTCTATGTCTATATCTTCATATATGATTTCTCTATTTATTCTTTTTGAAAGGATTATGGCCACTCCTCTTTTCTTTTTCTTATTCAAGGCTGCTTGTGAGATTATCTCATATCCTTCATAGCTCCAACTAGTCCTGTCTTCACGTTTCCTATGTGTCTCCTGCACCATCGCTAAGTCTATTCCTTTTTTTTTTAGCAATCCTCTCATCATAGCCCTTTTATATGGGGTATTTAGCCCCTGTACATTTAGTGAGATACACTTCATGTTTTATGTATTCCTGTAACACCTATTCCTGCTGCCATCCCTCCCACTTCATTCACACACATCTGAGCTCTCATAGTACAGAGTAGCCCATTCCCAAACATTCTTACTTGTTGTTTCAAGAGATAATAAAAATTAATCATCTCTTCAACCTGTAAGCCTTGACGGTATCTTGTGTACTGTCTAGGGCTAAGGTCTATCTCAGACCTTAAAGTGGTAGCTACTCAGGGGGAATCAGAGCAAATGCAGCCATTTTTTCTTTTCCTTCCCTTTGTCTGTCCCTCATACTGGGCAGAGAGAGAGAGAGAGAGAAAAAAAAAAACCCTTCCCTCCCTCCCCCCCCCTGTTCTGATTATTTATAATCTTCTGTAAATCACTAATTCTTCTCACAGGACTTTTAATGAAACTGTGTATTTTCCCTTAATACTTAGGTGTTCATATTGCTATTACCCTTATTCCCTTATTTCACCTTATCCATGCAAAATATTATAATATCGTGTTCATTTATATCCCCTACGCAAAACTCCATCTATTCTATATTATATTTACCAGATCTCTTAATATTTTGTCTATTGTTATGTGTCACGTATCAAAGTATCACAAACCACCCCCCTCCGTGTTATACAATATCATTATATCCTTCTAATTATTTATAATATCTCCTGTGTAAAAAATCCTCTCTTGATCCCAGAATGCATCTTCCCGCTCCATTGGCGCTAATATACTGTAAATCTTAATACTTGAGTGCTCACACATTTTTTTTTAATCTATTACTCCCTTGTTTCCTCTTATATTTATCAAAATTTCCTTTCATATTATATCCCTAAACAAAATTCGTTCGTTTCTATCCCCTATACCAAACTCCATCTATTGTGTAGTTATATTTAGCAAAACTCTTGTTATTTTATCTCTTTTATGTATCCCTTATCAAAATATCACACACAATTTCGCACCCCTCCGTTTATACAGTATCATTATATCCTTCCAATTATTTGTGATACCTCCTGTGCAAAGATCTTCCCTTAGTCCTGAAATACATCTCCTAAGTCCAATAGTGATTATATACTGTTACTCTTAATACTTAAGTACTCACAATATTTGTCTATTACTCCCTTATTTTCATTTTGTACTTAAAAAAAAAAAAATTCCCCTTCAAATTATATCCCAGCATTCATCTATTATATTTACACTAGAAAGTCCCGTATTAATTTATCCGTGGGATAACATATCCCATACACAATTTCATGTTCAGCACTCTTGTCGGAAAAAAAAAAAAAAAAAAATGTCTCTTTCTCTTTCTCCACTCCTCTTCCCTTTTTCGCCAAAGTTCTTGCATTTTCTCTCCTTATTACTTAAATTGTTGAGATGTCCATTCTTCTAATTCTTTTGGGTTCAGAAAGACTTTTCTTGTATCATTCCAATTTATTGTAATAGCCTTGCCTGGTCCCCATCGATATCCAATATTTATTTCTTTCAATGGTTTAAATTTTTCAAAATATCTTTTTCTCTCCATTCTTACTGCTCTGGGTAGGTCTTGATAAATTTGGATATCTTTAAATTTATCCTCTTCTGAGAATTTTTTATTTCTTATTGCATTTATTATTTGTTGCTTGGCAATCAGGGAGTGGAGAGTAACCATCGTATCTCTAGGGAAGGCGTTCTGGATCCCTTGTGGCTTCTTAATTCTGTATATGTTTTCCATACACACTGCCGAAACTAAAGTTTGTAAGTTTAATGCTGCAAACAGCCCATTCAAATAATCCTTGATTTTATCCTGAGAGATATCTTCTGGAATATTCTTTATCCGTATATTTTTAGCTCTCATTCTTTCTTCCATCATATTTACTCGGTCTTCTAAATTATTTAATTCCACCTTTATTTTGGTTTGTTCTTCTGTAATTAGATTATAATGGTTAGTTATTTGTTCTTGAGATTCTTCCACTTTTACCATTTTTCTGTTAATTTCTTCCATTTGTCTTGTCATTTGAACTGTGCTATTTTCTAATTCTTTTTTAAAAATTTCAGTTTGGTTGTCCAGGCTTATCTTTATAAAGTCTTGAAAATTGGTTATTGAAACTCTTTTATCTTCCAATGTTGATTCGTCCAGAAAGGATAGTTCCTCACTCTGTTTATTATGTGGTGAGAAAAAGTTTGAGACCGCTTTTTCATTTTTATTATCTTTTTTGACCTCCTTGGTTTTTTTTGAGATCTTTGGCATCGCCATCTTTTTTTTTTTTTTTGTTATGTCTAGAAACCCTTATCCTTTCCACTTTCTCCCTAACTTCTCCTTTTCTTTATCTTATCTTGAAAACAATCTGTCCTTATAGTCAATTTCTAAGGTCTAGACTTTATTGTGATTTGACCTTTATGAATTTTATGCTGTTTTTCTCCCCCCAGTTTCTAGGTCTCATTATTTTCACAATTATTTCCAAGGAATCCAATGATCCAATGATCTAATTAGGGATCCAATTATAGGTCCTAAAATACCAGTAATGTCATTCAGGGAAATCAAGCGTTATAAAGTTCACATCTATGATCTTGCAGGTCCAACATATGTATTTTAAGTGGTATCAGCCACCACTACAAAAACAAACCAAACTGAAGCAGCAAAATAGCACCAAAATAGTAGTTATTTATCAACTGATAGTTAAGCTGTTAGAATTCTCCTCATCTGTTTCTCAAACAATCAATCCTTGCCATCAAATCTTGTGGTCATAACCCTGCCATTTTGTTAAACCACTTTGTTCAGCCGCTGGTTATATTTGACCTTTATATTGTCTCTCATCCAATTTTATATACTCATGTTATTTAATAGGTTTTTTAAAAAAAAGTAGAAATCAAGGATATTGATCTATATACTTGCAGCTTCCAGCAGTTATATCTTAAATGGTATCGGCCACTGCTTCAAAGTAAACCACGCCACATAGAAATCGCTGTGGTTGTTTACCAGCTACTACTCCGGTATACGTCCGGCTGTCCGATTATAAATCCACATAGATTAATGCCAGTATTAATATATACCCTGATTCCTCGTCTCCTTGTAGTTGTGTGTCCACATTTCTCCAGAGGGATACCAGTCAGCTGCTGCTTCTCAGTTCCCCGACGAGCTCAGCACAGACGCCATTTCCTCGTGGCTGCACCTTCCTCCGTTACCCCCATTGAGCTCCACCTCCCGGTGCGTGCGCTTACGTCCCGCCGCGCTCCGTCATCACCTCCAGACAGGAGGGCACATTTTTAAATGCCTGCAGTCTCACCTCACTCTCCCTGCTCCACGTAACACAAAAAAAGTTAGTCCGCCTCTCCAGAAGTTGTTAGGAGGGCTCTTCCACCATACTCCCAAAACATTATTTTAAAAAAATCACTCTTTAGTAGATATACCTCCAGTGAAAACATGCATGCATTTAATTATCAGTGTTTTCATTGTGGGTATATCTTTCAAAAGCTAAAGTTCTCTTATATGCAGACTTTGCAAGCCCTCCCATTCTAACCCTGCCCAGACTTTCTGTGGCTGTCCAATCACAGACTTCCCAATGCAGCTCATTGAGAAATCTTTGCAAGTCAGGCGATATGGGCAATTGCTGCCTCTTGAGTTTAGATCCACTGAGCTTAGCAACCAGGAAGTAACAGGACCAGTTGTCTACTTGAAAACCAGGGAGGTGTAACCAGGTTTATTTTTAAAAATGTTAATTTCTATTGAAGTTTGTACTTTTAACAAATATGAAAAGAGGACATACTCTTCACACATAAAGCCTGTCAGCAAGCTAAAGAGTGCCCCTTTAACAATTTAACCCTCACTTGTACATTGTTACCGATTTTGTGAGAATACAAAATAAAAGGAAAGGATATCACAACACGAAACATGTCAGGAAATAGTGCATCCCATGCCTGCGTTTCCTGCTTTACCAGAATATTTGGTTAGCACCACTCAGCAAAGCATTTTTGTGCAGAGCTGCTTTGAGTGGTTGAGAGTGTATATTTTGCTTGCTGTGCTCCTTTAATAAAATATTTTTGTCCCCCCATACACTTAGTAATCAGTGATTTAGAATTATATGATGCTTTTGCAGGAAGGTGTAAGATGTGCTTAATAGCAACTGATAGCACTTTATCATGACCACTACAGCTTGTTACATTGATGCACAGGTTATGGTGCTATGAGTACTCTGATGCCCACGTAGTAAGTAGTCAAACTGTTTTGATGGTATTTGGGGTCCATATTTGGGGTTCATTGGGTGCTGTTCTTTGCCTCCACTACTAATGCCAGAAAGCTGGAAGATCCTAAATAGTAACCAATTCTCCAGCTTTAGTAGTGGAGGATATGGAGTAGCACCTGGTGGACGGCAAGTAAAAAGTTAAACTATTTAAAAAAAAATTGACTATTTATGGGGTCGGGGGGAGTGTATGGACTCTCTATTGCAGGGGTCCTCAAACTCTGGCCCCCCATATATTGCTGAACTACAACTCCCATGATTCTCTGGCTATCTATGTAAGTCAAAGAATAATGGGAGTTGTAGTTCAGCAACATCTGGGGGTCCGGAGTTTGAGGACCCCTGCTCTATTGTATACTGAATGTGGCTGGAAAGGCTGAGATCATCAGTAATTATGATCTCAGACAGGGGAGGAACAGCGGCTTTGGAGAAACTGATGCTGTGTTGGATATGGGAGTTAAATGGCAGAACTAACATTTAGCTATTCTATATTAAATTAGATTGTCAGATTTTTGTATGCTTGAGGAAATCTACATCCTTTATAATTATAGATGAAACAGATAGCAATCTAGTGCTTTCTGTCACAACTCTAGAATATTTTGTCAAGAAACTGCTAAAGAAAATGTATGGAGTGGGGCTGGCTTTCCCTCTGTCAGTGCGTGTGATGAGTGCTGGCTGCATGTAATGTGTCTGGCGTTCACTGGCTGCATGGAATATGTGTGTGTTGGCTGTGTTTAATGAGTATGGTATGTCCTGGCTGTATGTTATGTGTGTCTTGTGCCGGCTGTATGTAATATGTTGGTTGTAGTTAATGTGTGTGTGGTGTATGTTGCTGTATGTAATATTTGTGTTGGTTGTATATAATGTGCATTTGATGAGTGCTGACTGTATATAATGTCTGTGTGCTATGTACTGGGTGTATGTAGTATGTGTGTGCTAGCTGTATTACTTTTTAAAGTAATGTGATTAAGATTTGTAGTCTTTATAATTTGAATACAAAAAAAAGAAGTCCTGCGCTCACTCCCATCACTACTGGGCCGGCAGCAAGGACCACAGTACACATCAGCCCCAATATATAGTAAAAAACAAAGAAAAGAAAAAGTTACCTGCCCTCTCTCCTTAATCCCTATGTATATTTAGACAAATGGAGGTCATTTAGTTGCTCCAATGGCCATTGGAGGGAATGCCCGCCTGCCAACGTCAAGGCAGACCCCCCCTAAGCGGGTCCTAACACTGACCCTTCAGCCTGCTTCCTTGAGCTTCTCGCGAAAATATCTCTAATGAGACAGAGAGGGGTATTTTTTATATACACCCCTACATACTTATTAACCCTTAATAGGGAACACATGGGATGGGCGGCAGCATTGTAACCAGGCTGTGTGATACAAAGTAAATACAAATACAAAAAAAAGAAGTCCTGCGCTCACTCCCATCACTACTGGGCCGGCAGTATTTGTATTTACTTTGTATCACACAGCCTGGTTACAATGCTGCCGCCCATCCCATGTGTTCCCTATTAAGGTCACATAATGTAGCGTGGCCAAGCAGGCAGACCGCGGGTAGAGGATCTTTTGTTCCCCTAACGGGTATAGGAACACATGGAGGGCTGGGCGGGGCTATAGGGATCTATGGAGGGACTGAGGGAGATAATAAGGCACATGGAGGTCATGGGGGGTAATGAGACACATGGAGGGCTGTGGGATTGAGACACATAGAGGGCTGTGCGGATTTATTGAGAAATATGGAGGGATGGGGAGGCTAATGAGACACATTTAAGGCTGGAGGGGGTGAAATGAGACACATGGAGGGGCAGGGGAGTAAAACAACACACAAAGAGGCTGGGGAGAAAAAAAGACATGGAGGCATCTGGGGAGAAAGAGACACACATGGGGCTGTGGAAGGGGAACAGGAGACACACAGAGGGGCTGGAGAAGGGGAGAATGAGACACACAGAGGAGCTGTGGGGAAAGAGACACACATAAGTGCTGCAGCCTGGGAAAGATACTGACAGAAGGGCTGGGGAAGGGGAGAAAGAGGCAAAGGGGCTGGGCCTAAGAGACACATGAAACAGGCTTGGGGGAGAAAGACACAAACAAAATGCATCTTCACTTGTGTCTCCTGCTCTCCCTGTAATTTAGAGTCTACTGTTGAGAGAAAGACTTTACATTAAAAGGACACTATAGTAACCAGAACTTATACAGTTTAATGTAGTGGTTCTGGTGTCTATAGCGTGTCCCTGTAGTCTTAACACTGTAAACACTGCTCTTTCATAGAAAACACAGTGTTTACATTGTTGCCTAGGAATATCTCTAGTGAGTCACTCAGACCGCCGCTAGAGCTGCTTCCTAGTCCTTACTATGTTCAGTATCCCCACGCTTTTCATGGAGGTGCAGAATGCTCCCCATAGAGATGCATTGATGCAATGCATCTCTATGAGGAGATGCTGATTGGTGCGATGAAGCGCTGCATTTTGCCACACATGTACAATAGCCTCCCAATGCTTTCCTATGGGAATTAAATTGACGACTGAGATCATCCAGTTGTCAGCCAAAGTGAAGAGCACACTCTTTTTACTTCAAAATAAGCAAGATAACGTGATATTTTTTACTGCTGTGCAATAACATATATTCATAATTTCAGTCCAATTATGAAACTTTCCTTAATATGTCAAGGTAGATGGACTGAAACATTGATTATATGCAAATGCACGTCTGCTTACAACAAATCCGCTCTTTTGTTTATTTTGAAGCCCTATGAGTGCTTCCTTTCAGGTTTGAGTGATAGTTTTCAGTTTTCAGTTGTATTTCCCGCTTTCATATCTGCACACTATACTGGTGCGATGCATTATGGGGCTGGTATAAAAAAAAAAAAAATTCCAGGGCTGCTTTTCATTCCCATTGCGGCCCTGGATCCCACCAAGTCCTTGTAGTAGTGGAGGATATCATAGATATATAAAAGGAGAGCAGAAAAAAATAATATAGTATAGTAAATGTGAGCTTAAAATTCTAGAAATTGGTATATATATTTACACTAACATGTTCAGGACCCTAAATAGTGGCTCCTAAGATGAAGCGCTCAATGCTTGATACCCACTCTAGGATATGCAGCTGATGCAGATCCTCTCTGTATATGTAGAAAAGAAAAGAAAACACAATAGTGCACACCGTAAAATTAGGAGTGTAAAAGCAAATTAAAAACATACTTACAAGGAACAGGTCAAAACTTAGTTTGCTCAATCCCAGTAGTGTAGGTGGTTATCTATCCCCACCATAGACCTTTTGTTATAAAGGTCAGGAGGTAAGCAGTGAGATGATAAAATCAGGGATAAAAAAATACTTTATTAATAACAAAAACATAAAATGAAAGTAAAAAAAGATTTAGAAAATACAATAAAAACTAATCTGTAGTACACTTAGCATTTAATCTTTTTTTTTTAACATATATATATATGTAACATATGTAAGTGTACTACAGATTAGTTTTTATTGTATTTTTCTAATTTTATTTTTACTTTCATTGTATGTTTTTGTTATTAATAAAGTACACCCACTGTGATTTATATGGTTTCACATATCAGGGTATAATAACAATTATCTGTTTTGTTTTTTTTACATCAGGGTCGACCCAAGAAATTGTGCTGTCTGGGTCTAAGGATAGAATGCTCCCCCCATCTTAAAAAAAAAAAACGCCCATGAAAACACACCCATAGACACAGGCAGTATGTGGGAGGGTGATATTGTGGGGGGCAGTGTGTGTGGTGACAGTGCAGGGGAGCAGTGTGTGTTTGCTGATGACAGTGGGGGGTCAGTGTGTATTTGTTGGTTGCAGTGTGTGTTTGTTGGTGACAGTGTGTGTGTGTTTGGTGACATTGGGGGGGCAGTGTGTGTTGGTGACAGTGGAGGGGCAGTGTACAGATACATGGGGAAACACAGAATTCAAAGGGAAAACACACGGATAAGCAGTGGACATGGTACTCAGTGACGGCAGTCTGTTACATAGTGTATTACCAATTGTTTTCTTGGTGACTATGGACCCAGCTGCTTTGAGATCATTAACAAGATCCTCCCGTGTAGTTCTGGGCTGATTCCTTAATCATTCTCATGATCATTGAAACTCCACAAGGTGAGAACTTGGATGGAGCACCAGACCGAGGGAGACTGACAGTTATTTTGTGTTTCTTCTATTTGCGAATAATCGCACCAACTGTTGTCACCTTCTCACCAAGCTGCTTGGCGATGGTCTTGTAGCCAATTCCTACAATCTTGTCCCTGACATCCTTGGACAGCTCTTTGGTCTTGGCCATGGTGGAGAGTTTGGAATCTGATTGATTGATTGCTTCTGTGGACAGGTGTCTTTTATACAGGTAACGAGCTGAGATTAGGAGCACTACTTTTAAGACAGTGCTCCTAATCTCAGCCCGTTACCTGTATAAAAGACACCTGGGAGCGAGAAATCTTGCTGATTGATAGGGGATCAAATACTTATTTCACTCATTGAGATGCAAATCAATTTATAACTGGATTTTTTCTTTTTTTTTGTTATTCTGTCTCTCACTGTTAAAATACACCTACCATTAAAATAATAAACTGATAATTTCTTCATCAGTGGACAAATGTTCAAAATCAGCAGGGGATCAAATACTTTTTTTCCCTTAATGTAACTGGCTACCGACAAGTATAGAGGACTTACTCCTGAACTATTGACATTACATCAGTTTCGTTTTTGTAGTCATCATTTTAATATTTTATAAAACCCTATTTAGTACCCTACTTAGTACTTAACTTAATGCTCTTGAATATGATGTATGACCGTCCCAGGTCATCAGAAATTATCCATGTGAAATATTCGCAATGCTTCATTCCATATTTTTGCGGAATAACACTGTATAAGCTTCTTGAGAAAGCAGTAAATTACATGTTTAGCAGTATATAAAAATATCTGTGACATAAAATAAAAAAGCAAAACTACTAAATACAGTAAAAAAGTGTGTTGCAAATATAAGTTGCACTTGCTAGACACATGAAAACACATAACATACATGCAGATACACAGATACACACACTGATACACATGAATATACACAGACAAACAGATGCACACACTGACACATTCAGATACACAAACACACAGATGCACGCACTGACACACATACAGGTACAGCGACACAAAGATACACACACACAGATACAGGAACACAGACACACAGATGCACACTCTGATACAGATACACAGACACACACAGGCAAACATACAGACACACATGCTGGTCATCTTTTTGCCACCCTCCTGTTACTTACCTTTTAAGTATAGAAGGGTGGCAGCTGGTAGAAAGTGACCTGCACTTACTTCCTCCCACAACCGGCTGCCAATATTAAAAGGGGCCCAGTCACGCTGTTAAAGGGCTGCAGTGCATGAATACGCCCCTGATAACACATGCCCATTGGGTGGCCCTAAGCGCATGAGCTACCTGTGTGTGGGCCCCACTGCAGCTGGTGTGTTAGTTCTGCTGTTGATGGGTTATACCGATTATCAACGTGTTTGTTGCTTTACGTTTCCTTCTTTAAATAAAGAATTTAAAATATATGTTCTGATACCATGCAAATCAATGTTTTTTGTTTTTTTATCATTTGTATTTTATAATGAATGACACACAAGGCTTGAAATGTATCTACTAATTTAAAACAAGAAAGATAGCTAGAGTAAAGTAAATTAAATTGAAAGTATCAACTTTCTGACTCATCAGAAAGATTTTTTTGAAATGCATTTTTAGGCATCTTATATTTAAAAGTTAAAATATTTTGATGCTCGTACAACCCCAAAGCAACACTTGAGGATGCTAATCAACGTTAATATAACATGATAAAATGAGATAGGAAAACATTTTGTAGTATAATGTAGAATTACTATTGCTTTCTCTATAAGAAGATGTAGAAGATAAAGTTACTTCTTTCTCTTGAACAGATGCTGTTATAATTTGTATTTTCTCACTAGTCCGTGAGAGATAACTGACTTCCTGTGCATCTGACTAGGAACGCTAATAAAACTCCTTAATTTGCGATCAAAAAGAGAGTATCATGAAAGGAGCGTTGATAAATAATTACCAACAGTATGGTTTAAGATTTTAACCCCTTAAGGACACAACTTCTGAAATAAAAGGAAATAATGACGGAATATTTCCATCATGTGTCCTTAAGGGGTTAAAGAACATTCAAAGCACCATAGCCCATGGTTCAGTGTAGACATTCCACAAGATACGCGTGATGAGGTGAAGGGCTGTTTTTCACTCTGAAATGCCACTACTATTATTATTTTTGCTGGAACTCTGGTAAAAGGACTTTATTTTTCTTTAAAGACTTTTATTTTATTATGAAGGATTTGCTTTGTTTACTGTTTATACATGCATTGGGACTTGCATCATATTCATTTGTTTTTTCAAAAATAAAACCTTTTAATTCAGTGACTGTGCCCATATAAATCTCTGCATACCGAGCCCATTCACCCCAAACCCGTGACATGGTTTTACCTGTTTTCTTCAATATCCTCCTACATTGCAACTATTAGTACTGTATGCCTTGTGACTTAATGCCTGCATGGTTTGCAACTAATACTTTCATATTGTATATGTATATACATCATTTCTATAATGGAGATAGAGATTCTGAATGTCCTTTGCATTTTTACTTTCTCTAGCTCCAGACCTGCACCCTTGTATCCCCCTTAACAAAAGCAAACATTTCAAACCTGTTGCTGCCATTAACCTACCTATTCACCGCACTGGCTCCTACTTTTCTTATAACTTGTCCCTCAGCTGCCTCTAATCTTTTATTTTCTGCTCTTTATACCCTTTAGTGCAAGTATACACTTACCTTAATTTCTTTTTGGCACTATTTGTTGTATTTACACTAATGTGGTTTGACACTCTATTAATTAATGCATAATTACCAGTCCTGTGTCTTTAATTCATTCAAATGCCCATTAAAATGACTCTCAATACATGAATTATATAGAAACAATTTTAATATTTGATAAATTCGTGTTCCAATAGTGCAATATAATCATGACAATCAATACCAAGATTTTTTGATACCTTATCAATTAATGCCAAAGTATTTGGTGCACATAATATTATTAATCTATTCTAATGATGATTATAAAATGTTTGAGACAATTCTGCTATATGGCTTTAAATTACTGTATATACAAATGTGTCTGGTATCTCTAATGGATTGTTCACTAATTTATATATCATCAATTCTGATACAATTATGTTCTACTCTTTTTACATTGAATGAACTTTTTGGAAAAAACAGGTAGGCATAATCACAATAATAACGTTTTTATTTATTACATACTAGTCCTTAATGGGTGTATATGCACAAAATGAAAATCATCAGCTACATCTAACATTTCTACAATAGATCTTTATGTCCCTCGCTGACCACCTCACTTTACAGTCAGCTGTCACGATACCTTACCTTACCTCCTCCGGTGAGCGGCACAGCCCTTCTGACGCCGGCTGCTCACACCGCTCATTTTTTAATAATATGGCGCATGCGCGCCATAGCCGGCAAGTAACTGCCAACGTAACTCATATGCGGCCAAGCCCCCGGACCTTTTGGGGGCGTGGTTTTAAAGCAATATCCCCACACTATAAAAGGGCATCCCTGACAGTTGTAAGGCGCCCTAGTGTGGTTCTTGTTGGTTCCCCTAGTGCTCTCTAGCTAAACTATTGATTCTTTCCTGGTAATTGACTTTTGGCTTTCCTTATTGATTACTCTACTCTCTGGTTCCCCGTACTTTGGCTTGATTATCGTTTCTCCGTCTTCCGTACTCCCTTGATCTCTGGCTATTCCTTTTGACTACACTAAACGTTAGTCCGGCCATTCTAAGGTCCGGTATACGTTCTATTTAAGGTTACACTCTGTGAGAAGGGGTCACTGTCGTGACATCAGCCATTTCATTAGAGGCAGGTGCCCTCGAAAGCACAGTTAGATTTGCATACATATTTCCTACCTCTCTCTCCCTCTGCTAAGTCTGCACTAATACTAGAGTTATTTTGTTTTACTTTATTTTAGTGGTGCCCTTGCAGGCACATCTATTTATATGCATTTATTTCCACTGATATATTCAATTACTCTAGGGCAGATTTCTGCTAATTAAGGCAAAATACATTTGATTTGAACAGCTGCAAACTGACAGACTTATTTTTTTTCATATTTCTTTAACTTATATCAATTTAAAAGAGACAGACTAACTTAGGTTTGGTACATTTATTCTCCTGTGTTTAAGAAATGCCTAAATCCTTAGGCATATCACAGAAAAAATGTCCTAACCTTTATATTTATACTGACACCTCTCTGTACAGTGTTACAATCCAGAAAAGTGTCTAACTTGCAACTTGCAATATATACTTTGCAACATTAGTTTGTATCTTTTTTTGTTGCAATACGAGTGATGGGTCCTAACTCAGCTTTATATTATAGCTTATCTTGAGTTGGACAATCCACTACTACTGATTAAATCTGTCTTTCTTATAATTTTACTCTTTATCTCTCTAGTTTCATCTCTCTATATATTCCCCATTTGTATATTGAGGTCTATTGAGAGTAATTAGATTTGTCTCTAATCACTTGTTTCGACTCACTATTAAAAGTTATGTTTTAACATTTCTCTACTATTATTACTTTCCTTGGCAGTGTTTCTCTTTCTTTTTTCATCATATTCTGTTCTATTTAGGGTTAACCCTTTCACTGCCTCTCTTACCTATCATACTCTGAGCTTCCACTTTCCTCCGGCCTCTAATCTTATATAATAATAATAACAACTAGTATTTGTATAGCGCCTTTCTCCCAGTGGGACTCAAAGCGCTTTTCAGCGCACGATCTCGGAATTAGCCAAATCGGCAGCTGAATAGTAACATATGTTATACATATGTTCCCAGATCTCTGGTCACCAACTTCAAACACCCCCTGCAACCTCATGGCTCAAATCACCGTTGTTACCTTCAGATCATGAGCTCACAAGTTACCTTGCTAAGCATTTTATATAAAAGTACTGTATTTGCTATATTGTGGGCTCACAGTAAAGGTCATATGTCCCTTTTGTATCTGTACATGTTCATTATTTGTCTGAATTCCCTCCTTTGTAAATTACTGTGAAATATGTTGGCGCTATACAAATACAAAATCATAATAATATTTCCAATAAATCAGTGGTGAATTAAACGTAGGTCTACAGGATCGTTCAGGGGAGGGCTGACCACATATACTTGCAGGTGTGGAGGACATATCTCTGTTGCTGCCTGTCACAACTGGTCATTTACCTTTTGTTTTTCCATTATATTTTCTTTTATAAAATATTCAGTGTTGGAAAGAATCTATTTGATGGCACACCTGATGGCATGAGAGTAAAACATTAATTGGATAATAACAAGAGATAATGGAAACTGATACTGACATGATGAGAGACATGATGTGAGGGGAAATCACAGACAGATGGCCATCTGAAAAAGCTAGGGGAAGATGGATATAGGAGGGGAAATTATTGGTGAGTATAAAATGAAACATAACCATAAAGCAACCAAGGGATGAAAATGATATGGGAAATGGGCATGGGAGGAAAAAAACACTGGAGGATGGTCAAAAGATGGAAAAGATGCAGTGAGGACGGCGCAGGAGCAAAATGCTAAATTGTGTTATGCAAAAGAAACAAGTATACAGATTCTGAGGAAAATCAGTCAAGTTCCCAGGTGTACACACAGTGATCTGCAAAACCGAGGGTCAACATATCTTGCCTTACCTTATGCAGAGATTAGTCATTGCATACAATGCACTATACAGGCAGACTTCTGAGGACATATACGATACTTTTCAGACAGACTGATTAACAAATGCACACAATAAAGAAAACGGTGAATAGCATGTACAGTCAAAATATAAGTAAAAAGAACAGCACATTCGATTTGTCCATCTCGATAAAGTGGAAAATAGTGTGAAACAATAAAAAGTAAATAAAGTGCTTTAAATTAAACAAAATGAAAATAGGGCACCTCTAATAAGTCAGTATACACTAAAATCCAAGAATCTAAATAATAGAAAATATATATATTGTAATGCAACAGAATACCACCAATATGTATACAGCTTCGAACCACTTACTTGTTTAGGAGCTGTGAGCACGTTCTATGGAATGCACTCAATGGGTACCTACCATACAATCTATGCCTTCTTTACTAAAAAGGTTTTGGGGAAAAAAACAATTTCATAAGGATTTTCGTACATTAAACTAATGATGTCACAGCTGCATTGTAATTAGAGTTTAAGTATTATATTTTATGTATTTATTACATTATATTTTGCATTAAAATAGCAAATAATAACATTGCCTTTTCTGTTAACATTAAAAAAAATGAAATCATTATTTTATCAGGGAATGCATATCTTAAGTATCTGAATGTATTTTTACATCATATTTTTTTTTTGATCAAGTGTAGGGCCACTTCTGAAAATAGGGATGTAGGTAATCTTCCACTGTTAGCTGTGAGGGTTTGTGGATCACAATGCAGTTTTTCATTAATTTTATAAATAATATTCAAGGGATGATCCTCATATGGTGTAAAGTCCTACACCTAGTCTATGACATTTAAGTATTATTAGGCACAAAAAAATAAATAAATATCTCTATTTGAACTAATACACATGATGTCACATATATCCGTTCCGATCTCGTAGTTCCATCTTTAGAAACAACTGAAAAGGCAACCAAAGCTTATTGCTTCAATGCAGAGTCTCAGGGATAGCATTATGTCATCTATGACCAAAAAAGAGTTGCTGTTACCAACAAAGTCATGGTCAAAATTCCGCCATTGAAGATCACGCTGAAGGTATTCCTCACTCATCTCACGTATGCAACGGAGAAAAGCATATTTAGATGCCGTACTATAGGCCTCCAAAGTGTAGATATCATTTTCAAAATGCAAATCAAAAATAGCATTGTCCTACAAAGGAGAAAAACAAGTGTTATTCTCATAATGATACTGTTTACATTTAATTTCCGACTAGAATTAGATACACTCATTTTGCAGTGTTCTTTCTGAACCACAGATATTTATTCACTGATAAATATTTTTCATGTTGTTGAGCGCCAAAGCAAATTGGGCTTAGGATAGTCTCACGCCGATGCAGTCTCACTGTTCAATTATCTGCCACTTCTGAGTTACATCACTGTTTATGCAGCCTTAGCCACGCTTTCCCTGGCTGAGACTCACACGCCATCTTTACACACTTTGTAATAACAAGGATAAAACATTTTAGCTACTCTTTGCACGGTGTGTTTAATATGTACGTACTTATTCTCTGCTCTGTTATTAGTCTGCTGGAGCCTGTCACCTACTGTGCATGATTAAAGCTCAGAGCTGAGGTAAAACAATTCTCAAGTAAACACACTCTGCTTTAATCTATGCCATCCTTACAGACTGCATTTTAATGAAGCTAGAATGGCATTTTGGTGTAAGCAATGTTAAATCCATGCTCACACCAGAGAGACCCATATTTAATGGCCATAAACTGACTGATGAGCTGCATGCAGTGCTCAAAGTGAACACTGCATATAGCCCCATAAATGCATTTAACCCCTTAAGACCGCAGGACGTTCTATGCCGTCCTTATTTAGATGGCTCTAAAATCCGCAGGGCAGCATAGAACGTCCTGCAATCTTATGTACTTACCCGGTCGCCGGCGATCCCACGCCGGCGATCGCGGTATGGGGGACTTACCTGGGAGCCCCCCTCCGTCCTCTTCGGCCCCCCAGGGCCATGTGATCGCGAGGTCCTTGCGAGGACCCCGCGATCACATGGACGGCATAGCCGTCCAAGGCAGTGCCAGCAGGGGGAGTGCCTGTAATGACAGGTACTCCCCCTGCTGTCTGAAATTCAAATAAAATCAGTTAAAACAGTGTAAAAATAAGATTATATATACTTAGATCATATATATATTTATTATATATATATGATCTAAGTATATATATATATACACATATACACATATACACATAAATATACATACACTGTCTACATGTATTTTAATATTAATATATACATAATTATATATATATATATATATATATTAATATCAAAATACACGTACAATGATATTGATTAAATATATATAATTTTTATTATATATATATTTATATTATAATAAAAAATAAATAAATATATAAATACGTAAAAAAAAAAATAAAAAAAAAAATACAAAATAAATAGATAAAAAATATATAAACATGCGTAATTTCGTTCTAACTGTATTTTAAAATTAATATATATATATTGATATCAAAATACATGTAGAACGAAATAATATATATATCTATATACATAAGTATATACGTATATATCACTAAATATATACCTATATATAAATAAAAATAATAAAAAAAATTATATACATCTATATGCACACATATAAATATATACACACACCTATATATATAATAATTCTACGCATATATTTATGTAATCATTTTACATAATTAGGTCATTTTATTAATTACAATTAGCGGGACCTGCCTGACAACCCATGCTGAAACTATAGGGAATTTAATTTGCTAGCACTATATTTAACCCTGTAACTTTCCAAGACACCATAAAACCTGTACATGGGGGGTACTGTTTTACTCGGAAGACTTAGCTGAACACAAATATTAGTGTTTCAAAACAGTAAAATATATTACAACGACGATATCGTCAGTGACAGTGACATTTTTTGCATTTTTCACACACAAATAGCACTTACACTGACGATATAATTGTTGTGATACGTTTTACTGTTTTGAAACACTAATATTTGTGTTCAGCGAAGTCTCCTGAGTATAACAGTACCGCTCATGTACAGGTTTTATGGTGTTTTCAAAAGTTACAGAGTCAAATATAAGGATTGCGTTTCAGTTTTTTCACATTAAAATTCGCCAGGTTGCTTTTGAGACCGTATGGTAGCCCAGGAATGAAAATTATCCCCATGATGGCATACCATTTGCAATAGTAGACAACCCAGGGTATTGCAAATAGGGTATGTTTTTTTTTTTTAGTAGCCACTTAGTCACAAACACTGGCCAAAATTTGCGTTCAAATTAGTTTTTTGCATTTTCAAATATTAACACTAACTTTGGCCAGTGTTTGTGACCAAGTGGCTACTAAAAAAAGACTGGACATACTCCATTTGCAATACCTTGGGTTGTCTACTTTTACAAATGGTATGCCATCATGGGGGTAATTCTTATTTCTGGGCTACCATATGGTCTCAAAGGCAACGTAACCAATCTGGCGAATTTCAATGTGAAAAAACTGAAATATGTAACATGCTATATTTGACCCTGTAACTTCCCAAAACACCATAAAACCTGTACATAGGGGGTACTGTTTTACACGTGAGACATCACTGAATACAAATATGTGTATTGTATTGCAGTAAAAGCAAACAGTATTATGACATTCACAGTTAGAATGTCACGTAGAACTAAAAAAAATTAAAAAAAATCGTATTTTCTCCCATTTTTGTAATATTTTTTTCATATTAAATTATGTTCCATAGCTAAATATTTGATGTTAAACGAAAGCCCTGTTTCACCTGAATAAAATGATATATAATAAGTGTGGGTGCAGTTAATATGAAAGAGTTGAATTACGGTTGGACAGACATGTAGCGCAAAAGCTAGGTTTTGTTTACGCTTTTTTTGGATCACAACTTGCACATTTGGCTGCGGTCTTAAGGGGTTAAAGGGGCTCTCGGGGCATCATAACAAATGTATCAAAATTAAGTTGTTATAGTGCCAAGAGGTCACTGGTGCCAGCTTAACTTTACAAGATAGAGTCATTCACAAACGGTTTAACCGCAAAGTCTCCTCTCCAGTGCAGTTTCGCTCTGGTCCCTCCGACATTTGCCTTCTTCATGGACAGCTGCATACAATGGCACCAATAAATGGATTAGAGTGGTCTAAGCAAATCATTAGCTCCCCATTATTAAAAAAAAAAAAAAAAAACTTTGAAACGTGTGTATGTTTCTCCAGTCGTTTTTGTGACTGGGGAGCTACTAATTGTCTACTAATTGTCTTAGAGCAGTGGTTCCCAACCAGTGGCGTACATACCGGGGTCGCAGGGGTCGCGGCTGCGACTGGGCCCGGCCCACCAGGGGGCCCGGCCGCCCTGCGACCCGGTATGTATGTCACTGGGCCAGCCTCTTCTCCTGGGGGGCCCAGGAGCCGGCCACCTCCGGGCCCCCCGAGGCTGGCCCTGCTGTCATCCGGCTGGCCGGTACTGCGGGCGCGCGAAGGAGCACTGTCTCCTGGGTGCTTCCTCTTCAGCTCCCTCGCGCACCGCACTGATACCGGAGCCGGAAGATGACGTCATCTTCCGGCTCCGGCATCAGTACGCGGCGCGCGAGGGAGCTGAAGAGGAAGCACTCAGGAGACAGTGCTCCCTCGCGCGCCCGCCAGCCTGCCTGCCCACCGGGTGACCGGCCCCCCAGGAGCCCAGCAGCACCACTGGACCCCAGGGAATCCCCTCAGCTCTCCCACAGGTAAGGAGGCTGGGGGGATTTTAAAAAAAATGTGTTTGTGAGTGTTAGTGTTAGTGAGTGTGTGTTAGAGTGTGAGTGTATGTTAGTGTGTGTTTGTGAGTGTATGTTAGTGTTAGTGAGTGTGTGTTAGAGTGTGAGTGTGTGTTTGTGAGTGTGAGTGTATGTTAGTGTTAGTGAGTATGTGTTAGAGTGTGAGTGTGTGTTAGAGTGTGTTAGTGTTAGTGAGTGTGTGTTAGGGTGTGAGTGTGTGTTTGTGAGTGTGAGTGTATGTTAGTGTTAGTGAGTGTGTGTTAGAGTGTGAGTGTGTGTGTGTTTGTGAGTGTGAGTGTATGTTAGTGAGTGTGTGTTTGTGAGTGTATGTTAGTGTTAGTGAGTGTATGTTAGTGTGTGTTTGTGAGTGTGAGTGTATGTTAGTGTTAGCGAGTGTGTGTTTGTGAGTGTGAGTGTATGTTAGTGTGTGTGAGTGTATGTTAGTGTGTGTGAGTGTATGTTAGTGTGTGTGAGTGTGTGTTAGCGTGTGTGTTAGTCTTAGAGTGTGTGTGTGAGAGTGTATGTTAGTGTGTGTGTGTGTGTGTGTTAGAGTGTGTGTTAGTGTGTGTGTCTGTTACTGAGTATGTTTGTGTGCATCTGTTAGTGAGTGTGTATGTATGTCTGTCACTGAGTGTGTGTCTGTCAGTAAATGTGTGCGCCTGTTCATGAGAGTCTGTGTGTGTGTGTCTTAAGCACTTACCTTTCTCCAGCGCCGGACTCCCTTGGCGCTGGGAATCTCTCCGCCTCTCAGCTCCGAATACGCATGCGTGGCAAGAGCCACGCGCGCATTCAAACCGCCCATAGGAAAGCATTATTCAATGCTTAAATTGGTGGTGGCACTTATACAGAGGTCAGGATAAAGACCGGTGGATCAGTGTCACTATGCCCTGTAATAACTCTCCCAGAAGGGAATAACCCTTGTTGTAAGTAAATAGAAAGAAAAAGAAGGAACCAGAGAGAGTCCCTGAGGTGGAGAGCTATAATGAAAAAATGGGGAATCCCTACCTTTAATAATCCTAAGGGGAAAAAACAAACAATGGGGGAGGTATAGGACAGGTGAAACAAGGGTAAGGGGTAATGCCAACGGTCAAAAGACAAATAGTGTGACAGGTCCCCCTTGAAATCAGGAGGTTCCTGACTATATCCTCAATGGACTGGGCTCCCCTTAGCTCTTGTAGAGGGATCTAAGGTGGTAGGTGAAACTTGCTGCGAACGGAGGAGCAATAAAGGGAAAGTCCTCTATCAGGGGACGCATACAAGGTCCCGATGTGGACCTGAGCAGGACTACTAAATAAGGAGGACTAACCCTGAATACCTCGGCACTATATGAGGAGCACTAGTGCCTACTTGTAACCAGAGTACCCTATGGCTCCCCCATACAGAGCAACGAGAGACCCCTAGAAAGGGACACACAAGATCCCAAATTAATCTAAGCAGGAACGCTGAGAGAAGAGGTCTGACCCTAAGTACCTCGGCACTGTATAGGAGCAGCTAGTGCCTACTATGAGACCCCTAGAAAGGGACACACAAGATCCCAAATTAATCTAAGCAGGAACGCTGAGAGAAGAGGTCTGACCCTAAGTACCTCGGCACTGTATAGGAGCAGCTAGTGCCTACTATGACCAGAATCCCTGCCTGTCCTAATAAATGAAAACAAATAGAATTAAATAATCGAATCCATTAGTGCTACCAAAAGTGTGAATAAATTAAATTAAATAAGATCTAGCTCGACGCGCGTTTCGGCGTGTCAGCACGCCGTCATCAGGAGCAATGAACTGATGAGATTCCCTGTGCTGGTTTAAATACCTCTTTGTGTGATCGTTCCGTTAGTGTTACCAGCTGTGGGTACCACGTGGGCTACCGTACTTCCTCGGAGCCCATTGGTCTGTCCGAGGTGCTGATCCCTCCCCTCAGTAGTGATTGGACTGCCTCATTTGCGGTCCCTCCCCTTGCTGGCCGCGTCATCTGACGCGGTTCTAGTCAAACGGGGGAAGGATGGGGCTCGGAGCCCATTGGTCTGTCCAGGGTGCTGATCCCTCCCCTCAGTAGTGATTGGACTGCCTCATTTGTGGTCCCTCCCCTTGCTGGCCGCGTCATCTGACGTGGTTCTAGTCAGACGGGGGAAGGATGGGGCTTCTATTCATTGGTGCTCAGCCTGTCTGTCATCCTTTAGACCTGCCCCATTAATGATCGCGTCATATGACGCGGTGCTCGGCTGAAGCCGTAGTTAATGGTAGTAGAACAGTGGGCAGGACGAGCGAGTAATTTAACCCCTGCAGCGTCAATCAAAGAGCTGCAATGGTGGTCAGTTAATATTGTGTATGGGAGGGATACTGAGTATTTATGGTGCTAAATGCATCCATAATGGCACGATCAGAGTGGGGATAAGTACTATATGCCCTCTCTGGTGATGGGACACAGGTAAGTTCCCTAATAGTGGTAACAAAGATGTAACATCTATGGAATGGACGTGGTCACAAGAATAAGTTACCAAAAATGGTAACAGAGGTGTAACAGAGGTATACCCGTAAGAGGAAAGAACACACACACACACACACACACAGCATCCCTAAGTAAAGATATATACAAAATTTACGTGTAAAAAATATATACAGTGCCTGAATTAATGTCCCACAATAGGACTGGTGGGAATCACCATTAATATTAAAACATCCTGAAATGAGAGGAGGATGGAGAAAGTATTAGAGGAAAGCTGAGAAGGAGAACCCCTCATTCAGACCTGCCGGAGAGAGGGTTTTGAGTTTATAAATTCAGTAGGATTCACGTTGTCTTAATTTCGTGTCCCAATCCCCCTTCCGTTGAGTCTGTGGGATATGTTCAATCCCTATAAATTTTAGCTTGTTTGCTGAATTTTGGTGATGGGTTTTCAGATGGCGTGAAATGGGAGTTTCAAGGTGTCTTCTGACTGAATTAACGTGTTCCCTAATTCTCAATTTAAAGGGTCTGAACGTTTTGCCCACGTATTTCATGCCGCATGAACAGGTTAGTAGGTAGATTACCCCTTCTGTCCTGCAGTTAAAAAATGAGCGTACAGGAAAGGTTTCCTTGTTGTTACTGTCTGTGAAGTTCTTGGACTTTAAGTGAATGAATTGACATGCACTGCAATGCCCACATCTGTACGTCCCCTTAGGTAGGTAGTTGTTCCTTCCTTTCTTTAGGGGGGCAAGGTGGCTCTGTACTAGGGTGTCACGTAAATTTTTGCCCCTGCGTGCCGTCACAGAGGGGAAGGTGGTGACTACCTGTTTGATTTGGGGATCAGAAGTCAGAATGGGCCAGTACCGCTTAAGGGTGCTCATCATGAAATCCCATCCTGCATCATAGGTGGCGATGCAGCGGATTAGTTTCTGATCTTGCCCCTGTATCTTGTTGTCAGTCAAGAGGGACTCACGTTCAGTGCTGATTGCTCGGCTATAGGCCCTGCGTAAGACCCTGTTAGGGTAACCCTTGTCCTTAAAGGCACGTCTGAGTTCCCATGCTTTAACCTTGAAATCGTCCACAGAGGAACAGTTCCGCCTTAATCTTAGGTATTGCCCTATTGGTATACCAGCTTTGAGGGGGCGAGGATGGTGACTGTGCCAATTCAGAAGGCTATTAGTAGCTGTTTGCTTTCTGAAGAGGGTTGTTGCAATGCCCCCTTCAGAAATGGATATGGTAATGTCCAAAAAATTAAGTCGTTTACCCCCCATCTCGCTGGTAAATTTGAGATTAAGATCATTCCTATTTAAAAGGTTGACAAAGGTTAGAAAGTCTTGTGCAGTGCCAGTCCACACAATGAGCACGTCATCTATATAGCGTTTCCAACAGAAGACCATTGCCATAAAATGGCTCAAATGTGGGGCGGACCTGATGTACTTTTCCCAGGTGCCTAGATAGAGATTTGCATACGATGGAGCACAAGATGTGCCCATCGCAGTCCCCCTAATTTGTTGGTACACTGCACCATTGAACAAGAAAATGTTCCTAGTAAGGATTGTTCTAAGTATATTAGAGATAAATTCAATGTATGCGGGCGGGAATTGTAACTCTTGTTCCAAGATGGTTCTTATGTTGCTAATTCCCTGTGTATGGGGTATAGAGCTATATAGTGACTCTACATCCAGACTGCATAGTAGTGCCTGGTCTGGGATGGAGATGTCCTTGAGGTAACTGAGCATTTGTTTTGTATCTCTTATATATGATGGCAGCTTAGAGACAATGGGTGACAAGATCTTATCCAGAAAGATACTAAGATTCTGGGTCAAATTGCCACATCCAGATACAATCGGTCTACCCGACTGGTTGTCTAGGGATTTATGAACCTTGGGTAAACTGTAAAAGGTTGATAGTACTGGTTGTCTAACTAGCATGAACTCAAATTCGTTTTTGGTGATCAGATTGTCCGTTAGGGCCTGATTCAACATAGTTTTAATTTCGGCAAGAAATTGGGTCGTAGGGTCGCATTTTAATACTTGATAGGTCTCCCTATCGTCTAGTAATTTCTGTACCATCCGTGTGTAATTAGAGTGATCCATCAGGACCACATTGCCGCCCTTGTCTGACGGTTTGATCACCAGTTGATCATTGTCTTTGAGTTCTTTTAGTGCTACTTGTTCTGTCCTAGTGAGGTTGCTAAGAGATTCAATACACATGGTCCCCAATTCAACTTCTTCGATTTCCCTGCACACCATCTCTAAAAAGACCGTATGTCAGGATCGGGACAGGGATCCAACACGCAGAGTACAAACAGTAGCCAGATACGTATACCGGACCTTAGAATGGCCGGACTAACGTAAGTAGTACAGTATAGAATGGTCAAAGACAAGCCGAGGTCGAGGGTAACAGAAGACAGGTAAGCGAGAGACAAGCCGAATCAAGGGTAACAGAGATAAGCAGAGTAAGGTAAACAAGCCGGGTCAAAACCAAAAGGGATAATAGAATACACAAGCACTGAGTGACTAGAACAAGCTAGAACCACGACAGGGCAATGAGCTAATGAAAGAAGCTCTGTTAAATACCCTGTTCAGAGCAGTAACCACGCCTCCAAGGCGTCCTGATTGGTCCTGCAGCCATTGACTGACAGGTTGTTCCGGGGGAGTGTCCTGATGACTACTTCCTGCCTAGATGCTGTAAAAGGCAGTCACTCCCTCGCGGCCGGCCTAGCATGACCGGATAGACCGCGGGGAAGGGAGCCATCAGACCGTCTGGATGGAGGAACAGCTAAGTCTCTACCTCTTTCGGAGGTAGAGACCACAGGTACCCTGACAGTACCCCCCCTCTCAGATACGCCCACCGGGCGGAATGAACCGGGACGAGATGGGAAGCGAGAGTGATACGCCCTGCGGAGACGGGGAGCATGAACATCCTCCTGAGGTACCCAACTCCTCTCCTCAGGACCATATCCCTTCCAATCAACCAGATATTGTACTCTCCCCCGGGAGATTCGAGAATCAATAATAGAGTTAACCTCATACTCCTCCTGACCCTCCACCTGAACGGGGCGAGGAGGGGCTATTGTGGAGGAAAATCTGTTACATATGAGTGGTTTCAGCAATGAAACGTGAAACGAGTTCGGGATGCGTAAGGTATTAGGAAGAGCTAAACGATACGCAACTGGATTGATACGGGTCAGCACCCTGTAGGGTCCAATATAACGAGGAGCGAACTTCATGGAGGGCACTTTTAAACGGATGTTCCTCGTGCTCAGCCATACCCTATCACCTGGAACAAAGACCGGAGCCGCCCTTCTACGTTTATCAGCGTGTTTCTTGACCAACATAGAGTTGTGCACAAGGATTTGTCGAGTTTGATCCCACAACTTCCTCAAATTGGCAACATGAACATCAACCGACGGCACCCCCTGGGAAGGGGAATCCGAAGGAAGAATAGACGGATGAAAACCATAATTCATGAAGAAGGGGCTTGAATGAGTAGAATCGCAAACGAGATTGTTGTGTGCAAACTCCGCCCAAGGAATCAAACCGACCCAATCATCCTGGTGTTCAGAAACAAAGCATCGTAAATATTGTTCAATTTTCTGGTTGGTACGTTCAGCAGCTCCGTTAGACTGAGGATGATAGGCAGAAGAAAAGTTTAATTTAATACCAAGTTGAGAGCAGAAGGACCTCCAAAAGCGGGAAACAAATTGGGAGCCTCTGTCCGATACAATTTGAGAGGGTATCCCATGTAGGCGAAAAATCTCCTCAGCGAATATCTCTGCCAATTCGGGAGAAGACGGGAGTTTAGGCAGGGGAATGAAGTGTGCCATCTTAGTAAACCTGTCAACCACGGTGAGGATAACAGTCTGTCTTTTAGAGATGGGTAGATCGACAATAAAGTCCATGGCCAAACAGGACCATGGTTTTTCTGGAACCTCCAAGGGTTGCAGGAATCCACATGGAAGCGTATGGGGTTGTTTGGTTTTAGTACAAACTTCACATGCAGCGATGAACTCCTCAATATCCCTCCGTAAAGCAGGCCACCAGAAGTCCTTAGAGATCAACGCGTAAGTTTTGCGAATACCAGGATGTCCCGCCATCTTGCTATTATGTAAACACTGTAAAAGTTCCAGTTGAAGAGCAGGAGGAACGAAATGACGGCCCGCAGGAGTCTGTTTAGGTGCTAGATGTTGCAACTTAATGATCTCGGCCAGTAATGGAGAATGAATCCTGAGATTCGTATTAGCAATGATATTGCATTTCGGAACTATAGAAGAAAGAACTGGTTCAGGTACAGTAGAAGGTTCATATTGGCGAGATAATGCATCGGCTTTAGAGTTTTTAGAACCAGGTCTGTAAGTCAGTACATAATTGAAGTGAGTCAGGAATAAGGACCAACGAGCTTGTCTAGAGGATAAGCGCTTAGCCTCCCCAATATAGGACAAGTTTTTGTGGTCCGTCAAAATCGTAATAGGGTGTAGGGTCCCCTCCAACAAATGTCTCCACTCCTTTAAGGCTTTAATGACTGCTAACAGTTCCCTTTCCCCGATGTCATATCTGCTCTCAGGCCCAGAAAATTTCTTAGAGAAGAAACCACAAGGGTGTAACGGTTTATCCACCCCTAACCTTTGAGACAGAACAGCCCCAACTGCTGTCTCAGAGGCATCGACCTCGAGCAAGAAAGGCAGAGTCGTATCAGGATGGACTAGAATGGGAGCCGAGGCAAAAAGTTCCTTGAGAGTCTTGAAAGCACCCAGAGCTTCCTTAGACCAGAACTTAGTATCAGCCCCTTGTTTGGTCATATTGGTAATAGGCGCAATGATAGAGGAGTATCCTTTAATGAAGCGCCTATAGTAGTTGGAAAAACCAATAAACCTTTGGATAGCCTTGAGTCCTTTGGGCAAGGGCCAGTCTAAAATAGATTGAAGTTTTACAGGATCCATTTTAAAACCCTCCCCAGAAATCACGTATCCAAGAAAGTCTACCTGAGACTGATCAAAACTGCACTTCTCCAATTTGCAATATAGACCATGTTGCAGCAGCTTGTGTAATACCTTTCTGACCTGTCTATGGTGAGTCTCAATCTCCTTAGAGTGTATTAGTATGTTGTCCAGGTAAACAATAACACAATCATGCTGAAACTCCCTAAGTACCTCATTAATCAAATCTTGAAATACTGCAGGAGCATTGCATAGTCCAAATGGCATAACAGTGTATTCGTAATGGCCATACCGGGTATTGAATGCCGTCATCCACTCTTGACCTTGCTGGATTCTCACCAAATTGTAAGCCCCTCTGAGATCTAACTTGGTGAAGATTTTGGAGCCCTTAAGACGATCAAATAACTCGGTAATCAGTGGGATAGGATAGGCATTTCTGACAGTTATTTTATTCAAGCCTCGGTAATCGATACAAGGTCTCAGCTTGCCATCCTTCTTCTTAATGAAAAAGAACCCAGCCCCGGCCGGAGAAGAAGACCTCCTGATGAATCCCTTTTCTAAATTCTCCCGAATATACTCCTCTAGAACCGAGTTTTCCTGAACAGACAAAGGATATACATGACCCCTCGGAGGCATAGTGCCGGGTAGAAGCTTAATCTTACAGTCAAATGACCTGTGTGGAGGCAAAGAATCGGCATTCTTCTTGTCAAACACTGCCCTTAAGTCTAGGTAAAGGTCTGGTATTTGTCTTTTTGTGGACTGAGTAGGATTCTCCGGTATGTTAATATTAGCTAATGGAGAAACCTTGCACAAACACCGATCCTGGCAGCCCTGGCCCCACGAGAGTATCTCTCCTAACTCCCAATCGATAATAGGGTTATGTTTTTTCAACCATGGGTACCCCAGAACTATGGGAACGGAAGGAGACGAAATGAGCAGAAGAGATAAATTCTCCACGTGTAGGATACCCACATTTAAATTAATGGGTATGGTCTCACGAAAGATAACAGGGTCTAGTAGTGGTCTACCATCTATGGCCTCAACGGCCAAAGGTGTCTCCCTTAGCTGGGATGGGAAATTGTTCTTACTAGCAAAGGCTTGGTCGATAAAATTCTCAGCAGCACCGGAATCTATCAATGCCATAGCCCTTACTACTTCCTTCCCCCAAGTTAAGGAAACTGGTAGCAGAAGCCTGTGATCTTTATAATCAGGAGTAGAGGACAAAATAGAAACACCCAAGGCCTGTCCTCTAGAGAGACTTAGGTGCGAGCGTTTCCCGGGCGGTTAGAACAGTTCGAGAGTAAATGACCCTTGGCTCCACAATACATACACAAACCCTCTCTTCTCCTGTGCTGTCTTTCCTCCTCAGAGAGGCGGGTATACCCTATCTGCATAGGTTCAGTAAGCAAAGATATCGTGGAGTCAGGACTTGGAACAGCGGGAGCTAACCTAAAAGAAGGTCTCTGGTTCCTCTCTCGAGTGTTCTGTCTCTCTCTTAGACGTTCATCTATACGAGAGATGAACGAAATTAAATCCTCTAAATTCTCAGGGAGTTCTCTGGTAGCAACCTCATCAAGGATTACATCAGATAGGCCATTCAAAAATACATCCATATACGCCTGCTCATTCCACTTGATTTCTGCCGCCAGAGACCTGAACTCTAGTGCATAATCCACCAGTGTTTGGTTCTCCTGTCTCAGGCGCAACAGTAATCTGGCTGCATTAACCTTTCTACCTGGAGGGTCAAATGTTCTTCTAAAAGCAGCTACAAATGCGTTATAGTTATAAACTAATGGATTATCGTTCTCCCATAGTGGGTTGGCCCATCTCAGAGCTTTCTCAATGAGTAGGGTGATAATAAATCCTACTTTTGCCCTATCTGTAGGATAAGAGCGAGGTTGCAATTCAAAGTGGATACTAATTTGGTTTAAAAAACCACGACACTTCTCAGGAGCCCCACCATAGCGTACTGGGGGGGTAATGTGAGAAGAAGCACCCACTGTGGCTACCTCTAGACCTGAACCGACAGGAGAAACAGGGGTATTACGTATCTCCTCTGGTGGGTTATTGGCACAAGCTAATAGAGCCTGTAGCGCAAGCGCCATCTGATCCATTCTGTGATCCATGGCTTCAAACCTAGGATCAGGAGCAGCCAGCTGACTGTTTGTACTTGCAGGATCCATTGGCCCTGTCGTAATGTCAGGATCGGGACAGGGATCCAACACGCAGAGTACAAACAGTAGCCAGATACGTATACCGGACCTTAGAATGGCCGGACTAACGTAAGTAGTACAGTATAGAATGGTCAAAGACAAGCCGAGGTCGAGGGTAACAGAAGACAGGTAAGCGAGAGACAAGCCGAATCAAGGGTAACAGAGATAAGCAGAGTAAGGTAAACAAGCTGGGTCAAAACCAAAAGGGATAATAGAATACACAAGCACTGAGTGACTAGAACAAGCTAGAACCACGACAGGGCAATGAGCTAATGAAAGAAGCTCTGTTAAATACCCTGTTCAGAGCAGTAACCACGCCTCCAAGGCGTCCTGATTGGTCCTGCAGCCATTGACTGACAGGTTGTTCCGGGGGAGTGTCCTGATGACTACTTCCTGCCTAGATGCTGTAAAAGGCAGTCACTCCCTCGCGGCCGGCCTAGCATGACCGGATAGACCGCGGGGAAGGGAGCCATCAGACCGTCTGGATGGAGGAACAGCTAAGTCTCTACCTCTTTCGGAGGTAGAGACCACAGGTACCCTGACACCGTAATGTTCTTATAGTCTTTTATGTGAGGTGTAAAACGACTCTTTGGTGTAAGATGAGTGATTGGGATGTCACTGGCATTGGGGTCATTGGAATCAAGAAGTTCGACTAGAGCGTCCAGACAGTCCATATCCTTAATTGTTAGGCCTAGGCTGGATGCTTTGAGTTCTTTTTTGTGCATATGATATTTATGTAGGGCCAGTTTACGAGCGAATAAGTGCAGGTCTTTTGTCCAGATGAATTTATTAAATGCAGGTGTGGGTACAAAAGACAGGCCTTTAGAAAGGGTTTTACTTTGGATGTCAGATAGTGTGAATGAGGACAAATTAATTATCCTTAAATCATTGGTTATTGGCGTCGTTGTCTCCACTGGCCCCTGCCTCTCAGTGCCTGTCTTGTTCTGGGGCGTTGGAGTTCGTCTGCCTGTCTTAGCCCTAAAAAATCGACCCCCTTTCTTAATATGCTTTTTGGCTCAATTGGTGTTGGATGTTACATCTTTGTTACCACTATTAGGGAACTTACCTGTGTCCCATCACCAGAGAGGGCATATAGTACTTATCCCCACTCTGATCGTGCCATTATGGATGCATTTAGCACCATAAATACTCAGTATCCCTCCCATACACAATATTAACTGACCACCATTGCAGCTCTTTGATTGACGCTGCAGGGGTTAAATTACTCGCTCGTCCTGCCCACTGTTCTACTACCATTAACTACGGCTTCAGCCGAGCACCGCGTCATATGACGCGATCATTAATGGGGCAGGTCTAAAGGATGACAGACGGGCTGAGCACCAATGAATAGAAGCCCCATCCTTCCCCCGTCTGACTGACGCGGCCAGCAAGGGGAGGGACCGCAAATGAGGCAGTCCAATCACTACTGAGGGGAGGGATCAGCACCCTGGACAGACCAATGGGCTCCGAGCCCCATCCTTCCCCCGTCTGACTAGAACCGCGTCAGATGACGCGGCCAGCAAGGGGAGGGACCGCAAATGAGGCAGTCCAATCACTACTGAGGGGAGGGATCAGCACCTCGGACAGACCAATGGGCTCCGAGGAAGTACGGTAGCCCACGTGGTACCCACAGCTGGTAACACTAACGGAACGATCACACAAAGAGGTATTTAAACCAGCACGGGGAATCTCATCAGTTCATTGCTCCTGACGACGGCGTGCTGACACGCCGAAACGCGCGTCGAGCTAGATCTTATTTAATTTAATTTATTCACACTTTTGGTAGCACTAATGGATTCGATTATTTAATTCTATTTGTTTTCATTTATTAGGACAGGCAGGGATTCTGGTCATAGTAGGCACTAGCTGCTCCTATACAGTGCCGAGGTACTTAGGGTCAGACCTCTTCTCTCAGCGTTCCTGCTTAGATTAATTTGGGATCTTGTGTGTCCCTTTCTAGGGGTCTCATAGTAGGCACTAGCTGCTCCTATACAGTGCCGAGGTACTTAGGGTCAGACCTCTTCTCTCAGCGTTCCTGCTTAGATTAATTTGGGATCTTGTGTGTCCCTTTCTAGGGGTCTCTCGTTGCTCTGTATGGGGGAGCCATAGGGTACTCTGGTTACAAGTAGGCACTAGTGCTCCTCATATAGTGCCGAGGTATTCAGGGTTAGTCCTCCTTATTTAGTAGTCCTGCTCAGGTCCACATCGGGACCTTGTATGCGTCCCCTGATAGAGGACTTTCCCTTTATTGCTCCTCCGTTCGCAGCAAGTTTCACCTACCACCTTAGATCCCTCTACAAGAGCTAAGGGGAGCCCAGTCCATTGAGGATATAGTCAGGAACCTCCTGATTTCAAGGGGGACCTGTCACACTATTTGTCTTTTGACCGTTGGCATTACCCCTTACCCTTGTTTCCCCTGTCCTATACCTCCCCCATTGTTTGTTTTTTCCCCTTAGGATTATTAAAGGTAGGGATTCCCCATTTTTTCATTATAGCTCTCCACCTCAGGGACTCTCTCTGGTTCCTTCTTTTTCTTTCTATTATTCAATGCTTTCCTATGGACGTTCAGCGTCTTCTCACTGTGATTTTCACAGTGAGAATCGCAGAAAATCCTCTAGCGGCTGTCAATGAGACAGCCACTAGAGGCTGGATTAACCCTCAGTGAAACATAGCCGTTTCTCTGAAACGGCTATGTTTTCAGCTGCAGGGTTAAAACTAGAGACCTGGCACCCAGACCACTTCATTGAGCTGATGTGATCTGGGTGTCTGTAGTGGTCCTTAAAGTGTATGTGTTTATGCATGCACTGGCGTACATACCGCGGTCACACAGGTCGCAGCCCTGCGACCCGGTGCCCGCCACCATGTGTTGCGGCCCCTGCCCGCGCAGCGTAAGCGCGCGCGTGGGGGGGCCCACGGATCAGTTTTCGCACCAGGGCCCCATGGGTTGTGTGTACGCCACTGTTCCCAACCCAGTCCTCAAGTACCCCCTAACTGTCCATGATTTAGGGATTACCCAGTTGTGTCTAAGGTGTTTTTAGAAGCAAAAAAAATACTTTAGACACAACAGGGTAATCCCTAAATCTTGGAGTGCTAGGTTGGGTTGGGATCTCCAGTCTTAGAGCATCGACTGACCGGTCTAAACAAATTAGCGGTGCCCCTTCCTGTGGCAGTCTGAGACTTCCATTTGAAAATTTTCAGAAAGCGGATGTAGGAAAAGGAAGAGCATAATGCTGCTGGAGAGGAGACTTTTGTGATTAGTTTAACCACTTAAGGTAAACCAGCACTAGGGACCTCCTAGCACCTTAAAGGAACACTATAGTCACCCAGAACAACTACAGCTTATTGAATTTGTTCTGGTGAGTAGTATCATTACCTTCAAGCTTTTTGCTGTAAACACTGTCTTTTCAGATAAAATGCAGTTTTTACAGCCTAGTGATAACTTCACTGGCCACTCCTCAGATGGCTGTTAGAGATCCTTCCTGGGTTGTGGCTGCCTAAAATGCATCCAAACATTCAGTATTTCCTCCCTCTGCATGCAGACACTTTCCTCATAGAGATGCATTGATTCAGTTCATCTCTATGAGGAGATGCTGATTGGTCGGGCTGTGTTTGAATTGTGCTGGCTCTGCCCCTGATCTGCCTCTTTGTCAGTCTCAGCCAATCCTATGGGAAAGCATTGTGATTGGAGCAGGCTACCACTTCTGCTGATGTCATGAAAACAGGGACAAAGTAAGCAGCTGCAGACTTGAATACAAGTAAGATTGCACAAGCTGAAGGCCTGACACCTGCTTTAAGGACACTGACTGCTATTAGCTTACACTGAAAAACTTTTTTTCTTTGTATCTGGTGTCACAATAGCTTAAGCTTGCATTTAAAAACTACTATATTTAGGGAGGGGACAAGGGTGGCTAGATGGTGGTTTTAACCCTATAGGGTCAGGAATACATGTTTGTGTTCCTGAGCCTATAGTGCTCCTTTAACAACTTACTTTTGATGGTGCCCACATTGTCTCTTTAAATCCAAGCTGCTGAGTGAGCACTCAATAGTCAACAGTGCTTATGAGGTATTAGTCTGATGGTGTGAAAATAATCTGACAGCTTGTCCCTGGATGCACCCTACTTTACTAGCTGTTCAGCCCCTATCACCATGCAGAATGATGCTGCAGAGGTTATTATGCTATTTACTTAATTTCCTGCATTACTTATCCAAGTAAGTACCTCTTTTCAAACTATTTTTTATCAAACAGTATGTTAAAAAAACATATTTTAAATTAATTTGGTACGTAAAGAATTCAACATTTAACAATAAAAACGAAGAGAAATAATATGTATAATAATAAAATAGTGGATTTGTTCCTGTCAAAATATAATACAGAGAGTAATATAACCAATTATATGTCTAAATATATCGTATATCAGTATGTAACAGGGCGCGTGGAATTGTCTACAGGAGTAGAATCAGTGCTTCCTTAATTGATGGTAAAGTAGTAGACTTCCAATAACAAGGTATGATCGACGTGGCTGCAATAAGAATGTGGCCTACCATAATTCTATCTAATTTACTTGATGTCTTAGGGAGATTTTTGAATAAACCCACCTCTAGAGAGAATGTTATAATTGGCGGATCTATCTTTTTAATCAGTGAATGTATTCCCTGCCAGAACGGCTGCAATCTTGCACAGTGCCAATATATATGCGAAAGAGCACCAAGACCTCCCCAACCCCTCCAACACCTTTCTGAATATTTTGTGTGTATGAAGTCTTGAAGGGGCCAGGTACTACCGGTATATAATTTTTTAGTGATTTTCTATATGGTTGGAACACTGAGCGATCCCTTCGAGAAATTAGGTGAATGCAAGCCATTCCTCCAGGTCCCATTGCAGACCCAAATCTTTTTCCCAGGCTAGAATATAATCTGATTTTGGATCTTGAACTGAAAAAAAATATAAGAATAACATAAAGAGATCATATATTTTAAATTTTAGAAAATAAATACATTTTTTCAATGTTTGAAATTTTTACTTTTTCAAATTTGTGGTCCGGATTGGGGATGTCAAATTGCTCTTGTAAAATCTCAATAATTGCAGAGTACCAGGGGGCCTACTATTGTCCAAATCATATTTAATTTTAAATGTAAGTACTATTTAAGTATTTAATTTAATTTTAAAGTAAGTACCTCTAAAGTGGGGAAATTCCTTCTTAATGAAATCAATTCCTTTTGGAATCTATTACAAGTATTCACTTCTCAATAACTACGTTTACACATAATTCAATATACGCCTCAGCCTGTCATAAGAAGCCATAATTAAGTTAATTGACTTAAACATTGCACCATTTTTTTTAAATAGGGTATGTAACAGTGTAAAAATCATAAAACACATAAACACAGCAGACGGAGTGGTTGTGTTTGACTTGATATCTTTAAAGCCAATCAGGAGTGAACAGGTGGAATCTGATGACATGAAGGTCATATACATTCCTCAACACTTTATACAAATAACATTTACATTTTTGGGCGAAATTCCTCAATAATATCAAAGATTTCACATCTGAGTGCCACAATCCTCATGGTATACTCCACATATTTAGTTACTCTGGGTAAAAGGTAATGCATTGGTAGAGACGGTCACTTCTCTGGATTTCATACCATTAAATAAAAACCTTGATCAACACATATCACTCGTGTGAACCCTTTTCATATATTTTTACAAGAGATACAATATTTATATAAAATATTTTTGCAAATTAAATCATAATCTATTTCAGAGAAGGCAAAGTAAGGGCAACATTTGCAAATGACGAGGAGAAATCGAAATATTGCTTAATTTTACCTCTGCTCTGTATGTTGTATCTGTGATAACTGGTGATAGAAGACAGTGCTTATAACATGATTGACAGTTGCAAGATAAAGAGATATGGATTTCTAAGTGTGTGTGTGTGTGTGTGTGTGTCTGTGTGTGTCTGTGTGTGTCTGTGTTTGTTTTAAATATCAGTTTAATTAAATAAATTATAAATCCTGGGTTGTAACAGTTCCTCTTTAAAAAGCTAAAAAGTGGATCAAACCATCTATTAACAAGATGTTTATCACTTTCATAGCTTAAACCCAGATGTCTACATCTTTTAGAGATATACACTTTAGTGGTAATTCAAGGTGAAATTCAGATTTAAGCCCAAAATACACAAACTGGAAACATTCTCCAAGTCAGCTATGCTTTCCTTTCAACTATTTTGGCCTTAAATTTGAAAATCACTTTAAATTCACTTTGCATTCCCAACAATTCTCACTTTAGTAAATAACGCAGTGTATCTCCTTCGGTCTACTGAAGTCACAGACCTTTCAAAGATAGATGCCCATTAGGTAATTTGCAAAATAAATAACCATTGATGTCTGTTTGAACACACGTAATGAACTCACCCTGAAAGCATCAACGCCATCTATAAGAGCCAATTCCTTTAATAACCAGGTGTGCTTCCTTTCATAATTTATTATTGACTGCTCTTCCCTGATACGTAACCAAGTAATGCAGACATCATTTTCAGAGGTCACTGTAATCAAACATAATAGCCAGGATTCATTTTGTATTACATATCAATACTTTACTAGAATATAGAAAAATACAGATACAACACGGATTCGAATATGTCTAAGATTTGCCAATCATCCTGCCCAATCAACTAAACAGTCAACATTTTGCATTATCACCCTTTACTTAATAAGCTCAGTTACACATGAAATGAATAACACTAAATCCAATTTTAGGGAAGATGCAGAGATGGCTTCAATGATCTTGGGTTTGCCAAGGTCCAACAGCAAGTAGAAGTCCCTTTCCTGAGTTTATAAATAACGATTTAAAAAATATTAAAACGTGTATATATAGTTACAACGTATTCCATAGCAATGTACAAATGTCTGGTAGGAACTGCTATTGAAGTTCCAGATTCCGTGTATAAGGGAATGGATAATTATATGTAAGAATCTGACATGCACACAGAGTTTAACATATAGCTAAACCATTGCCACTATAAAAAGCACATTAACAATCGTCAATGCTAGACCATAGCATACCATTGCAAATCAACGAGTTAAATACATATATACATATTTGGTATTGTAGTCAGGAGATGCATTTAACGTTTTTGATAGCTCTTAGTGGTTTAAAATATATCCATCGGTTCGATTTTTTTTATAGCACTGCAGGAATTATTTGTAACGTGATATTTCCCTAAGTATTTAGAACTATTATGTTATAGAATTAACGCAACAAAATAAGAAATAAATCAATTCAGTTTTGTACATTAAAGTAATGAGATAAACCCTTTAATGCGTTCACATGCTATTATGCAATCTTGATGTATTCATAATAATAATAATAATAATTATATATATATATATACACACACACAATAAATGAAATGTCATCAAGGAGTATTTGCACCTTTGCTATTCTGTCTCACATAGTTAAATATGCATGCATTATTATTATTAAACACAGTTTGTATACAGTATATCACTGCTTGATAGGAATTGTTTGTAAAGTGCTATTTCCCCCCAAAATATTTAGTACATACCTGACGTACAAATGTAGTTTTCTGGATCATCTTTACTCAGGCTTGCAAGTTGGAGAACATGAACTAGTCTTTCTCCTCTGATCCTGAACACATCTTTCTCTAAGTTCATTTTCACTGTTGTAGACATAGTTAATGCACTGAAACAAAAATCCAATAGCTTAACAGAAAGCAAGCTGAGAACACAGTCAGAGAAGCTGTCTTTGTAATGGACATCTCTAATCATTTATTTATTGTTGTCATGTATTAAATACATTACTCAATATTTTCCAAACTAATAAATCGATGTTTGTTAATTGAGTCATGGCAAAAAATATGACAGATAGGAAATATATAATGCTCGAATGGGGTGATTCAAGGCATTTAGGTGAATTTAGGGAAGGGGGGAGGGGAGAGGTGGAGATCCCTTGAATCTGTAGGACTTCTATGATGATTTGCAAGTCTTAAAGGGACATTCATTTGTTTATAGTCCCTGGACTCCTGCAGCTCTATCGCTCCTTTTAGTGTTAAACCATTCTTAAGCAGTTTAACACAAAATAAGGGTCCTTGGTCTCCGACAGGCCAGAACCTTTAATGACGTGAAATAGATCAGGCAGAAATTACATACTTCCTTGAAGCCATACCAAATTCATATTAGCAATGGGTACTGAGATTTGGGTTGCAACCTGGCTCAGTTGCTATTTGACACTGCTTGGCCTATGTCGGTATTGCTAAGAAACCAGCAATACAATTTTTTTGCCGATTTAAATTATACTGCAATACCACCGTTGTGTGGAGAGAGGTAGGGATAGGAAGTTACTTTACAGTGAGGGTAAAAAGTATTTGATCGCCTGTTGATTTTTAACATTTTCCCACTGACAAATAAATAAACAGTCTATCATTTTAATGGTAGGTGTATTTTGAACAGTAAAACAGAATTTAAAAAAAAAAGAAAATCCAGAAAAAAGGATGTAAAATAAAATTATAAATTGATTTGTATGTCAATGAGTGAAATAAGTATTTGATCCCATATCAATCAGCAAGATTTCTGGCTCTCAGGTGTCTTTTATACAGGTAATGAGCTGAGATTAGGAGCACTCTCTTACAGGGAACTGTATGAAAGACACCTGTCCACAGAAGCAATCAGTCAGATCCCACACTCTCCACCATGGCCAAGACCAACGAGTTGTCCAAGGATGTCAGGGACAAGGTTGTAGACCTACGCAAGGCTGGAATGGGCTACAAGACCATCACCAAGCAGCTTGGTGAGAAGGTGACAACAGTTGGTGCGATTATTCGCAAACGGAAGAAACACAAAATGACTGTCTCCCTCGGTCTGGTGCTCCATGCAAGATCTTACCTTGTGGAGTTTCAATGATCATGAGAATGGGGAGGAATCAGCCCATAACTACATGGGGGGATCTTGTTAATGATCTCAAAGCAGCTGGGATCATAGTCACCAAGAAAGCAATTCATAACACACTACAAAGGGGCGATGGACAGAGCCATGTACCGTCAAATCTTGGGTGAGGACCTCCTTCCTTCAGCCAGGGCATTGAAAATGGGTCATGGATGGGTATTTCAGCATGACAATGGCCCAAAACACACAGCTAAGCCAACAAAGAAGTGGCTCAAGGAGAAGCACATTAAGGTCCTGGAGTGGCCTAGCCAGCCTCCAGACCTTAATCCCATAAAAAAAATCTGTGGAGGGAGCTGAAGGTTCGTGTTGCCAAATGTCAGCCTCGAAACCTTAATGTTTTGGAGAGGATCTGCAAAGAGGAGTGGGACAAAATCCCTCTGGAGATGTGTGCAAACCTGGTGTTCAACTACAAGAAATTTCTGACCTCTGATTGCCAACAAGGGTTTTGCCACCAAGTACTGAATCGAAGGGGTCAAATACTTATTTCACTCATTAACATTCAAATCAATTCACAACTTTTTTGACATGCGTTTTTCTGGATTTTTGATTTGTTTTGTAATTCTGTCTCTCACTGTTAAAATACACCTGCCATTAAAATTACAGGACTGATCATTTCTTTGTCGGGGGGGGGGAATTAAAAATCAGCAGGGGATCAAACATTTTTATCCAGCCTACACATCGGGTAATTGAGGGATGGGGGTACACAAGTAGCAGTGCAAGGAGATTCAAAGTTGGAGGTTAAAATAATGAGAGAGAGAGACAGATGGGGGTTAACAGGATGAAATTGAGAGACAGGTAGGGGCTAAAAGGATGAGACAGAGAGACTGATGGGGTTAGCAGGATGAGACTGAGAGACAGATTGGCTGCCAGGCTAGTACCGATATGTTAAAGGAACACTGTAGGGTCAGGAATACAAATGTGTAGCATTGCCCCCCTTAAATAAAGTTAAATATTACCTTTATTCCAGTGTCACATAGATCTGCAAGCACTTGATCTGCTCTGCCCCCAATCCACCTCCTTGGCTGAGAATTGATGATCTCAACCAATCCAGTCTGGGTCACGCTTTCCCCCCTCTGGACCAGTTGGGGTTATCCTAGTCCTTACTGGATTCGATCTCTATAGCTTTGCATAGTGGTGATGATGGATCCACCACACTGTCGACGCCAGGCTGTATTAAGCAAAGTTGCTGACACACCTGCTTCTGCATCACAGGGCCTGGTGCCTACTGCAACATACCATGGCTAAATTAGAAGCTATCTTCGAGCACTTCAGGGCAGAGCTGGGGGAATGCTCAGCAGCTAAAGCTTCTATGTGTGCAAAAGGTGACCATAGGCTTTGCAGAGCGATGTTGGGGATGTCCCCCTCAGCCTTAAAAAGACGCACAAGAAATTGCCCAGTTTGTTTTCTTTCGCAAAGAGATTGCCACAATGGGGATAAAGTACACTCGCCTAACAGCCCAGAAGTCCCTCTAGTGTCTGTCTACAAGAGGTGGAGTTAACCCTGAAAGGTAATTATTGGAGTTTCTTAAAAATTGCAATAATTACCTTACAGGATTAATGGACCTGGGACCCAGACAACTCCAATGAGCTGAAGTGGTCAGGGTGCCTATAGTGTTCCTTTAAATCAGTTTTGTTTCTGTTTATGCAGCCCTAGCCAAAGCTCTCCTGGCTGTGACTCACACAAGCAACTTGACAAAAAATAGTTTCATTTTCAATCAGATGTGACAGCACTGTGTGTTTATCTCCTGCCCTGTTAATTGAACTTTAATCACACACAGAAGGATCCTGCAGGCTGTTAACAGAGTAGGAGATAAGAACGTTTAAATGAATAGACTGTGCAATAAAGGAAGTTTCAACATTAGATCTCTCTTCACAGGAAAAGTACAGGGACTTTTTAGGTTAAGTTCAGGGAGGTGTGATTAGGGCTTCATAAACAAAGTGATTTAACTCCTAAATGGCAAAGAATAGAAAATTTACACTGCAGGAGTATGATTTGTACAATAAAATTGCTTAATTAAGCTAAATTTCTTTTGATGTCCATATAGTATACCTTTAACTACAGAAACAGTAAAAAATATCTGTTCTGAAAAGTGGTGCGAACTTCATAACGTGGCAGAGTCACCAATGTCATGTGCCCGATGGTTCCACTGGTTTCCGTAGTGATTGCCTCACTTTTAGTTTTTTAAATCACATTTCAGAACACAACACTTTTTATACTTAGTTCTGGTTTCTTCCAACCCAAAGCATTGTGTGCCGTGAGTGTGCTTGAATGTAACTGGATTGGAATATCCTTTGTTAAATATTTAATAAACATTTAAAAGGAAATACATCATCACTTGGACACAATATTTAATACCTGTTAACATGTTATATGTTTAACGAGTACTTTGAGCATAACCAGTACACTGTTGTAGCGGCCTAATCGCACGCGACCCGAGTGTCGCTGTCAATCCCTCAGTGATTATAGCCCAGAAAGCTTAGTAATGTGCTATGATGTTAAGTAGATTCACCCTGCGCACTAGCCGAGCCTTAGTGTAGGGTGAAGTAGAACTGGTTTTATACCTGGGTCCTCAACAGGAGGTCGGTGCCCAGGAGAACAGTACATATTTCAAAATACCTGGCGACTTGGTGTAACCCTAGTACTCGCTCCTATTTACCATTATAACTTATATATATCTTAAAGCCTAAAATTTAGCAGGGCTGACCATACAGATATCTTTAGCAAAAATATTATATCGTTTGTAAGAGTTTCTCTATTTAAATTATACAAATAATTACAAATGCAATAAAAAATATTGAATTAGAAGCAATAACTTTTTGTCTTTTTTTAAACATTTTATTGAATATAAACGAATATACATATATATATAAAGAAATGAATACAGACATACAGAAACGTAATAATTCATTAATATCAGAAAGCAGAATATATAGAATTAAATTAATATATGCTTGCAATGTAAATTAGTAGTATAACATACCCTTCCTTATTGTATAGGTAATCTATCAATTGATCAGTATGTCTCTGTCCAGCATTGGACTACAGGTAATTTATGGATTAATTATAAATTTTATGGTTAAAAGCAGTCCATATGGGGGGCGGGGCCTGACCGCAGAGCCGAGCGGTTGACAATCTTAGGAGCTCCTGCACTAAACTGCAAAGAAAGCCTCTTTAGGCAACCCAAACGTCAACTAATCGGGCCACAAAGGCCAGATACCAAAAGTGGACACTAATCGGAGCAAAATGAGACCCCTCAAGCGACAAAAGGAGCAGTACTTGCCGGACAGGCACCTGAGGCCTACTCGGGAGGCGGACGCGGGAGAGAAGAAGGGTGAAGAAGGGCCACCGTTCCCCCCCCTTTGGACCGGTGGGGGTAATCCCGGTCCACCAGCCCAAGGAGAACGCCTATATCTGGGGCACCCAACAGACAAACTATGACCAGCCGATCCCACAAGGTCAAGCTAAAATGGCCGACGAGGGGGCAGCCAACGCACAGCAACAGACCGCTGAAGAGTGGGCAGCAGCCTTCCGTGCGAAATTCGATGCGGTATGCCAAAAATTCTGGGAGCGACTAGAGGGGGAACGCTCCCCTCCTGCTACGAGGCCAGCCAAACAGACAGTACGTCACTGTGCACCCCCTCACAAGAAGCCGGAGCGCCCGACTAAAGCAGCAAAGCCGCTGGAGCGGATAATCAGCACGACAACCAGGCAGAAGAAGCGACGAAGGAGCACTGCTCGCCCGCAGCCGACATACCCTCGGAGGGCCACTACTGATGATGCTCTGAAGCCTGCCTTTACCCGCACGGGCCAAGATTCATCATGGGACAATCCCAGCCACACTGCTCACACCCGCGGAAGGCGGAACTTACTGAAACCTTAGGCATATCATTTTTTATTTTGTTAATGTAGCCTTAGATTCTATGCCTAGATATTCAGTGTAGCCTGCCTCTCATGTATACATTAATGAGCATGGGCCTCATAAGACGGACTCACTAGCAAAGAATGGTACATGTTAATAGATTAGATCAGTTATGTGTTTCTACCCTCTTGTACCCATAACGCTGGTTATTGCGACCTACATTTATTAATAATACGACTTAATCGACATTAATTTTTCGTGTTAAAGAAAAATGTGTGCTGTTAATCCTAATGTCCCATCTGCTTTGCCTGAAAATGTGCTCGAGAATTGCTATTGGGGCACCAAGAGCTTATTTGTTATGTTACCCAAAGCACAACAAAAATAAAGAATTAAAAAAAAAAAAAAGAAAATAAAGCAGTCCATATGTGAAAATTAAAGGATAAACGTCCTTATCAGTCTATTGTCATGACCTAGACATCGTATTTGGACTAAAAGTAAGGTTGATGTAGGCAAGGCCTTTTATTGTTGTTCCATTAATCTAGGACAAGATGGGTTACACATCTTATGCACTGCATTTGAATACCAGGTTATTAATTAACAAAACATGCTACAGTTTAAAGAAATACAATTTATCAACGTTTATGAAATACAATTGACAATTGCCAAAAAACAGGGTTTCTGTGCCCACATCCCCAAACAAATGCTGTCCCCGGAAAGCTCTCTTCTGAACTCCCACTCTGTCCAAAAAGCACTCAGGTCGAAGGTGTCTGGATCGAGTAAAAGCTTTTTGTTTCTTTTTTATTCTTCTTTTTTTATTCTTCTTTATTTTATTTGTGCATATGTTAGACAAACAGGTTTGTTTCGCCACAACAGCTGGAACAAACATATGAACAGACATAGTTAAACATATTTATGGTGTTGAGGACTCTGCAAATTTTTATATAATTATTCAAGCTAATCTTTAGACATAAAAAGCGGAGAAGAGAGTCAGCGCTAATGAATCGTAAGAGGAAGAGGCAGCAATCCCAAACAAGGACTCCCTCACGTGTCCTTGAAATGAATGGAGAGATAGCAAACAAACAAAAGGATGGGACTGCGCCACAATATATAAAAGTGAATAAATAAAAGTCCTAGCTAGGATAAATTACTGTTTGTACAGAGTCCAGAACTGGAACTGGGATCCTATGCTGGTCTCTGGAGCTGTGAGGTTCCGCTTCTTGCAGTGTTCAGATATATAGCAGAAGGCGATATGAGATGAAAGGGAATAATGGTGCAGGACGTTCCAAGAGGTGTCAAATATAAAGGAAGTGGTAAAATTCTTACTTACATTCAGTAGAGCTTAATCCAGTTCTGGTGTGTATGGCTTGCAGTGGTATAATCCCCGCTTACGGGATATGCAGTGAGTATCCTCTCGGGTGCAGTGACAGAGATCCAAAGGGGAGATAAAAAATGGAAACAATAATGGTGCAGTATGTTCCACAGTGGGAAAAAGATGATAAAATATAGTAAATACACTCACATTTGGTAGAGCTTATACATACAGCGGTACAATCCCTGCCTCTGGGATGTATGATGAGTGTTCTTAAAGATGGTATCAGGAGCCTGGAGGGAAGATAGTAAAAACAGCAATAGTGCTCTCAATAAAATATTACTGGTATATAAAATATAATAAAATATACTCACAATATATAGAGCAGGCTGACTGTTCTATGACAATAGCATAGGTGGTATAATCCCCACCTAGGATTCTTTGGAGTAATGAAGAAAAGTAAAATGCCAGGTTGTAGTAAAAAATAATAAAAATGCAAATAAAAGATGATGGTACAAGAGAGTAAAAGGACCAAAATCTATTTATTAACAATTTTAAAAAGCAGTACAATATATCCAAACACGTTTCACCATATAGGCTTTATCAATGGAATATCCATTGATAAAGCCTATATGATGAAACGCGTTTGGATATATTGTACTGCTTTTTTAAATTAATAAATATATTCAAACGCATTTCACCATATAGGCGTTATCAGTGGATATATAGGTGTTATCAATTTTTCCATTGATAAAGCCTTTATGGTGAAACGCATATGCATTGCGTACTGCAATGCCTTGAGCCCATGGGTACTTCAAGTAGCTGCTCCCATGTATTCGTTCGTTGAAGGGGACTGTCTTTAACGGGCCCATGTATGAGATGTTGTTGGGTTCCCTGGCAGAACGGGCCGCTCTGGAAGCCCCAGACTTCATAGGAATGTATCAGCATCGGCAGCTGTGATGATTTTCAGCGTGTTACCATTACTGGTGACTGTTAAGGCTCTTGGTAGTGTCCATTTGTAAATTATCCCCTCTTCCTGAAGCCGTCTTCCTGAAGTCACAGGTCCCAATGATTTTCTCCACTGTAGGGTACTCCTTGTCAGGTCTTGGAAGAAGAGAAGTTGTGAGGACTTAAAAGTCCAAGGGAGACTTTCATTTCACCGCAGCTAGAATCCGCTGTTTAGCTGTCATAGTTTGACATCTGATGATCACATCTAGTGATGCTGCTTTAGGTGCTTGTCTGGGCATATTTATGCAAAAGAAGCCATCTAGGATCAATCGCTTCACCTGAGAATGTGGCAGCAGTGACGCTAGTAGTCTACTAGTGGGGTAGTGGGGCAATTCCTCGGGGCCAATTGCGTCTGGTATACCTCTGAGTTTGATATTAATGCACTGAGTTCTGTCCTCAGCTAGATCAAATCTCGTTTGCAGTTCAGAGTGGGAAGACTGAAATTGGAGAAAGTCCTCTTTTAAGGCCTTTATCTCTTTCTGCACATCTGGTATGTCTTCTTCCGATGTCTGCACTCGTGCGGTCACTGCTTGGCCCCAGTCTTGTGGTGGACTTTCATGCCCTTCTGCGTGTGGCATGAGGGGCAGAGGGCAATAGTTTTCTCCGGTGGATTGTACTCTGGGATAGTTGATTTATTTAGATTTAGGTCCTGGCCTCGGGAGCTCAGGCAAATGGCGTCTAGTCAGCTCAGGTGTTAGGCTCCACCCCCAGCTAAAAGTAAAGTTTTGACTAGGCCATGGCCATCCTCTGGTCCGCTGCAAAGTTTCATCGAGCTGGGTGAAAAATTCCGGTCACCTAAAATGATGGAGCTTTCGGTGGGTACATGGAGCTCCCTCAAGTCGTTGTATGCCTCATCACCTCCTTTATCACCACTTCAAATAGCGCTCTAATAGGTGACTCTGCGCCCTCAACAAAGTTTTACAGGACCACGGTTATTTCACAATCCGATCAGGTGTTCCATAGTGGTTGGAGGTTGCTCCCTGTCAGGCGCGCTGTGCCTCCACGTCCTACCTGCAAGTGCGGGCTGCTGGAAAGGGTGCTGGGCAGATGGAGTGAAAATAGCTCTTCTAGAGGGATGTGGTGGTTGAGAGGCATGTGCCATTCCTGGTTGACCGGGTGGTGAGTCACATGAGTGTTTTAGTATTTCAGTAGTGTTGCAGTACTAAGACAGTTTCTACCAGGCAGCCACTAGAGGAGGAGTTTACTTTAGGTCCCCTAAATGACACTGGACATCCAGTGTCAGTGAATCCCCCCATGGGGGCACTAAAACAGTGGTGGGATTCAGCCAGTTCGCACTGGTTTGCGCTAACCTGTTACTAAGATTTAACAAGTTCGCTGAACCGTCAGCGAAGCCGGTCCCCTGCTGCAGTGCAAAAAATTAGTTGTCAGTCTGACAACTGATTTTTGAGCTCCCCTACCTGTATTTTTACCCAGCAGTATCAGCAATGAGGGACCCAGGGAGGCTGTTTTGTACATAAACAGCTGTCCGAGCAGAGCACAGCTGTCTGTGTGGAAAGTGCTTTGATGCCCCTAACTGCCCAATCTGTCTGTCCGATGCTGCTGCTGGGAGGTCAGCTCAGCTCCCATTTACCATGGGGAAGGGGCTTGTGTAGCCAGGTTGGACGTCTAAACTCTGGAGAAGGGGGCTAAAGAGAAGATTCCTCCCTTAGTGCTCTGACACTGTCTGCCATTCTCCAGAGAGGCTGTGAGAAGGCTGGGTAGAGGAAAGAAGTTGGTGACAGCAGCCTCTGCTGTGACATAGTTTATTGCTCTAATCTCCCTTCTGAGACAGAAAGTGACAGCTCACTAAGCAAACTAGTGAGCTTTGCCAGAGACCAGACAGCACGTGTTCACAATTCATAAAGTCACAGACCAAAAATCTTTAAAGTTACACTCTATTGGCATTTTTTTTAAATCACTGTTTTGAATATATTCCCAAGATATAGTTGGTATTGGCAGTATAGATTCAACTGAACGTTAAAGGAACACTCCATTAGTAAATAGAAAACAGAAATCAATATTTAGTGTATATACCCTATATATTTAGTATATATACAATGAAAAGCAACACCACATTGGTAGACACAAAATCACTATTTAGTAAACATACCCTATATATTTAGAACAATGGTTGACAAATCCCAGGTTGCCATGGTGACTAGGAATTTTGCCATGGTGCCTGAGTGTTTTTCAGCCCGTTCAGCGGTCGCCTCAATGCTCCCTAGGCCAGTCGCCTCCACTGAGTGGGCTGACAAACACTCAGGCAGGTGCATTGAGGGGAGCAAAGGGGAGCCAGGTTATGGCATCATTCTAGTCCTGGCATCACTAATCAGCACGGGAGGGAGCAGAGCAAGAAGAGCTTGAAGATTACAACGGTAGGGAGGCTGGATGGGCCTCAAAAAATAAAATTGTGACAGTGAGTGTGTATTTGCCTGTCAGTGAGTGTGTGTCTGTCAGTGAGTTAGTGTCTGTCAGGGTTTGTGTGTGTGTGTGTGTGTGTGTCTGTCTGTCTGTCTGTCAGGGTGTGTGTGTCTGTCAGTAAGTGAATGAGTGTGTGTCTGTCTGTCAGTAAGTGTGTTTGTGTCAGTAAGTGTGTGTATCTGTCAGTGAGCGTGTGTATGTGTCAGTGAGTGTGTGTGTGTGTTTGTTGGTGAGAGTATGTGTGTGTTAGTGTGCAAGTGACATTGTGTATGTATGTCAGTGAGAGTGTGTGTGTCAGTGAGTGAGTAAGACCACGTAAATAAATCATTATATATAAAATGATATTGTGTGTATATGTATATATATATATATATATATATATATATATATATATATATATTAGGTAGTATGTATGTATGGGTGTATGTATTAGGCAGTATGTGTGTATGGATCTATGTATTAGGCAATATATGTGTATGGATGTATTTATTAGGCAGTATGCGTGTATGGATGCATGTATAAGGCAGACCTAAGTGGAAACCATGTGGCATAATTTAGGCCAAAATAGCTGATCTAGAAGAATTCTCCAACTCGGCTACAGTCATAGTTCCGCTGTTTTTGCTTAACCCCTTAAGGACACATGACATGTGTGACATGTCATGATTCCATTTTATTGCAGAAGTTTGGTCCTTAAGGGGTTAAACTTTGCAATTTGGTTTTCAGCTCACTTCAGTTCAGAGTTTAGTAATAAACCTCTATGAGATTGTAATTGCTTTCATGAGGGGGCGACAAAATGGATTTTTGCCTAGGCAGCAGGAATCCTTGCACCGGCCCTGGGGACACTGGGAAACTGAGACACTGGGTGACAGGGAGACACTGAGAGCAATCCATCCATACAGCAGAATCAAACTGTAAGTACTTTTTTGGTGATTTTACAGGTATATTTTTCCAAGAAAGGTGGCAACACAAATGGCAGGGGATATAAAGGGGGGATACATATGGGTTGCAGGGGACATGGAGGGGGGATACAGATGGATGGCAGGGGGAGAGCCATGAGATGGAAGTAGAATGGGGACATGAGGGGAGGAAGAGAGCCATGGATGGAAGTGGGATGGGGACATAGTTAGAAGGGGAGGAGGGAAACACATGGATGGTAGGGGTAGAGGGACATGGAAGGGAGGGCGAGAACAATGGATGGAAGGGGGGACATGGGAAAGAGGGGAGAAACATGGATGGCAAGAGTAACGGTCATACGGGGTGGGGGAGAGCCATGAGATGAATGGGGTAGGGAGACATGCAGGGAAGGGGGCATGAGGGGAGGGGAACAGAGACACAGATGGAAGGGGAAAGAGAGACACACAGATGGAAGGGGGAGAGACATGGATGGAAGGAGGAGATGGCACCCTAGCATGCACAATGTCACCCTCTTACACACACTGTCCCCATCCCCTCACACTGTCACCATCCCACTCAAACTGTCACCCTCAGTAGAGGCAGAGAGATAGCACATAGAGGCTAAGGGAAAAGATGGCACAGGGAGTCTGGTGGCAGAGAGATGGCACTGGCAGGCTGTTTGAGGGCACATTGAATTAACAGGCATTTTGGAGGCACATGTGGCTTATTGGCATGATATACAAATATTGAGCATTTACTGCTTTTGGGAATGATATTCTGCATTTATTCATTTAGTGCTCATTGGCATGGTATGCCACATTTACCCATGTACTGCTCGTTGGCATTATATATCCAGTTCATGTAAGTATTGCTCATTGGCATGGTATCCCTAATTTTTGGATTTACTTCTCATTGGCATGATATACTAAATGTGTGTATTTATTGGTTCATTGGTATAATATACCAAGTTTACACTTTTACTACTTGTTGGCATGCTATACCAATTTAATGTTCATGGGCATTATATATATTAAGTTTACATGTTTATGCATTTAATGTTCATTGGCATCCGCTGGTTAAACCAAAGTACAGTCAGGAACAAGTAAAACAATCCAATGGAGCAGTCAGGCACAGTAAAATAATCCAAGAATCTTCTACCTCCTCCCCAGCAACTGGACAACACAGAGCTCTGAGTATAACTGAATTTTATTGACACATACACGGCTTTTATGCCCAGTCCCATGCAAGGGGTTTCCCAACAGAAAATGCAGGGGATTCAATCGCAAGATCCTCTGTGCCTGAGAGATAATTTTCTGAGTAAAATCCTCTAATTGAATTATCTCACAGGCACAGAAATACCACAAAATATCAAGTACGCCAACCATAAATAGGTACCCCAGAAAAAAGCACATTCCATGATAGCCCCGATCTGCGTGACCAACATATCCAAGAATCACTCAGATCAGTTTGGCAGAACAGGAAGTTTTGACCGGCCAGACACGAGGCGCTAGCCCAAAATAGTTACAGAGAAATAGGTGTCTTGGCCGGTCTCCATTCGTGAGGTTCCTGTGCGAAAACCATACAAGGGGCTGGCCCTGTAGAGCTGGAAACATGAAAAGTCGGAACTGGTTACTAGCATTTTTGAATCCCACTACTGACTAGACACACTTCCTCTCTAACAACCAAGTAAAAATCAATCAAATTCCTCACATAGGAAGGCATTGAATTCAAAATATTTGAATGTAGTTGCTGTGCAAGCGCATTAGTCCACAATAATCCTTTATGAGGAGTATTTGATTGGAGCATTGGCTAGAGAGTGATGTCGATGCTGTGGGAGGCGGAACAGTCAGCAGCATTAAAGGAGTCTCAGCGCAGGAGAATAGACATTTTTTCTTTTTTTATTATTATAAAATTATATTATATAATTATTTTTATGGCATTTGGGGGGGTGGGAAATAACAATAACAATAAAAAAATTTCTCCCTTAATATAGTAAAATTCAACTCTGCCACTGATCTGCCTGCTGTCTGGATTGGCTGAGATTGGCAAGGAGGCATGTCAGGGCAGAGCCAGCACAAGACAAACACAGCCCTAGCCAATCAGCATCTCCTCATAGAGATACATTGACGCAATGCATCTCTATGAGGAAAGTTCAATGTCTTCATGCAGAGAGTGTAGACATTGAATGGCAGCCACACTGTGCAGCACTGCCACAGGAAGCACCTTTAGCAGCCATCTGAGGAGTGGCCAGTGGATTTATTACTAGGCTTTAATGTAAACACTGCATTTTCTCAAGAAAGACATGTTTACTGCAAAAAGCCTGAATGGAATGATTATACTCACCAGAACAAATACAATGAGCTGTAGTTGTTCTGGTGATTATAGTGTCTCTTTAAGATTTTTGTGCCGTCACGCATTATTTAGAGCTTCCAGCCTAAGCTGCATGGCCCTGTGTGAGATCTGAAGGTGTCTGATCTGCTCCACTGCATCCACATGGTATTGTGAAACTCTGTTGCCTTCAGGGGCGTTTTAGCCGCAAGGCAAACAAGGCATTTGCCTTGGGCGGCATTTTCCAGGGGGCGGGAAAAAAAACGCCGCCCCCAAATGCCTAGGGCTAATGCCTTGTTAGCCTTGCGGCTAACTGGGCTGCCGGTCGGGCTGATGGGCTGGGCGGGCGGCTGGCGAGGGAGCTCTTCCTCTGAGCACTCTGCTCAGCTCCCTCGCGCGCTGCAGAGTGAGGCTGGGAGCCGGAATATGACGTCATCTTCCGCCAGCCAGCCAGCGCACAGCAGCCTGCAAGACCGGCAGCCACTGGACCACCAGGGAGAAAGAGACCTCCCCCCAGCATTCCCAAAGGTAAGGAGGCTGGGGGGTAGGTTAAATTAATTATATTATATATTATTATATTATATTATATATTATATATTATATTATATTATTATATATTATATTATATTATATATTATATATTATATTATATTATTATATATTATATTACATATATTATATTATATAATATTATATTATATAGTATATTATTATATATTATATTATTATATATTATATATTATATATTATTATATTATATATTTTATTATATATTGTATTATATTATATATTATATATTATATTATATATTATATATTATATATATATTATATTATATATTATATTATATATTTATATTATATTATATTATATATTATATATTATATATATGAGAGTGTCTGTGTCTGACAGAGAGTGTGTGTGTCTGACAGTGAGTGTGTGTGTCTGTTAGTGAGTGTGTGTGTCTGCTAGTGAGTGTGTGTGTGTCTGCTAGTGAGTGTGTGTGTCTGTTAGCTAGTGTATGCGTATCTGTCAATGAATTTGTGTGTGTGTGTATTTAGAAGGCGGGACGGGGGGGAGGGTTGGGTGGGGGTGTCGCGAGGGGGTTTGGGGGAGAGGGGCGCCTGAGTTTTGTCCTGCCTAGGGACTGGTTGCCTTCACCCTATCAGTAATGGTTGTCAGCTCCTCCCACACCACCGTCGGGTTGGCACAGAAAAAGGTGCATATATTGACAATGAGATTCACGATGTTGCCTTTGGTTGCCAGAGCCCCCCGCACCCCCACCCCATTCCTCTAGCTGTAAGTGGATATTAGGGTGGTCAGCCCTAGGTACGGCATCAGGTGCATCGGAAGATGAGCTGAGATGGTCCACCTTCACAGACATCTTTGGCCTAGGTCTCACCTGAAAGATGTCTCTGATGAGAGGGTTTTGAGCTTCTTGGTATCAGGGGCATCAATGGGGTCAAGTTGTGGCTTGATAGGTGAGGAATATAGGTTTTTGTTATAGCAGTTTCACCCTGAAATTTTTATTTCTTATACTTTTTTTTATTAAAAAAATGACAAACTCCAGTACAAAGCACTTTGGTAAGCTGAATTGTGTCTATAGTGTGCCTATAACCTGCCTGATAAGTTTCACCCCTACATGCTTCAATGCAACATCAAAAACAAATTGCAAAATTCAATCCATAAATAGCCATACTGGGACTATAGCGACTGGGGAATTTTTCTTTAACTTTGTAGTTTGTTTTTCAGTTCTCTACACTAAATTCTTTCATATAGGAAATAAACTATTGAGGTTTAATTATTAATCTGTGACATGTAGTGAATTGAAACATTCATTTTAAATTATAGACAAGCATAATTGATTTGATAAAGTAGTAAAGAATATTTGAGCCTACATTTTGCAAATTGGATTGTAATGCTTTACAATTTGGTGTTTAGTGAATAACATTGTGTATGCATACTCATCTATTTTGTATTTTGTTATTTATTAGGGAAGTTTAATTTATTTGCACAAAATGTTTCAGTTTCACACCAATTGCTATACATCTTCCCACCCCTTACCTACTGCTTCACCCTCATTTCCTACATAAAAAGCAAACTTATGGATTCTAAAAGTTTGCCCATTCATTCTTTGTCCAGACTCATACTTGCACATTGCCCCAACAAACAGTAAATTTAAATCTACTAATATGTGTCAAGACTAATTAACATTTTACTGGGGAGTTGAGACTAGCAACATTCTGCCAAAATTTATAAGGCAGTCGAAATTCTCGATACTGTGAGAAGAGTAGTAGAAACTGACCTCAAATGATAAATACATAAATAACGGCAAGTCATATTTGAAACTAGAAATAAAGGGGGGCGGGGCCCGACCGCCATGCTGACCGGTCGCGGGTTGGAGAGGCTCCTACCAGATTTGGTTTCAAAACCCAAGCAACACAGCAATACCAGCGACCGAAGGTTGTCACGAGTATCCAGGCGGTTGCCGGAGCCACTGCAGTCCCCGAGATCGGGAGTTTCGGAGCCCCTGTGGGCGACATGAGGCTTCGGGGTCTGCGGCCTATGAGGGTGAAGAGCGGGGCGGACAGCCGCCGTCCTGTTTGCAAGCCTGGCTGCTGTGCAACAGGCTTGTGATGTGCCTCGCGGGTCCCGCTCCCCCCCCCCCATGGATCAGCTTGTATAGGCCTTGTATAGGCCTCACTGATGGCCACAAGGAACCAGTGGCGGCATGGTACCGAGCACACACAGCACGGAGGGGCTTCTAATCACTGGTGAGCGGAATGAACGGACCACACAGCGTATCTGTCTGTGGGGACACCCCAGAGATATCAGGCTGCCAGACCAGATGACCCACCTTGCAGGGCACCAGTGGACTTTACCAGAAACCTCGGCTTACCTGGCTGACTGTATGTTGTATGTTATGTTGCAATCCATTTTTGCTTTAACCCTTTTCTGCCATGATAGGCATATGCATCTTCGATTCTTATGTGATGTTGTGCTAAAATCTAAACTCAGTAGATTGTGTTTATAGCATGAACAAACTTATTGTTACATGAATAGTCAGTCTTGGGAGTCTACCAGATTACTCTAATTTCATTTCCTCTAAAACTTGTGTACTACTCAACATGTCCCTCCTGTTTGCAAGCCTGGCTGCTGTGCAACAGGCTTGTGATGCGCCTCGCGGGTCCCGCTCCCCCCCCCCCATGGACCGGGGGGGTTATCCCGGTCCTCACCGGAGGAAAATATCGCCTTACACTGGCCCAACATCTAGCCTACCTGACACTGTGCATCTTGCGCCTGAGCATCAAAATGGTGGCAACGCGGCCAATACCGCGCAACACAACTTCGCCTGCCCGCAGACAGGAACTACAGCCTGCTGAGAATAACTCCTACCTACAACTCACAAGCCTGAACACAAGTGATGGCCCATCTTGGAAGTCTCTGTCTACCTACTCACGGAGGTGGCTTGGCTGCCGCGATTGCCTTCCTGCACCTAAAGATCAGCTTGTATAGGCCTCACTGATGGCCACAAGGAACCAGTGGCGGCATGGTACCGAGCACACACAGCACGGAGGGGCTTCTAATCACTGGTGAGCGGAATGAACGGACCACACAGCGTATCTGTCTGTGGGGACACCCCAGAGATATCAGGCTGCCAGACCAGATGACCCACCTTGCAGGGCACCAGTGGACTTTACCAGAAACCTCGGCTTACCTGGCTGACTGTATGTTGTATGTTATGTTGCAATCCATTTTTGCTTTAACCCTTTTCTGCCATGATAGGCATATGCATCTTCGATTCTTATGTGATGTTGTGCTAAAATCTAAACTCAGTAGATTGTGTTTATAGCATGAACAAACTTATTGTTACATGAATAGTCAGTCTTGGGAGTCTACCAGATTACTCTAATTTCATTTCCTCTAAAACTTGTGTACTACTCAACATGTCTGTCAGAACACACTACGTTCTACACCTTTTCTCCCAGATCAGACCTTTTCTTGCATTTTACAATATAAAAATGTGCTGTCTAACTGAATGCCATGACTATGATTCTTAACCCTGTTATTTACCTGCTTGGAAGTGCTGTCGTGGCCTACAAAGCTTTGTTGTTATCACTTGCACAATATAAATAAAGAATAAAAAAATAAAAAAAATAAAGTTAAAATAAAAAAATAAACCATAATTGCATACAGGAAAGAAATATAAACATTTAAAGACCTGGATGACCTAAAACAAAAAAGGAAAAAATGTATAAAACATGAAAAAAAAGGTTAAAAACAGGTTATCTAGGTTTAAAACGGCGTTGGGTATGGTGAGTTTTAGATGATATCCACCTTAGCGAGTTGTTGCTTGGCCTCTATAGGTGAGTCCTAAGTCCTAGGTGTACATTTTATGTTTATATGTTCCCCTCAGCTTTGTTAGATATTTTAGAATCTTTTATATCCTTATATATTCTTTTCAACTAGTATCTTGCATATCAGTGAAAACACTTGTCACTTGGCTGTAACCAAAAATTAATAGACTTTGAAGAAGGTTTGAGTGACCTTGGTATTTAAGTCACATTGTTTCCTGTAGGCTCAAACAATAGTGATCTTGCCTGCAAAGATTATGCGGAGATAACCTGTTGCGGTTACAATGTGGTAAGTGATGATTTTTCTCAGGCCCCAACCCATGCACCCTTTCAATAATGAGTGGGTTGTCGGTGTGAAAGAGCAAGTGAAGATCCATGGGACATAGAATAGACATAGAAACATAGAATGTGACAGTAGATAAGGACCATTCTAGTCTGCCCAATTTTCTAAATACCTGTATTAGTTTCTGGCCTTATCTTATAGCTAGGATAGCCATGTGCCTATCCCACTCATGCTTAAACTCCTTCACTGTGACATCTAGACGTGGTCGCCCCAGAAGTGCCCAACAGGGGATTTGAAACTGAGGCCTCAAGCCTGATTTCCTGCTTCTAAGCTCCTATTTCAGCTCATGTATCAGCCTGAAGTCTGATCTTGTCTTAACTGCAGCACTTCACCAGTGGCTCTCACCTGACTATCTAAGTCCACCTTCATCAGATCAGTATTAGTTGGGTATTTAAGCACTGCCTCGCCCTGGGAATTTTGTCAGTTCATTGACATGTTAAGACCATAGTTGGCTCAATTTAACTAATTCAGGTAGTCCATTATGGCAGAGGTTATTCCTCCAACTACAGTTCTTCAAATCATCAATATTCACTTGAAGAAGAAATATTTGTGCTGTCTGTCTGTGTTTGGAGTTGGAACTGGACTTCTGAAAAAAGTCTTCGTAAATGCTCTGCCTTTGCTCCAGCCCATTCAGACATTAAATAAATCAGAAATATTTTTGTATTTCTTCTATTTTTGAATTATAATTGTGCCACAATACTGTAATGCTTTCAATATTTAGATTTACTCACCCAGTTGAGAACACTGTATGAATGAGGGGCTATAGGGGGGACTAGTGGCAAACATTGTTCTTCCAGTGGTAGGAAGGAAGAGGTGTTCATGAGTTGGGTCATAACTGTTATTTTAAAAGTAGATTTGAAAGATTTAGATGTCCATGGTGGTTTTGGTTTGCTTGTTAATTTTTCCATGTTTCATAATGATGATAATGTTAAATAACAAAATGGACCAGACTTACCATGCACTCAAGAATTCAGGTCACCCATAGGTATAGTGCGCTATCCCATTAATTAAAAGAAAACACCGAGTCAGTAAAAATGTGTGTTAAATGATGTACAGCACCCCAAAATGTAAATGCCAATCAAACTTGCTTGAGGACAGGGAGGTCAGCAGAAGATGCGGCAGGGAAACATGATGCACAGTTTCTGTGGGAAGAACTGTTGGTTGATGGCCTGCAATGGTGGGTGGGCTAGGCCCATAGTAGAATCAAAGGGAAGGACTATGTCCATTTAAAATCAAACACGAGGACAGGTGCTCCATCAGATTGAGTTCTGTTAAATTTGGAGGCCCCTAATCCCCTACTATTTCCCATAACAACCCACTATTGCCCCTAGCCACCCATCACAGGTCATTACTGACCCTAATCTCCCACCGCAGGTGCTAACCCCCCCACTATGGGTCCTGACCTCTTACTACTGCCCCCGCTCCTACCACTTCCCCTTACCTCCTCCTAATGCCTCTGACCCCCACTGCAGGTCCTAACCTACCACTTTAGCCCCTAAGCCCTCACTTTAGCCCTTAACCCTCCACTACAGATTCTAACTCCTTATTTAATCCTCTTACTGCTCACTACACCCCTTAACTCCCCGCCGACCCTAACATTCACTACTGCCCTATCCATCACTACTGCCTCTAACATTCACTACTGCCCTATCCATCACTACAGTCCCTTACCCTGACTGATGCCTTTAAACCCTCACTACAGCACCTAAACTCCCCCAACCCCAAGCTATATTGGGCTGATGGGGAGCTAACTTGAATCTCTCTTCTCATATTGTACTAAATGGAAATTCAACAACGTCCTACATAAATTTACCACACATTGCCACACATAACACTCACTGCGGCCCAAATGTATCACTCGCAGCTTCTCACACGGCCACACATACCGCTCACAGCTACCCACACGCAGACACTGACAGCTATACAAACAATACAAAGCCCTATACATCACGCACATAAAGCCACAATATACACTTTACACATAGCTACAACACTTTCAGCTACCCTACACAACACACACACCCACACCGCACATCCACTAAAAATTATTAAAAATATTCACATTACATAACAATAAAATTAAAATAGGGGAAGAATTTCCTGGTTTACACCCTAATAAAATGGGCTGTGCATGCCTATGTGCACATGTGGTGGCTTTACTGGAGTCTGGGCAAATGAGCTGCCCAAGCAGACCCAGCAACGAACGTTAATACTGGCCAAATGGTCAGGCTTCTGTAGAAACCGTCCCTCAGGGATTGGGCATATGTGATGTCATGACATGAGCGGATCATATGAGTAGGACATTGTGATGTCACTACATGGGGGGCGGCAAATAATGTTTTTGCCTAGGGCGGTACAAATCCTTGCACTGGTCCTGAATGCACGGTCTGGGTAGTCCAGTGGTAATACGCAGACGTCAGGCAGTTCAGTATATAAAAATAACGGGCAAAATATTATAACTAGAAGATTATATAAACAAACCAAGTAATGTGATCACATACCATGAAAAGCCGCATCTTGATCACACATGTCTGTGATGAATATGTTCATGGTCAAAATAACATTGTAACATAGTAATCTAAGTGGAACAATTAATCAGGATTATCAAGTCTAACCATTAGTGATGTCGCAAACATAAAATTTTCGGTTTGCGAACGGCGAACGCGAACTTCGGCTAATGTTCGCGAACGGGCGAACTGGGCGAACCGCCATAGACTTCAATAGGCAGGCGAATTTTAAAACCCACAGGGACTCTTTCTGGCCACAATAGTGATGGAAAAGTTGTTTCAAGCGGACTAACACCTGGACTGTGGCATGCCGGAGGAGGATCCCTGGCAAAACTCCCCCTGAGCGGTGGGTGGGGGCCCTAAACAAAAATAATGGGGGGACCTAATGTATAATAAAGACAGGTTACTGGCTATGGGAGGATAATAAAGACAGGTTACTGGCTATGGGAGGATAATGTATAATAAACACAGGTTACTGGCTATGGGGGGGATAATGTATAATAAACACAGGTTACTGGCTATGGGAGGGATAATGTATAATAAACACAGGTTACTGGCTATGGGGGGATAATGTATAATAAACACAGGTTACTGGCTATGGGGGGATAATGTATAATAAACACAGGTTACTGGCTATGGGAGGGATAATGTATAATAAACACAGGTTACTGGCTATGGGGGGATAATGTATAATAAACACAGGTTACTGGCTATGGGGAGAATAATGTATAATAAACACAGGTTACTGGCTATGGGGGGATAATGTATAATAAACACAGGTTACTGGCTATGGGAGGATAATGTATAATAAACACAGGGTACTGGCTATTGGAGGATAATGTATAATAAACACAGGTTACTGGCTATGGGCGGAAAATGTATAATAAACACAGGTTACTGGCTATGGGGAGGATAATGTATAATAAACACAGGTTACTGGCTATGGGGGGATAATGTATAATAAACACAGGTTACCGGCTATGGGGGATAATCTATAATAAACACAGGTTACTGGCTATGGAGGATAATGTATAATAAACACAAACACAAAAAAATAAAAATGACGAATAGGGGGCGGACTGAACATCGCATCTGTTCGCCATCCGTGGCGAACGTGAACAAGCTATGTTCGCCAGGAACTATTCGCCAGCGAACCGTTCGGGACATCACTACTAACCATTCATAAATCTGTTTATGTGCTTGATCCAAAAGAAAGGGGAAAAACCCAATTTAATGTGATTTTCCAAAACAAATAGGAACTACTTTCTTTATTCCAATATGGCAATCAGATATCTCCTTTATCTAACAATACGCTTCTATACATATTAACTATTATATTTTTGTATATTCTTTTTAAAAAAATCTTTCAGGCAATATTAAAAAATCTCTAAAGAATCTGGGCAAACAATCTGTTTAGATAGAGAATCCTACATCTTTATCTTTCTTACAGTAAAGAGACATTTACTCTGCTGTAGGCATCTGTTTTCTTCAAGTATCAAAGAATTACCTATTGTCACGTGTATACTCCTATCACCATATTTTAGTTTTATACAGGCTGGTTTTGGAAGAAATAACAGGCGCACACATCACAACACCTCTGACTGCTCTCCTCCCCCACCCCAGATTTACTCTCATAAGAACACATTTCAGGAACAGAGACGTACACTGACAGACACACATAAAAAAAGATGCATTCTAGACATAGTAACAGTTACACATTTACAGATATAATCACTGTTACAAATCGCTATTTGTAACTGGCCCTTTAAATGGAAAATTGCCCTGCCTCCCTGGATTGTGGAGAAGCCTATTTGCCAGCCTCCTTCCTCATGACTATGGCCCCTGGAAGATTGTGCCCCTGAAAACTTATTAACTTTTATTGGGTGTGTATGGCCCTTTAAGAACCGTCTGGGGACATATTGTGACTTTGCTGAACAATACCCCTTTAAGACTATGTCCCCAGACCTGTAAAATAACTTGCCCCTGGCTCTCTTCCACTTGGTTCAGTAAATAGGGCTTACTGAACCAAGTACCACACAGGCGGACCACCCAGAAGTTAAAGTGTGCAGGCAATTTACCTCCCAGGCTGTGAGGTTACTGCAGGCTAATTGCACGTGGCGGCGGCCATCTTTGTTCATTCGAATGCGGTCAGCGGTGTATGCTAAAGATTCTGTGGAACTGAAATCGGCTACACATTTTACCGAACACCGCTGACCCTTACCTTCTTCTACACTTCGTTTTTCAGCTCCAGAGACTAAGTCCCGTTCGAAATGTGACTTAGTCGTTTTTCGGCATGAAATTGACCGGCCGCACAGCCCAAATCTATGGAACTGTTTTGGGCAGGAAATTGTGCTTGCGGTCGGTCATAAAGGGACCTCCAGCTAACTTTTGATCCGCTGGAGGGATTTGGCTGATTTTTGGAAGTGTTTATGTTTGATGTATGCTGAGTCTGAATATGTAATTTGGAGATTGAATGTATAGTTTTAAAGTTACAGTGTATGTGTGAAAACTGTATTTTTACTGTATGCTATAATTAGGTTATATGTTTATCTGAGGGGAGGAGACGTGGGGGTGGTACCATGTATGTGATTGGTTAATTTCAACCTCCCCCTGGGAGTGTCCTGTGTGTAACTTTTTGTAATAAAAAGCAGGCTGGGTGTCCCAGTCCTCAGTTCTTCTTGACCCTTCAAAACGTAGCCTTGTCTCGTTATTGGAGGGAATTGCTGTATCACACTGGGGATTGCTATGCTCTGCATATTCCCCTGACCTTAATCACTTAGCTCTTTTAAGAGCTTGTTCCTGTTACGCTCTCCTGGAGGAGAGGTCTTCCCCACACGGTCCTGGAGGACAGAAGCCGATCCAGGGTGGAAGGAAGACGGCGCGGTTCCAGTTAAGCTACGGCGGTTGTGGAGCCTGCGGTGGTTGTGGTGTCGTCTGCAGTGCTTGGAGTCCTCTGAGAGCGCTAGGAGCATCCGTCAACGGAGGGTACTCGGTCGGAGTACACGGAGCTCCGTTACAATCACACACACGTGCACACTGCCAGAACACACAAGCATACTATTAGCCATACACACTAATACCAATACACACTACCTGACACATTACCATATTTACATCATAGAAGACACACACAGAAATACACTGCAAGACGTAGACATAAAAATGTTGACATATACCTTGTTTTTTTGCCTCCTTTTTCTTTGCATACCGTATGGTGCAGGAAGGTGGTTCAGTGGGGGCCTGACTGTTATCTCAGGCTAAAAGCTACTTGTTCATTCTGTAGCGGAGCTCCCTGTACCACGGCTGGGTACCTCCATCAAGGAGGTTCCTAGCTGGAACCGGGAAAACCTCAGCGCTTCTGCCCTTGTCACTGAGGCCTGACTGGGGTCCTCCTGGAACCCCTCCACCCTGGAACAGAATAGGGGACTAGCTCTCTTCCCTCCCAGGGCCTGTACGACACACAGTCCTGGGACTTTCCCCGCTGAATCCTCCACGAGCTGGAACAAAGTGCTGAGCAATGATTAGCCCTTTCCCTTCCCAGAAACTAGACAACACATAGTTCTGGGAGTACAACTAATTTTCATGAGCCAAACTCTGCCTTTTATGCTAGGACCCCAGCATGGGGTCTCCATTGTATTCAACGCAAGCCCCTCACAGAAATCTCTGGGCCTGGGAGATAATTGAACTAATGACGTGTAAGCTAGTTATATCCAAGGAACAGAGTCCAACACAAAATATAAAAACATAAAAGTACACCAAAACATAATAAAAACATACAATAAACCCACAAATACATCCCTAAATAGCCCTGATCTGAGCAACCAAGTTCTCCAAAATAGCGCTCAGATCCATGCAGTGTAGAGGACCGTGTTGAAGTTCTGACCAGCCACACATGTGATCCTATGCCTAAAATAGTTCCAGGGTGTTTGGTGCTTTTGCTAGTCTACTTTTGGGAGCTCCTGCGTACGAAATACTGGGTGCTCCGTCTGGCTCTCAGGTAGCGTTTGTCACAAACACCGAAACCAAACATGCCGACAGAACACAGAAACAGGAAGTGCAGTACCGGTCCTTAGAGTAGCCGGGCTGTGCACAGTGGTGTATCCTGGTTTTGTGCTGCCCTAGGCAGAACAAAACTCAGGCGCCCCCCCCCCCCCCCGTGCACCACCCCCACCCAACCTTTACCCCGCCCCGCATTCTAAATACACACACACATTCACTGACAGATAAGCATACACTAGCTAACAGAAACACACACTCGCTAACAGAAACACACACACTAACAGACAAACTCACACTCAGTAACAGACAAACTCACACTCAGTAACAGACAAACTCACACTCAGTAACAGACAAACACACTAACAGACACACACTAACAGATACACACTAACAGACACACACTAACAGACACACACTCACTCACTAGCAGACACAAACTATCAGACACACACACTCACAGGCAAACACACACACACACACTAACAGACACACACAGTCAGACACACACTAACAGACACACAGTCAGACACACACTCACAGGCAAACACACTAACAGACACACACACTAACAGACACACACACTAACAGACACACACACTAACAGACACACACTAACAGACACACACTAACAGACACAGACATCCACACTAACAGACTCACTAACAGACACAGACACCCTCACTAACAGACACACACTCACTAACAGACACACACACACTCACACTCACTAACAGACACACACACACTCACTCACTAACAGACACACACACTCACACTCACTAACAGACACACACACACTCACACTCACTAACAGACACACACACACACACACACTCACTAACAGACACACACACACTCACTAACAGACACACACTCACTAACAGACACACACACTCATTAACAGACACACACTCACACTCACTAACAGACACTCACACTCACTCACATAAACATTTTTTTATTTACTTTAACCCCCCAGCCTCCTTACCTTTGGGAATGCTGGGGGGGTCATCTTTCTCCCTGGTGGTCCAGTGGCTTCTGGGCGGTCGGGCGGCGCTGCTTGGCGGGCGGCGAGGGAGCACTTCCTCAGCTCCCTCGCGCGCCGCATAGTGAGGCTGGGAGGCGGAGCCGGAATTTGACGTCATATTCCGGCTCCCAGCCTCACTCTGCGGCGTGCGAGGGAGCTGAGCAGACAGCTCAGAGGAAGTGCTCCCTCGCCCACCGCCCAGCAGCGCCGCTTGACCGCCCAGCAGCCCAGCATGTCTGTTAGCCGCAAGGCTTGGGCATTTGGGGGGCGGCTTTTTTTGCCGCCCCCTGGAAAATGCCGCCCAAGGCAAATGCTTTGTTTGCCTCACGGCTAATACGCCCCTGGCTGTGCACACAGAGAGAAGTCAGAATATAAGCCAAAGTCAGAAGGAACCAGAGAGAGACAAGCCCAGGTCAAGGGTCAGAGAAAGCAGAATAAACGGTGAGACAAGCCGAAATTCAGAAACCAGACAAACTGAGAGAGCATACGCGCTATTGGTCAGATCAGAAGACCACAACAGGGCAAGAACACATGGAAGAGGTAGGTTTAAATATGCTTAGGAGGCTTCTGATTGGCTAACTTTCGATTGGAATTGACACATGGAAGTTATTTGACACTTTGTCCTGTGACATCCACTTTGACCTGTAACATCATATTTGCGCTCCAAGTCATGTGACTGATTTGGGCGCCTATTTAAGCATGCTGCACACAAGCGTGTAGCGTCAGAAACATTGCCGGAGGAACTGGGGACAGCCGTGAGTGGTGGGCAAGTATCAGAAACCGCTGCTCGCGGTGGACGGCAAAGTGAAGTTGACGCGAGCGGCGCACGGTTACCAAAGTTGGTGAGGAGTCAGATGAGTCTGCCATGAGTGGCCAGCAGAAGCCACCGCCCGGGAGGAGGAGGCAGGTGCGTGGGGAGGGAGCCTGACATTCGCTCCAAAAAGCGCTCTCCTGGCAGGTTGCAAAGTGGTTCAAAACCCCGGACCAAGTATTCCGTGAACCCCACACAGTCACCTCATGCTTAAACAGTTCCATAACATTCGTGGTTAAGTCCTGCTGAGGTGACCGGGGACCCACGAACTCCTGATGCCGAAATGAGTTCCATAGCAGTCGCGGCTAAGTTCCGTTGAGGATCATTCATGGGTTTGGTTCATGCGAACAGCCCCCAGGGAGCTAGCGTTTGGTTCCATTAATGAGAAGGTAAAGTGCCGAACCAAAGGCACCCAGGGAATGCTGCTAAAGCTGGCTGTGCCGGATAACTCCCAAACTGTGTCTCAGACCTGGGCCATGGTCGGTGGGCAGGAGGCCAGCTTCCACACTTCTCTAGGAGTCCGTGGCAAAAGTTCGTTGGAAGGAGGGTTTGTCACACATTCTTTGCTGAAGACATATAGCTCTACAATTCAATGCAGCTTTTTTCATTATGGGATTGACGTGACTTTCTCTCAGGAGGATATAGGCAGTCTGTACCAGACTATTTTACAGAGCCCACTATATACAGATCCACTCTGCAGTTCATTTAGTGGAGATATGCATAGTGCATAGTGTTACAGAAGGGCATAAGGCTGGACAGTGACCAGAATACCAACTGTACCAATGTAATGGTGGCCTTAGCAGTTACATACATTATAATATTAATATAATAATAATATAATAGTGTAAGCCATAAGGTGACTACAAGTTGGAGTCTCAGTGTCACACATGATAAATTTGGGGAAACTCACTGTTTATACATGATCTGCTTTTCAAATGTGTTGGAATCATACGAGCCCCTTATACTTGTAAATGTATCTTTATTTCAAAATTAAAACACTTGTTTTTAGCCCTAAAGTACTTTAAATTGCTGAAAAGATTTATGTAGAAGAGTGTGTCCTCTTTTTTTCATTTTGCAAAAAGTGCGGATTTCAATAGAAATTGACAGTCAATAAATCTCACTTAATTGACAGTTTTATAAATTAAGCAGCATACCTTGTTGGCTTTCAAGCACACATGTCCTGTTACTTCCTGATTTGTTAAGATCAGTGTTCCTAATACTATATTTAGTTTCTTTAAAAATGTATTATAAGCGCTAAAACCACTACAACTCAATGAAGTGATTATGGTACAAGTCTCTAGGTGTCAGCCCCCTCCCCCTCCCATTTTTCATACAAAAGCACTCAATCCAGGGCCCTCAGCAATCGATCTGATAATGTGAACGATTGCATCTGCATTGTTTGTCCGAAATGATCCAAATGAACCCTGGATGTCTACGATCAGCAGAACACTGGGATAACTCATCCATAGCTGTTGCAGATACACAGTCTAAGCAAATTAAATCTGCAACATTGTAAATGGAAGTTTCATTTCTGAAAAACAGCGCTTATATGTATATATTTTTTAATTAGAATATTTTAAGCAATGCAAGTTGATTATCAACTCAACACATTTCACAGCTTATTGAATAGATCTCTGCTGTTGTGTTGTGTAATTGTGCTCTCATTTATAATAACACTAAACACATTTTGTGATTACGAAAAGTACTTAATAATGTAATGAAACAAATTAAGAAAATGTATTTTACAATTCCATTTAAAGAAACATTATTTTGACATTACTATAACAAATGATAGCAATCTACGATAAAGCCACATTTATATATCCATTGTACAGCGCTACGCAATCTGATGGCGCTATATAAATAATAAAATTATAAGTAGATGTAATTATGATAAATGGATCTTATGTACTTTATCTAAAGCTCCTTTAAAATTAATGCGGGCACTGAATTATGCAAAGTATGTATATTTAGTACAATGCCTTTTCAGGGAAACAGCATTAACTTTCTGGAGTTAAGCTGGAAAATGTGTTATGTTTAAGTAGAACTCAAAAACATATAGATCCGTTCAATCACTCTTAGCTAATTTAAGTTGGCAATCCTCTCCAACATTGAGTGAACTATTATACTTTTAGTGTGAATAGTCAATCAATGCCTGGTTTAGGATCACTAATACATTATAGAGTTTGAGTGTTTTTTCTCCCATGTTCTAGGAATATGTAGGGAGAAACATGCTTTTTTGCTAATTTTGTTTAGTATTGAGTGATTCTGCATTAGTTGTTAAGAAGGCTAGTAATATCAATTTTATGTCATTAGCAGCGCAGAATGCCGGCCATGCTTTCTCATAGATCAATGGGTGCTGTCATATTTCTCTTTAATGTGGAAGGAATGATGATCATTTTATCTGTGCAATAGAGAGGTGGAGAAATCAAAACGCGCTGTCAGTGCCTTCCCTTCAGTGGTTTAAAATTCCAAGATGTATTTAGATTCCAAGTGACTTACTTTTAAAGAAAAGCGATAACGCAATTATGTCCATAAAAATATACAGCATAGAGATATGTGTCGTGTGTGTTTTCCCTAGATTGACACCTTTTTATTAAGATTCAGAAAAGCATATGGAAATCATGACTCATGCCACACACAAACAAACTCTTACATTGACAGGACCGATTTTACAACTCTATTGCTTTAGATGGAGAATTCGCAATAGTCCCTACTAACCTGAATACCCGAAATCCAGATTAACATAGCTGAAAAGAGACTATCAAGTTGAGAACTATCCAGTTTAACCTTTTTCACATATATTTTTGCTGTTGATTCAAAAAAATAAAACAGTTTGAAGTGCTTTACAATTTTACAACACATTAGAAAAAAAAAAAACCTCCTTCACATGGCAGTCAGATCTCCCCACTGGGTAAATGCGAGCCTTCGTGGGGATTATAGAGGGATTCCCTGTTCTGCTACATTCGTCTATATTCTGGGAAATTTCTCAGAAAAGGCTGTTTACATAAAAAAGCCTGAAGGGACATGCCATAGAAACCAGAACCACTCCATTAAGCTGCAGAGGTTCTGGTGACTACAGTGACTCTTGAAGAATTGTATGTTTTTTTGTTTTTGTTAAAAATACAGCTGCTTTTGTTTAAAAAAAAAAAAAGACTCCTAGCTTTTTTTTAGCTTGCTCCAAGATTCAAAAAAAATCTCTTCTCTTAGTCTCTTCAGGACACAGCTTCAGAAGCTCGTCTTGCCCTTAAGGACACAAGCATTTTTTGCTGTTTGTGTTCAATTGCAATTTGCATCTCTCTCATTTATTGTACCAACACATATAACATACCATTTTTTTGAAAAATTTGATGTGATATATGTGATATATATATATATATAAATCTATACTAATTTATTACAAAAAAAGGGAAAACTAAAAACAAAACAAATGCATTTTTTTCCCAAGTTCTGGCAATATTAACGTGTGCATAATGTGTCCAGCATAGGAAGAGTAATTCAAAATCAATTAATTTATGTTTCTTGATTTACAGAGAACATCATAAGTGTAGGATTTCAGTTTATTTTGAAACTACATGTCACAAATACAATTTTAATGTGAAACAATTTTTGAAGTTGGTATGTTTGTCTTGGAAGTTTAATACCATCGAGTATATATTTATATAAAGTAGGCATCACAGGCCGTTTACCCAAGGTTATTTTGACACTTTTTATGTCGCCATTTCACCTCCAATCTCTGCTAAATATTCTAGTAAATTTGTGTTTTACTCCAAATGGATTACCTTCCATTTGAGAAAGCAGACACTCCAGGGTATCTTATTAGGCATATATTATACCTTAACCTGCCACCATTTTTTCGCCAATTTATTTCAAATTTTGTGGTGAGAAAATACTTTATTTACAAACATGTTGCATTTTTGCTGGGTATTTCGTACATTTGATAAGTGTCACTGTCATAAATTCTCCCTAAGTGTGCTCAGTTACCTCTTCTAAGTAAAACAATATGCACAATGTATGACCTAGACACTATTTTGTGAAGTTACAGTGCTGTAAAAGAGACCTGTCAATTTCAGATTTTTAAGTGTGACTTTTCATAGGTGGTTTTGATGGCTCTGTGTTTTATATTTTGAAATATTTTAGCAGGCTGCTTATTCCAACTGCCTTTTTGACACAGTGCGTTTGTATTGTGTATTTTGCAAACCTTATGTGTGCTATGGCTTTATAATACTTCATATGTTGTTCAGCTATGTTGTCCGAGTACAGCAATATCCCCATATGTATCTTTTCCAGGTATATGTGGATGTTGAAGAGGCACATTTGAGACACAGCCATTGCAGTTTTTTTTTTCAAACTTTGAATTTTTACACTGTGTTCAAGTCCCATTTTGGAGTACTTTAGCAGGCTACATATATCAACTTCCCCATAAAGGCATTCCATTTCCTAAAGAAGACATCCCAGGATAATTCAAAAGGCATATTTTGAACCTTTGCCTGAAATAATTTTATGCTAGCTTGTACCAATTGTAGTGGTAATAAGCATTATTTTCTGCTTTTTGATACCCCCATATTTACCTTTGCCAGATATGAGGTCGAAGAGACACTTTTGAGATACAGCCATTTAAGTTTTTTTTTAACTTTTAATTTTTACACTGGGTCTATACCCCACTTTGGAGTTTTTTTAGAAGGTTTATTTTTCCAACTACCCCACAAAGGCATACCATTTCTTAAAGAAGACACACTAGATTATTTCAAAAGGCATATTTTGAACCTTGGCGTGAAATAATTTTTCCACTAGCTTGTACCAAGTGTAGTGGTAATAAGCATTTTTTTCTGCTTTATGACACACACAATGAGTTTGTAATATGTATTTTGCAATCCTTATGTGTGCTACGGCATTATAATACTTCATATGTTGCTCAGCTATGTCATCTGAGTACAGCAATACCCACGTATATACCTTTACCAGGTTTATGACAACATTGAAGGGGCACATTTGAGACACAGCCATTTAAGTTTGATTTTTTACGCTGGGTCCATGACCCACTTTGGAATTTTCTTAGCAGGTTTTTTTCCCCAATTACTTCTCAAAGGCATACCATTTTCTAAAGAAGACACCCCTGGGTGTTTAACAAGACATATTTTGAATCTTAGAGTGGGATAATTTTTTTTGATAGTCTGTACCAAGTGTAGAGGTAATAAGCATTTATTCCCTTTTTTAAACATTTTTTTTTTTACTTTTTAAAAGTAATCCCTAACTATTCTACACATTTTTAAGTAACTAAATAAATTTATCCCCTCAGGGGTTAAAATAAAAAAATCAGATCACTGCAGACAGTGATCAAAGGGGTTAAATTTTGTTTGAAAGAGGTGAGGCGGTGTGGGATTTTATTACTAACACTTTTTTTCCCTGCACACTGAGAGACAGATCTGCACGATCTGTCTTCCTGCACTGTCTCCCTGCACTAACATCTCACACAGAGCTGCAGGGAGACAGATCGGGTTTCACTGCAGTCCGTGTGATTGCTCTGACTCCCGGTCACAGCGATCACATGGGCAGCATTAGTGAGATTGCCTACAGCAGTGTGCCTCGGACAAGGAGACACACTGCAAGAATATTAACCCCACGATTGCAGCGACGTTGGCAATCTGGGGTTAATTTTAGTATTGGACGGAAATTTTCTGTCCTGTGTCCTAAACCCCTTAAGGACCAAACTTCTGGAATAAAAGGGAATCATGACATGTCACACATGTCATGTGTCCTTAAGGGGTTAAGGGGAGGACTGCAATGACGGAAAATTTCCATCCAGCGTCTTAAAGGGGATAATAACAGAGTCCCCTATCACCACAACCTGTCTAGCTTTTCTTACAGTCTCAACACCAATTGTACTAAGGGCTGGTTCTCTCGGCTGTTAGAAGGAACAGCTTCCTGCGGTGCAGCCACCCCTTGAGCTGATTCTCCTAACATCTTCACAACTTAATCTGTAAGGTTGCACAAAATTAGGACTAGCCAAACCTTTCCTCATCCCCTCCCCTTGCTACCATATGATACTGTTACCCAGCTATGTACCTGTTCTTCAGCTGTCATCTCATCCCACTCCATTAGAGGCCCCCATTCAACTCTGCTCAGTGGGCAGTAGAACCCTTTCAATATTGTCAATCTGTCTCAATGTTTCCATGTGCTTGAGTTAAGATATTGAGAGAGTCAGAAGGAAATTTCTCACTAGCTGTTTTTCATAACTTATGTATTCCATCCACATATTCATTTTTCCTACTCGCATCTGCACTTTTTTCGGTTCTGGAATATCTTTAAACCTGGTGCCGAAAATTATACTGCATGTTTAGGGAAGGCTCTTACCATTGATATATAGTGATGTCGCGAACATAACATTTTCGGTTCGCGAACGGTGAACGCGAACTTCCGCAAACGGGCGAACCCGGCAAACCACCATAGACTTCAATAGGCAGGCGAATTTTAAAACCCACAGGGACTCTTTCTGGCCAATATAGTGATGGGAAAGTTGTTTCAAGGGGACTAACTGGACTGTGGCATGCCGGAGGGGGATCTATGGCAAAACTCCCATGGAAAATTACATAGTTGATGCAGAGTCTGGTTTTAATCCATAAAGGGCATAAATCACCTAACATTCCTAAATTGTTTGGAATAACGTGCTTTAAAACATCAGGTATGATGTTGTATCGATCAGGTAGTGTAAGGGTTACGCCCGCTTCACAGTGACAGACCAAACTCCCCGTTTAACGCACTGCAAACAACCGAAAACAGTCCATTTGCACAACCGCAAATTTGCACAAGGTTGGATACCAAGCTATAATAGAGGACAAAACATAGTGCAAATATTGCTAATAAAATATAGTGAAAGTTGCCAGTGATCAGAATGCACTCACATATTCCAAGATAATAAAGCGTATTATAGGTGCCTCCCCTGATGGAAATGGGGGGTATGTTCCTTTTAAAAATTCCCTCCTCAAGTGATAGCCGATAGGGTATCCAGGTCAGTACGAAGTCTCACAGACAGCAGCCAAAGGAATACTTTAAAGGCAATTTATTCACTTGAAAAAGGTTAAATTGAATAAAATATAGTAAAAACAAATAAGAGATGCTGGTCCAAACTATATTTTATTAGCAATATTTGCACTATGTTTTGTCCTCTATTATAGGTACACTAGCAATATCCCAAAATATCCCATCAACTATATATTCCTGCAATTCGGTTATCAGCTGGGAGATAACCCTGGGAGGCCGTGTACCTATCAGTTAAGTTAAAGTTTTTGTGTTTTATCACTTTTCCACGGGTGATCGTGTTGTTTGTTAATTGGATACCAAGCTAGCCATGTCCCGTTCCTTGTCCTCACTGATGTCATTGAAGGTCTCTTCCTCCACCCAGCCACGTACAACACCAAGGGTCCCCGAAAGGTAACAACAAGCCCCCTGTATTTTTTTTTTTAAATGTACACTACTGTTACACCAGATATGAGTTGCACTGGTGTGACACTGTGCCCTGGCAGGCCCTGAAACGCACACGTGTGAAGGAAACTGACTGCTATTATATTACAGTCAAAAAAGGTTTTTTAAATGCAAGCTATTGTGACACCAGATATGAGTGGTGGCACTGGGCAAGTGGGCACAGTATACGCCGTGAGCCTGACACACACGCTGGCAGGCAGGCATTGGCAAATTAGATTACACAGGAAAAAAAAAGCAGACCGACGTTCTAGCCCTAAAAAGGGCTTTTTGGAGTGATGTCCTTACAGGAGAGATCAGATGAGTCCTTCAGGACTGTAGTGGACACTGAATACACTAGCCTAGCTATCGATTTTCATATTAAACCAGCAGCAGCTACACTGTCCCTCCTCTCACTAAGAATGCAGCTTCCGGGGGGCGGGGCCTAGCTGTCATGGAGGAAAGACGCACGTCGTGTGAGCTCCCTCAATATCTCACTTTAAGCAGCTATCAACAAGTGAATTTCACCCCAGAAGGGGATGACCCAGCAATGTTGCTCCTACCTGACCGACCCGACATGCTTAAGGTAGATGGTAATCAGTCACACGGGCAAACAAGACAGGAAAGGGTTAAAGATAAATTCAGAGTCAAGAACAAAGCCATGGTCAATACCAAAATAAACAAAATAGATCAAGGAACGCACTAAAGGGTACTGACACAGAAACCACGATAGGACAAAGTGGATAGGGCTAGGGAAGTTTAAATATCCTTTCACATTTGATTGGCCCACGTCATGCCTACGCCCCCAAAACATTCGTGTGTGGGGGTGCTGGAATGAAGTGGGCCAATGGGAGCCTGAATCAACTTTTGGCTCCCACTGCCCCTTTAAGAGCGAGCTCGTGACTCGAGCCGTGCTCCTAGTGCAAGGCGGGCCACGTGACCGATCACTGCGGTCAGTGCACGCGGCTAAGTCAGAAGAGGAGATCAAGCCACATGCGGCTCGTGTGGAGGCAGGAGTGATCCAGCCACGTGCGGCTCAAGCTTAGGAGCCAGGTCGGTCCCAGGATAAGGTAAATACAGCCACAACCACTTATCCCAATCACACACCTTTCCTAACATCCTATCCCATTAAAAGCATATTACCGCGTATTTAATAAAACAGATAGACCCCCTACTTCATCCAGGTTACCGATCGATGGTTCGATATTCTGAGCCCTCTCTGATTTACTGTACACGACTATTCGATATTCCCACAAATTTTATATAGCATTTTATGTTTGTTTCAGACCACCTTAAAAATATTGGATATCGCTAAAAATCATGATCACTATATACTTTCTCTACAAACCTCTAAAACTAACCAAACTACTCATCCATCCGCTATACTATTTAGAACTAGAACTAGTGCCCAGTTAAAATACTTGACTCTTACTTACCCACACTCAGTCATGCCACACACATTTCACCACTACTCTCACTGAATCCCTCTGACTACAGCTAAATTCATCTTCTACATCAGAACACTACTCCTAAGATTGGGTTGTATCCATGTCTCGGGTCTTTCATTTAGAATAGGGGCAGCTTCGGTCTCCTTTAACACTGACACTCCAGTGCATATTATTAAAAGATTGGGCAGATGGAAATCCTCAGTCTACAACCGATATATTCCTCATCCCGAGAAAGAAATGAGGAAAGCTTTTAAAAGTTTGGCTTTGTAAATTTGATGCAATAAGTGTGTTTTTCTTTAATACCTTTTCACCCTCTTTGCATGAACCTGATTTACATATATTACTAATATGTTTCTGAACATATATATTATATTATTCACTCACTTACTCACTCACTCTCTGGGCTGGCCTCAGACATCATGCTGCCTATGTCCAACGATAAATAACTATGGGGGATAATGTATAATAAACACAGGTTACTGGCTATGGGGGGATAATGTATAATAAACACAGGTTACTGGCTATGGGACGGATAATGTATAATAAACACAGGTTACTGGCTATGGGGGGGATAATGTATAATAAACACAGGTTACTGGCTATGGGGGGATAATGTATAATAAACACAGGTTACTGGCTATGGGAGGGATAATGTATAATAAACACAGGTTACTGGCTATGGGGGGATAATGTATAATAAACACAGGTTACTGGCTATGGAGGGATAATGTATAATAAACACAGGTTACTGGCTATGGGGGATAATGTATAATAAACACAGGTTACTGGCTATGGGGGGGTAATGTATAATAAACACAGGTTACTGGCTATGGGAGTTATAATGTATAATAAACACATGTTACTGGCTATGGGAGGATAATGTATAAGAAACACAGGTTACTGGCTATGGGGGGGGGGGGTAATGTATAATAAACACATGTTACTGGCTATGGGAGGGATAATGTATAATAACCACAGGTTACTGGCTATGGGAGGGATAATGTATAATAAACACAGGTCACTGGCTATGGGAGGATAATGTATAATAAACACAGGTTACTGGCTATGGGGGGGTAATGTATAATAAACACAGGTTACTGGCTATGGGAGTTATAATGTATAATAAACACATGTTACTGGCTATGGGGGGATAATGTATAATAAACACAGATTACTGGCTATGGGGGGGATAATGTATAATAAACACAGGTTACTGGCTATGGGAGGGAAAATGTATAATAAACACAGGTTACTGGCTATGGATGGATAATGTATAATAAACACAGGTTACTGGCTATGGGGGGATAATGTATAATAAACACAGGTTACTGGCTATGGAGGGATAATGTATAATAAACACAGGTTACTGGCTATGGGAGGATAATGTATAATAAACACAGGTTACTGGCTATGGGGGATAATGTATAATAAACACAGGTTACTGGCTATGGGGGGATAATGTATAATAAACACAGGTTACTGGTTGTGGGGGATAATGTGTAATAAACACAGGTTACTGGCTATGGGAGGTAGAATGTATAATAAACACAGGTTACTGGCTATGGATGGATAATGTATAATAAACACAGGTTACTGGCTATGGGGGGATAATGTATAATAAACACAGGTTACTGGCTATGGAGGGATAATGTATAATAAACACAGGTTACTGGCTATGGATGGATAATGTATAATAAACACAGGTTACTGGCTATGGGGGGATAATGTATAATAAACACAGGTTACTGGCTATGGAGGGATAATGTATAATAAACACAGGTTACTGGCTATGGGAGGATAATGTATAATAAGCACAGGTTACTGGCTATGGGAGGATAATGTATAATAAACACGGGTTACTGGCTATTGGAGGATAATGTATAATACACACAGGTTACTGGCTATGGGAGGATAATGTATAATAAACACAGGTTACTGGCTATGGGGGATAATGTATAATAAACACAGGTTACTGGCTATGGGGGGGATAATGTATAATAAACACAGGTTACTGGCCATGGGGGGATAATGTATAATAAACACAGGTTACTGACTATGGGGGATAATGTATAATAAACACAGGTTGCTGGCTATGGGGGATAATGTATAATAAACACAGGTTACTGGCTATGGAGGATAATGTATAATAAACACTAACACAAAAAAAATAATAATACAAAAAAATAAAATAAAATGAATGCAGCTTCAGAATTAATCTAAATTGTATGCTGTCTAGGAGGTGGGAGGGTCTGTGAGGGAGGGTCTGCTGCTGATTGGCTGGAAGGTGTCTGCTGACTGTGAGGTACAGGGTCAAAGTTTACTCAATGATGATGAATAGGGGGCGGACCGAACATCGCATATGTTCGCCGTCCGTGGCGAACGCGAACAAGCGATGTTCGCCGGGAACTATTCGCCAGCGAACCGTTCGGGACATCACTATTGATATATAAAATTATATTTTATCATGCAAATTAATACCCCTTTTTTGTACATGACAGCACCTAACTAGCCCTTGCTAGCTAACTAGCCATTTTATACTGTTGCCTAGTCTGATATATGTAAGTGTTCTATTTCATTAAATGTTATCCATAACTTTAAACATGTTTAATGTGTAAATGGCTTGTGGGTTCCTTAGTTTTAAAATGCATGACTTTACATTTATCTGTATTGTATCCAATCTGCCGCTTGTCTGCCCAGTTCATCAATTGATCCAAATCCATCTATAGAGAAGTTATATCATGCTCAGACGATTATTTCAAAGCCTAGTATTGTGTCCTCTGCAAATGCTGACAAATGACTTCCAATGCCTTTTTCAAGATCATGCATAAACAGATTGAAGACAAGTGGACCCAGGGCAGAACCCTCTGGCTTATTTAACACTTATTTTGTCCAATATCAACATTTTCCATTAACAGCATAGTTCAAGCATGTCTAAAGATTGTGCTTGTTGGGGATTGTTCCCTGGTGTCCCTATAAGTAGACCTAAAAATTGGGACTGTGCCGCAAAAATCAGGACACTTTGGGGGGCTTTAAGCTGGGGCATATGAGGGGGAATATAGTTCCCATATGTAAATACTTGAATTCTAATCAGTCTGCATGTGTATATTTTAGAAAATAATAGAATAGTATTGTAGCAGCTATACAGTTGCAGTTTATTTTGCACTTTAAATATTTAGGGCTATTCATAAATATTTTTCTAATATATCAGGGGGAACTGTACTTCTTTCTGACACTCTGATTGGCTGCAGACTTCAAGGACACCCCTGATGACATCAGTGGGCCTGCCCTGGTCTTAAGCTCATCTCCCAAAATTACACTGTATGGGCACTGTCTTACCATTGATATATAAGAAGTAAAATTATATTTCCCAAGAACTCAACCACAAAGAGAGGGAAGAGCTGCACAATTAGTTTTATATTTATTACCCAATGGTTCCATGGGAAACATTAATTGGGAACCCCTGGACTAGAGTTAAAGGACTAGGTAGCCATTCCTAATTATTCCAGTGCTGCAATGCGAAGAGACAGCATTGTGCTAGAGCTGGTCGCCAGGTGTCATATTGTTGGGGAGGAGTCCTTACCACTCTGCCACATCTTGAAGGCCGAAATGATCGTCTATGGTTGCTGTATCTCACACACAGAGAGAACTTTATGACATTTCAGTTCTGCACTGCGTGGGATCAGTTTTCTTTGTAATTGTACAAGTGGGCAAAAACATTTTTGAGACCTAACCATAGGGCAAGCTACTGAGCTTCTTTAAGTTTTTGCCCTTTCTCCGATTCTCTTTTTTCATTGACAGGTATAATTTATTTAAGACACCCTTCAGCATTTTCTCATAACAAGTCATAGTGCCTGCTACTGGACCTACACCTATGGTGACACCAACTCACTTCTCCTTAATAGCTGTTGTATTGCCATATAATGTCATGTAGCTCCTTTTCCTGCGTTCTAAAAGCCATTTCTAGCAATCTTTAAATACTTTCCATCAGTGACACAGTGGACCCAGCAAGTTAATTGTCGAAACTGCCAGACAGCACTTTTGTCAAGAACTGTATCAGTAATGTGTCCAGCATAATATTGTGGATCTGGATGAACTGGAACTTGAAAAGTGGTCCCGCCAGCAAGTATACATAGTCTCTATTGGTACTGGACTAATAATGAGAATGTTGTCACAACTTTTAACTAGGGGGGATAAAGGCCATGAGAAGGAAAGATCACTCCAATACTTTACTAGAGAACATGAAGTCTTTGGCCAATGGTTTTGTAAGAAGCCCCAAAATTTCTGATGGCACCTTAACTCTTGTACAGAAAGATCATGTATGCACAAGAGTACAGAACTGATGCGAGTTATTGGTGCATATAACACCAGAACCTGAGAAAGATGAATTTTGAAAAATTAAATCCTATATTGCAAATTGACTTAGCCTTATTGCAAATGGGTAAAAAAAAAAAAAAAACACATAATGTGGCAACTATTTCTTAAGGCATTTTGTTAATTTACCATTTTAAATCTTTCCTCGCATACTTATTTTTTTTACTTACATATTATAGAGTTGCTATATAATATTTCTTGTGACATTGTGTTAGTCACTAGTTTTATAATGTCACACTATTGATCTTTTCCACCTGCTGATGGATGTAATTTTTGCTGAGAATTGATATTAGGCAGAAGTGGTCATGGTGATTGGAGCAACCCTTTAACTGCTAACATAATATCTAAAAACAAAAATAGAGACTTGCCATAGTCAAAAAAATACACATATTCCACATATTTTCAATAAAATACAAAAAAATAAATAAAAAATGGTAGAAGAAAAACAAGATGATTCTCTCTTTTTTTAATCTGAACAAAGATTTATTTTGGCATTATAAAATACAATAGTATCTACCAGTTGTATCTGCTTCAACAAGTCATTTAACTCAGAAGAGTTCCCACCAAAGCAGCATTAAAGCAAGAGTATATGAAAGGGGCATTATAAGAACCATAACAACTACAGTTCACTAGTGATGTTTTTCAGAATTCCTTGGTGCGGAGCCAAACTGTTTTAAAACATTTAGACACTTGTCTGGGTCCATTCAGGCACCTGTAGTTTGCCAGTAGTATAGATACAGCTAGAGATTACGTTCTGATCCAATTTAGCGACCCTTTCAAAGACATTATTGTCCGAAAGCATCAGCGAAATCTGTGATTTTATCAAAAAGACTAGAAAGTTTGTGGTAACCAGGGTGGACCAAGCAAAGTGTAAATTGTACACATATGGTTTGATTCCTTCACGTGGGTTGACACTAGGGAACTCATGGCACAGCAACTTCTACAGTGGGCTATAATGGCAATGGAACTTAGAGTGCCCCTTGAAGAAGGTTTTGTTTTTGTTTTTTTGTTTTTTAATGTCCCACTGATTGGAATTCCTGCCAAACTATACAGTGATCATTTTCTAAATAAAAATATCAGAAGCAGCTAGTCACAACATTATCTATAAAAACAAATCTGTTAGCACCATTAAAATTAAATTTACAACATAAAAAACAGGGCTCATATAACAGTATTGCTACGTTCATTAACACAATTGTCCTCAAGACCTCTAACTTTTGGTGTAGTGACACCATAACATGTAGACCAAGCTTTTCAGATATGAAATTATAATGACAATTATCCTCTTTATGCCATGAAATTGGGAATTTCATCCTCTTCTGAAGGAAGTGAGCATTGGCAAGGTAAAGAGCTCTTCTATTTAATTCTTTGTAACCTTTGGTCCTGAGAATATAGAAGCCTCTTTAAGTTCCGAACTCGTAAGACTTATTTTTGGTTGTCATGGCTTCATAGAAAGCCCCTTAGCAAAACTGAACTGGGGCCCGTTTTAAACTCAGTAGAAACAGGTTTTGTCCATCATGTGTGTCAATCTATTGGGACAACAGCATTTTTGATATTTTCATAAAGTTTCTATTGGCTTCTGGAGTCATGTGATCAAATATTGGTAAACCGTAGAAATATCTTAGAGCTGCACATCTAGTCTTTTCTTTACGGGCTCAAGCAAAACATGGTGACATTAAAGGTCATGAATGTGAATCATAAAAACTATTTGGTGAATGGCCATAGAATACTGGATTCACAATACTGGATACCAGGTGTACAAAAAAAAAAAAAATGGCAGTAGTAAAAAAAATTGAAGGAAAAAATAAATGTGACCCAAATAAAATTCAAAAGTAAGGGAAGACTGGGCGTTAGTCAACTTCTGTTAATCCACAAGGCCTTATAAATTCTTGCCCTCTTTCATGGAACCACTTGTTTGACACTGCAAAGTAAATGGAAACAGTTAAAGATCCAAATTTGTCTATTAAGTAAATGCAATGACTGAAAGAGAATACATACATGCACATTATAAATTTATAGTATATATGAAAAATAGTGTACAAATACAGGATTATTTGCAAATGGCAAACACTCAGCAGAGGTTAATCATGTGGCGGCTGGATAGCGCTTGCTAGGCAGCTGCCATATAAAAGTGTTAAAAAACAAGTCTATGAGGTGAATATGACGCTAATATAACTAGAAGACAGGTTTTAAACCTCCCCTTTGCATCCACACACATGCTGTGGGTGGGGGCATAGCCCTGTGAGAGCTCAGCACAGACTAAACTTTCAAGTCGGTAAAAGCCTGTATAATGGCTTTGTCACTCGGTAAAATCTCAGTACAGCATTCTGATTGGTTGGCTTGTAAACCAGTAAGAGGGTTCTGACAGGCATGTCTAATGTATTACTAGACTTGTCATGGGAATACTCTATATTCAAACTGAAAAACACTAACTTAAAAGAAAAAAAAAAGACCCTAAATGCATGCACCCGATTGTTACATTACCACCAGAATTTTATCACATGACAGGAGGCTTCATATTTTGCATAACTCTTTACTATAAAATCCAGCAGCACAGATCAAACAGAAACAACCAATCAGAAACAAGTTTCCAACTCTATAAAGGAACTTGTCAGCCTGATCACTCCCCTCTTTCTTTGCTGCTCCTGACTGCACAGGTTAGAGTATTTTACCTAGTGTTTCTACTGTATATTTATGTATCTGTTATACCATCTTATTTTGTTTATTTATTTATATGGTATGTGAAGGTATATTGCTTCTTGTTTCTCCCTTTCCTTTCTCCTCACCCCTCTCACTTAGACTACTGATATTCTAACTGTATTCCCTATACTGTAGTCTGGCACTATCCCTCCGAGCTGTGTGCTTGCCTGTTTCCCTTAACACAGGCGCGCCGTGATCGAGCTTGCACTTCCGCGGTCTGCACCTGGTCTCTGTGGGAAATTGTAGGGTTTTGGGGACTCGAGCGTTGCATACTCACGGTCCGTGGCAGGACCGACCAGTGAGCGTGTGTGGCGGGCATCTTGGCTCTCACGAGTTTCACGGCAGCCATCTTGTTTTCATTCCAGATCGATATTATCGCGATCTGGACGATTGGAATACTTACCTGCTGTACTATCTGGCCTTGGAACCTCCTGCAAGTGCTTTACTTACCTTCCAGATACATGTTTATGAATGAGAACTGTCATTTATGCTGCAATGCTTCATACGTTTGTTCTGATTGCTGTGTAACTTACCAGTTACTGGGATACAATCTGATTACACTGCTACTGAACAAAAAGCGTTTTATACAACTGGCAGACGTCACATTAGTGAGCCCCCTCTCATGGTACCCATATAGCCCGATTCTGCAAACGCTCTCTGTGTATACATGGCTTGTTTACCACGGAGGTACAACTGACTTACAACTCAGAGTACATACATGTCACCTGGCAACTCTTGGAGGGTACAACCCTCAGTGGTACCACCTCCCACCCCGGGAGTTCAAGGGGGATACCATATATATATATATATATATATATATATATATTGTGTTATGTGAGAGATGCGGAAGTCTCATAAGGGAGACCCCCCTTCCGTTCATTAGAGGGTGAGCCCCTCTCATATTGGCACTGACACTTTGGATTTGTTTCCGAGTCACACTCAGCATTGACCAATTTCTGGGCGAACCCCGGTTCTACCAGGAGCCTGGCACCCTGTGGTATTGTATGTGTGGGGACCAATCCCTGAATGTCACTATTACCCAACAGGATTAATCGCCCAGGATGAGTGACACACCCCCACCGACGCAAGACCTCCAGACATTGATTAACACTGCAGTAGCGGCATCCGTGCAAAAGGCCCTAATGAGGCTGCTGCCACAGACCCCAGAGTCAGTGGCATTAGACACGGAAGCCCTCACTGGGCCGACGTCGTCAGGGAGATGGCAGGCCACAAATTCCACTGGAATAGGGGCGAGCCCCCCAACGACCAGAGTCAAAGGCAAAGCCCCAGTTAAGCGCTCCAAAATGAATCGAAAGACCAGAACCTCCTCCCCCGGTTCACTCCTGAGACGAGGACTCCTACCCATCACCAACAATGGCAGTGGTGGATGAATGGCACGCAGAGAGATCCGCCTCAGAAGAAGACAACTGTCAGGACCCCAGTCGGATTCCCACTATGTGAAGAAAACAGTGTTGGGTAATGGCTTTCGATGACTCACGGAGAAAGGTCTTCGTGGACGACCTGGTAGAACCCTTGTACGAGCCTCGTACCATCCAACACTCTAGGTCATCGGAGCTGTTCCTACCCGACCATCTGGCACAGTTCGTGTATTTTTTGGCTTCGCAAGCCACTGGAGAAAGACGTAAGGGCCAAACTAAGGGCCGAATGCCCTCGCCCGCTCCTCCCGGATAAAGTCACACTCATTCCCAGATTTGATACAACGGTGGTGGTGTTCATGTCCCGGGAACCTCGTAAAGGCATTGAGAAGGGCCTGAAATCGGCACAGGCTGGTCCTATTTGGCTCATTGGCGAAGATGTTATACTTCGCATATTTGGCGCTATCTCAGGGCACTCAGAACCCGACATGAGGGAGTGGGCCCAACATGCCATATGTATGTTAGGTAATGCCAACACAGTGCTCTGTTCAGAAAGACAAAAGTTGTCACTTCTGCGGATCGACTCCAAGCTCTTAGACCTGGGCTCCAAGGAACTGGGTCCCTTGGCGAATGGACTGCTTTTCAGGGAACCTTTCATTGCGGAGTTGAAGCATGTTAATTTATTCACCACCTTGAAAAAAGCACAAATTTCGTTCAAGCAGGTCTTTCGTTCCACGACCGCAAGAGGAGTTTTTGGAAGGGGTGGTCGGCAACGGGGCCGAACCATCAGATTTTTCTGGTCTACGGACCGCAGGTCCTATCCACAGTCTTCATTCTTCTCGACTTCCTCGGCAAGACCCTTGTTCCATAGAGGCTTGGACAGAGCAAGTGGCACCAGAGGACGAGGCTGGTGTCGCTTCACGACAGGTGAGACTTGCATGGTCTGCTCCTATCACCACTGTTACTGCAGGCAGGTTGTCTCTATTTTTTTTCAGAACTGGATGACCATCACTATGGATGCGTAGGTCCTAGAAACCGTTCAATGTTACACAATAGAATTTCATACGCGTCCCGTTTAGACTTCCCGACCACCTCCTCTACACTGGTCAAGAGAACACAGCTGCCTGGTGGACGAAGAAATACTCTCCCTCTTCGACAAACGGGTTGTCCAACTCGTTCCGGAAAGAGGCGGACTCTTCAGCAACATCTTCCTGGTAAAGAAAAAGAAAGTCATTAACCTTCGTCAACTCAACTCAAGGGCTATGTTATCTACCGACACTTCAAAATAGAGGGCATTCACCTACTTCTGGACCTTCTGCCGGCCAACAACTGGTACACCCGACTCTACCTCAAGGATGCGTACCTCTCAGTGCCGATCGTATGGGAGATTTCAACAATTTCTATTTTTTTTGTTTGGAGAGGACGGGACTGCAAGTTCACGCGTCTGCCGTTCAGCCACAGCTCGGCTCCTGAAGCCGGTCATAGCACACTTTCGAGCAAAGGACATCCGGTGCCTTATATACCTGGCCGAATTGCTGATCTTCTGCGACGCAGTGTCCAGACTACGCTCTAAGACGCACTTGGTCGTTCACTTTCTGGAGTCCTTGGGCTTTGTGGTGAACGGGAAAAAATCAGCACTCGCCCAGTCTTAAACTGTTCAGTTCCTCGGTTTCGAGAGACTCGGTGAAGTGCGTCCTTCGACTACCAACTTCAAAGATCACCTCAATTCAGAAGGAACTTTGCAAGGTGCTCCGCAAGACTTTCGCTCCCCTGCGCCTCCTCGCCTGCATTGTGGGATTTCTCTCCTCCTCAATTCAGGCAATCTTTTTGGGCTCCTACACTACTGGGCCATGCAACGATTGAAGGCAACTTATCAGTTAGGTAGGTAGGTCACTCTTACAATCATTGGATACCCCTATCGGAGGAGATGCAATCGGAACTCCGCTGGTGGTTACTACACATGCAAGGTGATATTTGGCCCCTCTCCGGACTTCGTGGTAGAATTGGATGCCAGGTATGGGGCTGGGGCGCTCACTGCTCAGACCACTCCATGGGCGAAGAAACAGGATTACACAAACTGCCTGGAATTGATTGCCAGTTCCTTCGCCATACGCAGTCTTGCCAAGGGTCTCTCCGACTGCTGCATACTGCTTCGCATGGACAATATCTCGACAGTGCAATACATCAATCGCCTCAGCGGAGCATATCCCGAGCCCTGACGGAGGCGACGAAGGACATATACAAGTTCTGTCTCGACCGCAACATCACACTTTGGGCGGAATACCTGTCAGGGACGTCAAATCTCACGGCGGATTGGTTCTCTCGCCACTGGCGGGACACCAGCGACGGGCAGTTAGACGGCTCAATTTTCCTCGACCTGCAAACCCTCAGAGGTCCGCTAGAGGTGGACTTGGTTTTGTTCTAAACTCTTTTATACTGTATCGTTACAAAGAAAGAGGAAGTGATCAGGCTGACAGGGTCCTTTATAGAGTTGGATACTTGTTTCTGATTGGTTGTTTCGTTTTGATCTGTGATGCTGGATTTTACAGTAAAGACAGTTATGCAAAATATTTGCCTCCTGTCATTACTAAAATTAAGATTATAGGTATACTACGTTAGCATAATCTACAATTTGTTTTGCTAAATGAGAATTGCCAATCCGGTCAGAATTTGGCCATTTTCACCAGTTTTTATCCATCAGGAGAAAATCTAATGCTTAGTGGATGACCGTCATAGTATTTACACCTGGAAAATATGGTTCTATCCAAATGCAGACTGTGAAGGAATCTATATTGTCAAGTAGTAGAATGCTTTTTGTTAAGTGCCTTGCATTGAAATTGACTTATCATTTAGTTACTCTGCACTTTAAGATGGAATAAAACTGAAACAGATGAGTACAATAAAACAAGAAATCGTATTTTTTTCCCCAATGTGAAATATTGCCAATAGGAACTGTCATTTCTTTATTAAAAGCTGGTCTTAACATGTTTTCCATGTGATGTGATTTCTTTTTAAATGTGTAAAATTTCTTAAATTAAATATGTAGCAATTTACATTGCGATATAGTTCAGTGCTACAACAGTCAGACACACAATGCATTGGGGTTGGAGAAACAAACACTAGGGTACAGTTATTAACTCCTTAAGGACAGAGTCAATTGTGCAAGTGCTGATAAAAAAAAAAAAAAAAAACCTGGAATTTGCGCTATATGTCTGTTCAACCATAATTTATTTCTTTCATATTACATATTTATATATGGAACATAATTTAAAATAAATACAATTTAAAAAAAAAAAACTTTGAGAAATTGAGAATTTGAGCATGGAATTTTAAATGTTAATCTCATAATACGGTTATTTTTTATTGCAATAAATTACAAATTACACATGCATAGTGGGTACACAAAAGTACACACAATGTACAGGTTTTATAGAGTTTTGGAGAGTTACAGGGTCAAATATAGGGCTTTTCATTTTTTGCACACTGAAATTTGCCAGATTGGTTTGCTGAGCCTATGCTACCTTTGAGACTGTATTGCAGTCCAGAAATAAGAATTCCTTCCTGGACTGCTATACATAAAAATATATATATAATACACACACACATATATATATATATATATATATATATACATTCTGTTAAGTGTATATGCCATTCAGATGATTCGATTAAATTATAATTTATTATAGATATATAAAAAATATATATATATACATAAAAAAAGTATATATATTATGGTACCACCATTGCCCAGAGGGGACGATAGAGTTTGTTTACTCCTACAGCGAGAAACCTTTTGGATACAGACTATAAACACCATAGCTCCATATGGTTTGAATGAGTACATTTCTTTTCTATCTTTTTTGCTCATACGTTAAGTCATTTTTATAAGTTGTTAGTCAGTCTTATGTTGCTACCAATTTGCAAACTCTGTCACTACAATTGCCGATTCGTTAAGTAATCTTTAAATATCACTTGGCCCACTAAGTTGCTATTATTTCACAACATGTTATTATAGTGCTACAATAGATTACTATCCTGATTTCATTGTAAGACTAGCTATGTTTGTCAATGAGACAGCCACTAGAGGCTGGATTAACCCTCAGTGAAACATAGCAGTTTCTCGGAAACTGCTATGTTTTCAGCTGCAGGGTTAAAACTAGAGGGACCTGGCACCCAGACCACTTCATTGAGCTGATGTGATCTGGGTGTCTGTAGTGGTCCTTTAAGTGTATGTGTATCTGCATGCACTAGCGTACATACCACGGTCGCAGCCCTGCGACTCCTGTGATCAGGTGCCCGCCGCCATGTGTTGCGGCCCCAGCCCGCGCAGAGTAAGCGCGCAGGTGAGGGGCCCACGGATCAGTTTTCGCACCGGGGCCCCGTGGGTTGTGTGTACGCCACTGTTGTTATGAATTTATGTTACTCGCACAGTCACTATTCAATCACACTCGTTCCATGAATACCAAAACATTTACGTCAGGGTATTAACAGTAGGCTTAGTTTGAGAGTCTATCCGCGGGGAATTACTACAGTGGAATCATGATGACTTTTGGGCCTTTCTACCATTTACAAATTAGCACATAACACGTCAACACTTTTCCCAATCATACAGCCTTTCTTTCCTCATATCCATTACATATTCAGGAGCCTATCCAATGTATTAGATACCAAACCATTCAATAGTAAAGATAACGCAGTTATTTAAGCAGCAATTTACATTGCCTTCCATGGTTTCTCGAGGCCCAAAGAAATCATAGTGGTACACCAATATGAAGTCAACTCCGACCTTGTCAAATACATCGCCACCTACATTCTCACACTTAAAGATTTCCAAACTAACCAGACCAACCATCCAACCACAATATCACTATTCCTGACAGACGGCAATTTAACCCCTGTTAATACTAGATACATGCATACCCACACGCAACTGCTTCCACCTAACTGTTGCAGTCACTTCAAGGGCATGCACTCATACAATCCACTTCATTAAATTAAATAGAAGGTAATACCTGTATTCAATACTTAGATTCCGCTTCCTGAATAAGAGCTCTGGGAATCTCTTTGTAAGCATGATAAAAGTGTGTTTTTCACAAATACCTTTCTGGCCCTCTTTATACAGGCCTGTATAACTCTGAAACTGCTATATTTACATCTGAAGGGTTTAAACCTGAGGGACATTGCACCCAGACCACTTCATTGAAGAAGACAGAAATAGCCCTGAGAAACAGGGACTAGAAAAGTGTGTCCTGAATATATCCAATAGAAGGGGATAACCCTATATCTAGACTTGAAAAAGAAAAGACAGAAGAATGGGATCCTGAGACACAATGTTGGATGGGTTGGATATATCAGAGTAAACTATTACTGATAAAAACCATACGTTTATTAAGACATCATAGACATAAACAAAAAAATAATAAATATAAATAAAAAACACACACCCAAATACCCAAAATGAGGAAAAAATAATAGCTCAAATTGCTAGGAAGGGAGAGCCAAAATGTATGGGAGAAGAGGAAAAAGAGAGGTAAGTTACTCCTAAATGGCAACTAAGGCACATAAAACAAAGCCTATAGTATCATCTAGATAAACCTCCCTAATCTATAGTCCATTCTAAAGCTATAAGGAATAATGTCATACACTGTAAATAGTATATATTATATTAAATATATATATATATATATATATCTCAACAAGATACGCATATGACATATTACATATTTTAAAAATCTTTATTTTATGTATATTTTTTTATATATGTATAATGTATTAAAAGTTAATTAAATCATCTGATTAGCATATTATACGTGTATAATACATATATAATTCAATTCTAAGTGTATTTTGGTATTAATATATATATATATATATTATAATATATGTAATATATTATTGTATGGTGTGATCATAACTTTATTTTATTTTTCAGGCAGTCCCCCTGCAGGCAGTACATTTCGTCTGAAGTTGACTAGTTTGAAAATTATCAGCATCACAGATCAGGAACGGATAAGCTGTATGTTAAAACACACACCCATTTATAACCACTTCTATTTGATTTTGAATTCACTTAAATCTCCTATTGCATTAGTTACCATAACCACATATTCATGGACTTAATGGACTTTCCAAAACCATGTTTGCTTTTTGTGTATGATTGTGACCAGTTTATCCTGTTCTTGAAAATACAATCACAGTGTCACCCTTTTCGTAGTAAAACCACACTAAAAAAAGGCCACACTTGTTAAACATGACTAACGTGGGATCCAGTACTGAATGTGGTATTATCGAACACGAACTCTGGAAAGTAATTTTGCATAAAAGTTATGAATAGCTACTTGTGGTTAGGCATTTTCTCAAAAAACTCAAAAAAGCAGAACGACAATCACAACACCTCAAATCAATTTCCCAGATGACCCAATCACATTTTTTTGCCATGAACAGAACTAGTTTCATATTCAAATGTATTAAATTCTGTAAAATTATTTTATTATACCAACATTGAGAGAAACATTTTAATGGTTACTCCAAAAAACCATGACGATTTCAGTGTGTTGAAGTCGTCATGGCACAAGGACCCTGTATGTGCAGCGGTCCAGTATGAAATGCTGCACATACTGAGATATTTAAAAGAACACTCTACTCACTATAACAACATTATCTAAATGAGGTTGTTCTATCTAGTGCTTACAGTTCCTCTCGTTAGTGGCCCCAAATGTTAATATTATATTAATTATTAGACTGTAATTAGAAGGCTTGGAAGAGCATCCAAGTCTTGGTATGTTACTTCCTGGTTTTGGTACCGTGACGTCACACACACACACATCAGACAAGGAGGAGACGCAGCGCTGGAGAGAAGGCAATTAAAAATAGTTTATTTTTTAGCACATGCAGGTAGGTCATTTAGACTGTACTGTTAGGAATACATACATGTATTCCTAACGCTAGTGTCCCTTTAATGTTGCTGCTAGAGTTATAACTCGACCTCTGGCAATCTTCAAAAGCCAGCTGGGAACAGGTCATCTACAGAGATTGTCATTCACTGTATATGAGCGCTCAGCTGATGCTCTCAGGCAATTAATTAATGGCAGGATTAGCATCCGGCTACTGCAGCACAGGAGTATTAGCAAATGATGGATTAAAAATGCACAGACAAACTTGCCACTTAGTAGCTCATTTCTGCAGATGGTGGCCCCTGTTTTGTAGCAGATTTGCTTACCCCACTTGCTGCCTACTAACACAGGACAAGCTGCGTGTCGTGTTCTGTAATCTCCTTCTCCACTTCTGAAAAGATTGTACCAAAACACAGCTGTGCCCTGCAACAAAAGCATGGAGTTATAAACATTACTCTTGGGCTATGTGATAGGGAACATAGAGTTACACTGTCAGGATTTTTTACTAAAGTAAGAATTGTCAGGAATTCAAAGCATAATTCAAATTTAAGGCCAAAATAGCCGATGTGGAAACATTGCTGAATTAGAGATTTTTTTTTTAGTTTAGCTATTTTAACCTTAAAATTTGACTTACTCAATTCTCACTTCAGTGAATAACCCTCTACATAGCATTTCAAAACAAGGAAAGTGGTAAATACAAGCATAAAACCTCTGACCAAATTTGTTGAACTATTTCTTTTTTTCATGTAATGTCTTTCTTGTCTACGATTCCTATTTAAGATGCTATACGCATATCAAATTTGTATTAATATAACATTGAGTAAGAGACGGGATACTATGCCTTGTAATTTGTATTATATAAGACTCAATATAATAGAGAAACAGAAAATTGTGTAGACCACACAAATTAATTGTACAATTGAAAGTCAGACTTTAAAAATGCTTTTAAGATAAAAATACATCCTGAACATTTCATAAACACAATCACAACTAAAGGGTCTAAAGGGTACATGGATCTCGCCTAAATGATTTTTGGTGTTAAATGTGTTAAGTTGACTAATTGGAGAATGCCAATATCGGCCAGATATTAATTCAAATTCAACCCTTACTGCTGATGTATCCCCTCATGTTTAATGTACTATGTACCTTTCAGATCCAATGCCAAAATAAAACATGTGTTCTCCTCAATACATGATGTGTCTTTTCCACGCAGTAGTGTCACATTTGTCGTTGGGGAATTTGCTGGTTTGTATGTACCACATGGCCGCAAATTGCTATTTATTATTCTATAGTGGCATCTTAAGAATGGATGCATAAGATATTATCGCTGATCCAGCTGTACTTCTGGTTTGCAAGACCGCGAAAGTCTGGGATTACCCTGCTGCAAATCTATATGAAAGCGGGCACTAGTGTCACAGGCATCCTTATTAAACGTTCTTAAATGACTTATAGAGTTGGAAACACGAAAACAAACAAAAATTGAATTCTTCAACAAGTGCAATACAGAAACACTAATCAAATACGGATACAAAGAAAGGCCATTTTGGGAGGATGCTGTCACGACAGAAGCAGGATGGGTGGAAATGTGCCTTCTAGTCCTTCCCCCTCCCATAAGCAACGACCCTGTTTCCTCTCTGCCAAGCTAGAAACTTTATGGGCCAACACATTACTACTAGCAAAATATTTAGCTCGATGGAGACTTCGAGGTTCAGGAAGTAAACATGTTAACACAGAATACAGAAAATAAGCCCACATTTATCGCTTTTGTGGTGGAAGGAAATTATATACCACAGAACCACATTAAATAAAGTGTTAACTTTCATATATTAAAAAGTAAAGGGTGAAATCTTAAACTTAAAGAAAAAAAACCAAGTAGATGAAGAATAGAAAAATGATATATTGCATGACTTGAGAGCCAATGAAAAAGCATTACTCAAAGTGATGGTATATCTGAGTGTATGACAGAGCTCCACATATAATAATAATAATTCTCACTGTAATGTATATTTAAACTACAATAAATGTGTTTGGAAATCAGTCTGAAAATAAGATACAATGTTCTTGTTATAAATTACATGTTGGTGTATAAATTGCTATTAGTACCTCATCTAAAATTCCACAGAAAAGACACTCACACTCCTAAAATTAAAGTATCCATCTTTGTCCATTTAGAATGTAGGGAGGTGTGTGAAAAGGACCAAAGGAAGTTCCAATAGCCACCTATTTATTTCTTTATTTATTATTGCTATTTATAAAGCGCACACAGATTCCGCAGCGCTGTACAATTAGTGGAGAAACGTACAATATACACATACAAATACAAGAGGTAAGAGAGCCCTGCCCGTGAGCTGATATCTAGCCATTGGAGCTCTTTTATACAAAGTGCTTGGCTAGATGGCCCCTAAATAGAGAGTGGCTACTTGGAAGAAAATGTGATAGGACGTCAGCCTAGTATCTGGAGACTAAGTAGGGTTACTTCCTTTGTTCATTCCTAGCATCCTGTTTTTACCCTTAATTTTGGTAGAAGCTGGAACTCTGGAACTTACCTGACCAATAATTAGGATAATTGTTTATCCCATTCACAGATATACTCACCATTTTGGTGGAAGTGAGTTCTCTCTCTAGTAGCTTATTTTAATTATATTAATAATAATTTATATAAAAAAAGTAATACATAAAGAAGAGAAAGGACTATTCCTGATTAATGTATACCAGTCAAGTGGACAAAACATGACAATAAACAGAGCTTTAAAAAAAGTTCTGTTTTATTCGCCAATCAAATTTACTCATGGTAAAAGCAACGCCGCAGAATGCAAATAGTAGGCATCATGGGCAGAAGAGAACAAAATAGATTAATCAGGAATTTGATATCCAGAACAAAGAATGAAGAAAAGAATAAATGTAAATTAAGGCAAGGCTAGTAAAATTATTAAGAACTCCTAACTATTCTTAATTTATTGCATAACTGTTTGAATTTAGTGCATAAATGTTTCTCAAATGCAGAATTTTTGACAGATTGAGTCAATTATTTATTTTTCTTCTCTTATTTCGAAGGTTCAGATGGCAGACTTTATGAGAATTTGGGAGAATGCACATTACTTTATCCTAAATGGTAAGCTTGCTTGAGTACGGCCTCCTTCCCTCTATTGTATCGGCCTATTTTATTTGCTTGAAAATTACTTGCTGTAATAATTGTTAAACACTTCAGAAAATGTTGTAAAAACAATACTATAGAAATAATAGTTGATCAAACAAACCTGAAAGCTTCCATTCAATTACATGTGTTTCTCCTATAATTAATATTTATTGTACCAGATGTCTGATAAGTATGCATGTACACCAGCCAGGAGTGAATTCTTAATACACATCAATTAAGCAAGTCATTGTTGGATAGGAACAGCAGGCCTAGCTTGCCACAAAGCCTATCTCAATTAGTTTGAGGATGCGTGCATTATTAGTGACACATAGTGATGCATTTTTGGCATTAACAATTATTGCATTTTTATAACCAGTTATTAAACACTTACCTTTCTGGGATATATTGCTGCACCAAAGTCTGGAAACACGGTTGCTCCACCAGACTGTACATCACTCATCTACGGGACACAAACGTATTACTTAAAACACAAAACATAACTAGAGGATGAATAACTCTGGAATAAAGAAACAGTCTTTAGTATTTAGTTAGGCTAAATGTTATCTACTGAGTGAGCTATGTCCACGTTCGTAGTAGTGCTCACCTATAAAAAAAAAAATCCTGACATATTCCTGTTTTAATGTAACTTCAGTGTCAACTCTAATTGAGGTACTCAGCAGAAACATTGTTGGAAAAATATGGTACTTCTCATATATGTTTCAATTTAATTGGAATCATTCCTGAGGCGGATTCAATCTGTCATTAAATGGACACTATAGTCACCAAAATAACTTTAGCTTAATGAAGCAGCCTTTGTGTATAGACTATGTATACTGCAGTCTTACTGCTTAATTCTGACATTTAGTAGTTAAATCACTTTGTATAGTACTCCTTGCAAGTAATGTGAACAGCCTACCTTAAAAACTTACTGTAAAGTGAGATGTAATAGTTACACTTAAATTATTGCAAATTCTGTTTAATTTAAAATGTCTTATCTCCTGCAGACCTGCTCTGTTAATAGCTTGCTAGACCTCTCAGGACATTCCTGTATGTAATTAAAGTTAAATGTACATAGCAGTAGATAAAAAAAGTTCTAAAGTTTACATATGATTGAAAATTAAACCATTTTTTTTTTCACGCAGGTTGTGTGACTCACAACCTGAGAAAAAGTTCAGTCCACGTTGTGTATGTAGCGTTTGGAGAACATTCATGTAGCCAGCTTAGGAAGAAAGTTTCTGGATAATGCTGAATTTAGAATTACACCTAGCAAAAACAGTAAAAGATCTCTGGTTGTGATAGAACATGCGGCACATGCTGGGTTATTGTGTCCTAACCACTTTAACAATCTGAAGTGGTTACGGTGCTCAGGGGGATCCTTTAACAAAGAATACGACAAATATTATCAGGGAAAATTGGTGTATCAGATAACCAAAGTCTACTCCTACCTTCCAACCTTGGTAGGTCGAATGAGCAAAACTTTACTCCCCATACTAGGAGAATTGGGCTTTCTTTCAGGGACCCCCCTCGCACTCCCCGCCAAAAAATAATAAAATAAAAAATCTCCCCAGGTAGATTAACCCCTTAAGGACCAAACTTCTGGAAAAAAAGGGAATCATGACATGGCACGTGTTCTTAAGGGGTTAAAGAAAATAAAGGCAAGTTAACCATTTGCTAGCTATATATATATATACATAACATTCAGGAACTTTCGTCAGGACATATATATATATATATATATATATATCAGTTCAATATCAATATCTGCATAAATCCCATTTTCTCCAGGATAATTGAAGCTCTACAGTAAGGAGTCTCACATGACCACTAGATCAATTAAGTAAGATATTAGAGCAAATAGCATCTCATGTGAACAATGTATCATGCATCCCACGCAGGCATTTGCATCCCAAAAAACATTATATTCTATATACTGTATACCAAATTCAGCCTGCAAAGCTTGAAAGAGCCCTCCAGACACTAACAGAAATGTGTTGCAAAATCTAGGTTAGGTTACAGTTAATTATGCTGTCTTTTGAGGTTTCTCTATCTTTGTAAATTAGTACTAATTAACATTAAATAGAACTATCTCTGTAAGTCACCCTTAATGCCCCACTCTTCCATTCCGATAAGCATCTTTTGTATGTTAAATTAACCTGGGTATAGAGGTATAAAGCATATGTACGTTTTGATATGCTACATTACAAGTGATGTTTGCATTCTTCATTAGCTAAATAATGTAGCGGACGTATCTGCTGTAACTTATCGCAAATTTGTTATTGAGAAGAAAGTTAACCTCAATCTCAACTCAGTGGTAATTAAAAGTTTACTAAGAACTTTAACAGATTTTAATGGCAATGAAAAGGAAATTGCATTGTCACTGTAAAGATAAAATAAGCATGCTTTACTGCTTGTGAAATACAAAAGCGTTTAAAAGGAAAAGCTGAGTAAAATACATTTTATTATTACAGGGTGGCCTAAATCTATATCCGCAGGAAGAAACTCAGATACACATTTCGATTTCTAATGTAAGAGTGTCTTACTGCAGTTTTAGATTTAGTCCCCGTCCCCCCCTTTTCATTTTCATATATTTCTGTAAGAGAAGTATGAAACTGATAGTGGGGATTGCCGCGCATGTACCATAGGACCCCAATGCTTTTCAAAGAGAACCGTTAGATTGGGCTAGGATAATACGTTTTGTTGATCTCACAGAGGTCATAAAGTATGATGCATAGGAGACAGTCTCAGCAATGGCAGCCATAGATTGGAGTTACATGCAATGGCTTTTTTTCCCCCTTTCTTAAAGAGAGATCATGGGTCTGAATCTAAAAAAGGAAGAAACACATTATTGTCTTAAAATAGTATTTATAATATACTTGTTGTGATGGGCTGTGAATAGCAGAGTTCAGATTGAGACAACGTATGGGAGTCTACCACACATGTTTATTTGTGTTGGTTACCAAAACCAATTTTACAAAATCTTTGTTGGTGTCTATGTAGTCAAAAGGGCACCTATTTTCATATTTGGTAGACCTGTCCTAAAATCATACCTTTTTGGAATTCTATTTCCACTGCATTAACGGAACCTGAAACGTTTGTTTTCCTTTTGTGTTTTGTGAGTTGTAGAGGTTATAGTGGACTGTTCTTTTGAAGGCTTACTCCAAGCACAATGATCACTTCAGGGATTTGAAGTGGTCATAGCGTCTTAAATACCCCAAGTTTCTATCTTCAAGTGGACCTGCTAGGTAGCAGTCTTTCATACTACAAATTAACTTTTTTATTTGATAGTTTAAAAGTTCTCTGTAATTAACGTTTATTTTATGGTGAGAGGACTTTGTAGTGGCAAAATATTCTCTTTCCCATGCTTCTTCAGATTTGCTGACTGGAGCAAAACCCTGATGGCCAACTAATGCATGTTTGAACTATCTCTTAGCAAAGAACTTCCATAGTTTTTTTGTCTATAACAACTCACTCACCACTTTTATTTGCATGAGTAGGATATTCTGGGCATTGTGAACATAATAAAAACAAGGGAATTTGAAAAAAAAAAAATGATGGTAGTGGGTTATACGCTAGCTAGACACTAGGGCGATGCTTTAAGCAAAAAAAAAAAAGGGAAAAAAAGTGGTGGACAGAAAATTTAAGAAAAGATAATTTAAACAATTTGTGACTGCAAATGTTTTAGGACATTGTTATTTTGCTTAATTAGAACCTTTCAAAACAAATTCTATATCAGTGGGTTTTAACCACTTTTTATAAAGTCCCAAACTACATAACGGCATTAGCTTGACAATAGAATCTTTTTTTTAATTTTAAATACACTTTAGAGAGCTAATATTTAACTTTTATCTTATAAATATATATGTGATATAATTTGTCTCTCCAAAGTATCAGAGTTAACTCTATGGCATCAATAAAAAGGGGCGGTGTGGGCACAGGCCCCCTACACACGGCTTGAAACCCCCATGTGTTTCTTCTGCAAAACCAGTATTTACTTTTTTCCAAAAAAAATTGATTTAATATATCGCAGATTCAGCTGTAATTTACTTTGAAACCAGCTTTGAAATATTTTAATTTCCTGCTGCTTTGTTTTCTCTAATGTTTCCACGGAGAACAGGTTGGAGTATTTATTTCTGACTCCCTCTGTACACAGATCATGCCAAATGTTTTGTTTTAACTGTGGTTTTAGTGGGATGTGAAGGGTGTTTGTAGCTTTTTAACTTTCTCTCCAGGTTTTTCAGGAGATGAACAATTAGGTACCTGAATTAATAATACAAAGTCACGTTCTCCAAAATCAAAAACTTTACAAACGACACAATCTCTCACCTTAAAGGCCTCTTCTGGAGAAGCCGGTGAGACACAGAGCACTTATATCAACTTGCATGTTGCGGTCAGATAGGTGTGTATATCCCCCAAAACGATTTAAAATTCCCTGAAAACTATCCAACTGGCCAATAAGCAATAGTGCAGCCAGACTGCCTTAAAACGCATAAGCAGTTAATTTGTGCTGCTTGCAAAGCCTGATTCCGCATTGCCCGTTTATGTCCTATGGATCCCTACTAATGCCAACCAATTTGCAATAAAAAAAAAAAAGAATAATAAAAAAAGAATACCGGCAAGCTAGAATGCGAGTCAAGAGAACACAACCTCCCAGAATGAAGCATGTGGCTATCTTCCACCGAAGAAATGCGAGACCGGCAAAAATTGGGTTTTTAAGGTATGGGAGGAAGCTGTTGCAGGGAGGGATGTAATATGTTAACTAAGTTCAGTCCTTTTCGTAGATTACCTGCCGATGGCACGGTGAAATACCTATTTATGTGTCGTTCTAAAAAACAGGAAACAAAACATCTTAGTGCTGTGAAAACTTTTAAAGTTGCTGGGTACAAAAGTGGTTCTTGATAATAGATGACTCTTCAAAAGGTTGGAACAGGTTTAACAAATTAAACAGGACCCAAGCAGTTGCCCACTATAAATGCTTACTGAAGCAGCCATACCTTCCCAAGTGCAATGGAGGCTGCTGTGACACTAAAGGTCTAGTGGAGTTATTTCGATAATTTATTTCGGCATCTATTATATTACAATTACAAAGCTAATTTTAAAATTGACGAACAGGTCTCCAAGCTAACGTAATGTTCATTGGGCCCCTGTCAAGAAAAGACAGTGCTTGCTTATCTCATCCTTACGGCAGACTGGTAAAATTATGCACAAAAAAAAAGGAATAACCTATCGGTGTTGGGGTGCCAAGTATAAGGATTAAATAAGCGGAGCATCAAACTCATGTACCAAATTTGTTTAGCAACTAAATACTGTCTAATCAAGAAAGTGAAAGAAGAAACTTGTCAGAATTGAATGCAATCATGAAATATGATCTGTATATTCTAGAGCAGTGTTCTCCAACCCAGTCCTCGTGGACCACTAACAATCCAGGATTTATTTATTTCCCTGGTTTATTCCAATGGAGATACTGACAAAACCTGGACTGTTGGTGGTCCATGTGGACTGGGTTGGGAAACACTGTTCTAGAGGATACTATGCATTAGCTAAAAGTTCCTAATCTTGTTAGATGGCACAAACACTCATGTACTCATGTATGCACCAGACTCCAAACATTTTAAAAATATTATATGTTAAAAGAATGATAAATAATTATTTATTTTATTTTTATACCGCGCTGGTGACTGGCCCAAATAATTTTTGCTCTCCCTCTCCATTTAGAATTGTGGCAAATAGGTGGTTTAAACCATTCTAAATCTAACTTGTTGTTTGGGTTGCAAATCTTCCTTATCAATATAAAAATATGATAAGTAAAAACATTACTGTGTAATTCTGGTTTCTACTGCCAGAACTACGCAAAAGGAAATTGCTATCTGCTCTAGCCACAGGGTTGTTCACAAAAATAAATAAGCTGCTGGAAAATATGACTTGAAGATCTTCAGCATACTTTATCTGCATAAATTCCTATCTGCAGTCATTCAACAGCCATCAAAATCTATACCTCAGTGCCCCCTTGCTATCAAGACATAGAAGTTCCTTTATATATAAATGGCCCCAGAGCGCTGGAGGATTCATACACCCAGTTGTAGTAAATATGCAGCTGCAAAAGGTCACTTTTATTCAATCAACTGAAATCCTACTATTTATAGACCTTTGGCATTTGAACATCAGGGATTTGACAAGCAAACCACACAATTTCTGTTTAAACAAAAGTTAAAACATTATCCAGTCAGTATAACTTGCCTTAGGGCAGCATAACATGTCGACACCAGGAGGGGGCTCGGCGGCTTGCTATGTATGCCGCTGGGTGTGTGTCCCCTCCACTCACTCTGCCCATGTGGAGTGCGCACCGTGCCTTCAGTCTGCAGCTCCACCAGCGGTGCAGAGCTTGCGACTGAAGTTAGTGTCTCGCGATCTAAGACAATCAGAGCGTTGTCGCGGGTTACCACGGCAATGCTCAGATGCTTCCAAGGCACGTGAGACACCTATCACAAGTATTGCAGCACTGCACCTGGCGGAGCTGCAGATCAGATAGTTATGCCATCGGACCACCAGGGAAGTTACTGCTGGGAAAAAAAAAAGGTACACTGCACCCTCCACAAAGCCCCCTCTCCACACACTGCCCTTCCACACTGCTCCCTCCCTACAAAGTCCCCTCTCCACACACTACCCACCACACTGCCCTCCCCACACTGACTCTCTACACCCTCTCTACACACTGCCCACCCCACACTGCACCCTCTCCACACACTTCCCCCAACATTGCACCCTCTTCACACAGCCCCCCTCTTTAAATACTGCCCCCTCTCCACACACTGCCCCCTCTCTTTACATTGCCCCAATAATGTCACCCCTCCACACACTGCCCCCAGAAAAATTTCTGCAGATTCCCATATATTGACAGGATAACATCTGAAGAGGCATAGTTTGACATCTGGATTGACTAGATTGTAAGCTTGTTTGAGCAACGCCTTTATCACCTCTCTTTTATTATTTTGGTTTTTTTACTTGTTGTTAGATATACCCTTTCTTTAAATTGTAAAGCGCTGTGGAATATGTTGGCGCTATATAAATGATAAATATAATAATACACCCTAGTGCATTAAGCAGGAAAACAAGCATATTCATTTTAAACATTAGTATATATTACACACGATTAAGATGGCATCCTTTCTTGTTTAGCTACACCTTCTATATGTGTCAATCAGGCAAGTTATTATATCTTTAAAACACAAACAAGTAACATTTGACTCAACCCATTGACTTACCACCTCTGGGAAAACAACACAAGAAAACAAGGTAGAAACTACTGTGAAACCGGATTGCTAGGCCTTCAACATGTGGAACATTACATTTTGCAAAGTAAACATAACACTTAAAACATTTTTACATAAATAAAATGCAGAGAAATGCAAACACTACAAACAAATGTCAAACTCAAAAAGTCATTTTTATCAGCAGCAATGAGCAGACAAATTGCAGGCCACCAAAACATCTTGCGGAGAGGTTGACGACTTGGGACTCACTTATCGGTGCTCATCCATTTCATAGCAGGGTTATTTATTAAAGTGAGAATTTAAGGTGAATTTCAAATTAAAGTTGCATATAGTTGGATTGGAACAATTCTCTACGTTAGCTATGCTTTCTATGCAGCTTCTGTGGCTTTAAATTTGAAACTCTCTAGTAAATAACCCTGTATGTTTCATTTTTGAGAAGCATTGCATCAGCTTTTTGTCTGTAGTATATCATGAATGTGTTTTAGAGAAAGTTAGCATAGCAGTGTTAAAAGGCCGCTCCACGAATAATAATAAAGATTTAACTATGCACATTGATAGGGTTATTCACTAAAGTAAGAATTCTGATTAAATGCAAAGTGAGGTCAGAGTATCCAAACTGCAAGTGACCTTAACCCCTTAAGGACACATGACATGTGTGACATGTCATGATTCCCTTTTATTCCAGAAGTTTGGTCCTTAAGGGGTTAAAGGAACACTATAGTGCAGGAATTACTGTTTATGTCACCGGCCTTTCTCTCTGTTGAGTTTAAAATCTATCTTTTCACCACGGATGGTCCCACCTCCATTGATTATCTCATATAGTCCAATGCTTTCCTATAGTAAAACATTGGGAGGCTATTGCGCATATGCAGGAAAATGCAGCACTCTGCCAATCACATCTCTTCAAAGCAATGCATTAATTCAATGCATCTCTATGTGGAAAGTTCAGCATTTCCACTCTCTGCATGGAGGCGCTGAATGCCACTGAGATAAAAAGCACCTCTAGTGGCCTTCTAAGTAACTGTCACTGGAGGTGTTACTAGGCAGTAATGTAAACACTGCCTTTTCTCTGAAAAGGTAGTGCTTACATTGCTAACACTGCAAGAACATACTTTAAACAACAGAATCACTACATTAAGCTGTAGTGGTTCTAGTGACTATAGTGTCCCTTTAAATTTGAAAATCTCTCTAAATTCACTTTTAATTCTTACTTTAGTGAATATCCCTGTTAGACGTAAATATTTTTTATTGCAACATGATCTCCACATTTGTGCTAAATAACTTTTTCTTCACTAAAATGTGTCCAATTCTGTTGCACTCAATTCCAGACACGTTTCATCACTGGGACTGCAATACTCACGTAGTTTAAAAAGGTTGCCACACGATTCCCAGTGCCTAAACGCTTGAAAGCATCAGGTTCCTCTTTCTATAAAATTAAACGTGAGAATAAACTGCAGATGTGGAGGGATTAGACAAATACAAAGGTACTTACATAGTTAAGAAATGTTGCAAGCCTATTTCCTTCCGATTTGAGATTTGAGTCAAAGGGACGCTGCAACAAATAATAACTTTAAACCAAATTCAAAGAAATATTAAATATAACTTTGTATTTAATACATAACTTCACTATATATTGGCACTTTGTGTGAAAGTTCTATCACCAGATCATAAGCAAAACAAATTTGTGAGATTACACCTCTTAAATAAGCGTTGAAACGCAAAGCCAAAGATCATGCATTGCATTAAATATAAAATTTGAAAAACATAAAATGTAGTGTAATTATACCAGGACTTGTTTGAATTTATACACACACACACACACACACACATATATATATATATATATATATTTTATATTGAACAATTTCAGTGCTACGTGTCTGATAGATTAGAAAAAGATGTGCTTTGCCTTTAAAATACAATATTCATTGTTTGTGACAATCACAATAAAAGGAGTATAGTGTTAAAGAGTGGCATATGCTTCTATTGGCGCTAAGAGGAATATCACAGTCTGTAGCACTTTTAGAATCTTATAATACAATAATACTTTATTTACAAGATTTGAAAATTTATACAATAAAGGGCTTTTTAACAAAAGTGCACTATGACTTTTTTCACAATAAATTGCTTTCCCCGTATACACTTTTGGATAAGGGAAGAGAGGCTGTTTTTTAAAATGATAATAAATATTTTTTGACCAGTGAATATCCACGTATACTAATTTTTTAAACCTTATCAGAAATGCACAAAAGCATAGAATGTCTTCCAAGAAGACCGATAGTATCCAAAATTGGTTAAATTTCAGTTAATCTTTCTAGTACAATCAGTGCCTTCATACTTGAAGGGTACTACGGATATTATTAGAGGTTTTAGGGATGTGTGTAGGGAAGATATATTATTTTGGTTACATGTGATGTATTCCCTCTATGCACATCGATTCTACATAGTCAAGGTCTAGAGAAGTCAAGAAAATTAACATTGGATCAGATAATAGTTTTGATTGAGCGTATCCAATGGTTTTTGAATAACAATTATTTCCTTAATTCCAAGTTTTATTTACAAAGTCTAGGTACGTCTATGGGGGGACAAGTTCGCCCCTAGTTATGTAAATGTATTTATGGCAGGTTAGGAAAATAGGTATGTCTATGACATTCCAGAGTGGGATGCAAATCTACTTTCCTACTGTAGATTCATTGACAATTTATTTTTTTATATGGGGAGAATCTATGGTTAATTTACATTTTTTTCTGCAGAAGCCTAAAGAAAATGATTGAGGTATTTGTTTAACTAGTCAATGTAGTACAAAGAATATATATTTTTGGGACCTTGAAATTTATGTTGAGAATTAAGAGTTGCAAACTTTATTTATTTTTTATTTTTTTTTATACCTGGTGCAAATAATTATGCACTGTACAATAGTGGCAATTATACACCATGGCTCCACAATATTCCCAAAATACAATTCCAAAGGATTAGGAGGAATTGCATGGAAGAGGAAACTTGTAAGGATAGAGCTAATGTTTAATAGAGAGATTTTTTTTTAACAAAAAAGTTCCCCAAACAGCTTGTTGTGAAAGCTTATTATGCAATATAATCAGAGGGATTTAATTACACAGGAAAACGGAAATAAATAAATTGTGAAAAATAATATAGTACCATTAATATTTGATTTTAATAATAACTTTAGTTATATGAAATCTATTATAAACATTGGAGACTTTTAAAAGAAGATAAAGAACGAACAAAAATAATCATAGATAGACCATTTGTTACTTTTAAAACTTTTTTAACGCAGAGTAATCCTAAGAGAAAAGTACCAAAGAACTTTTTAAATGATAAGGGAAAGGTTTAAAAGAGATCAATAAGTTTAAGACAAAGTATAAAGAGGAAGAGTTCTATATCAGGGATTGTATTACGTGTTTTACCAAAAAATGGACTTATCTTTTAATTTGTCAGTGCGTTCAGCAATATGTGGGCTGCACAATTCATCCCTTCATAAAATAAAACAATTAGTGCACATGTGAATAATAAATGAAAGTGTTATGAACAGCGCAGTGTTTTGGCACATTTTAATAAATGCCATAATACGGAAGTGATTAACAAACCCTGGCATGGAGGGAACCACATCTTCAAATTCTTGTAACCAATTTTTTTTTATATTTTTTCTCCCTTCTTAAGCAAGTTTAAACAATATGGTTTTTATATTGTTATGCAGTTTTTAATATAACCAACATGAATAAATTTGCATATTACTTTTTTTTTTATTAATACATTTGTAAAAATGTGTCTAATTATGTAAATTATGTGTCTAATGTATGAGACATTATCTATTATTTGTTCTGATGATTAGGTATTCAATTATTTCCCCCTTATGTCCAAGGTACCTAAAAGAGGGCTGCATTATCAGACTCTTTACAGTTTTATTTGCCCACTTGGTGGACTAAAAGGGGGGGGGGGGGATACGTAGAACTGAAAAAGCAGTGAATTGGCGAAACGAGTCATCACACACGTAGTACTTAAATACCTCGCCTTCAGAAAGTACTGACTGGCTGCTGGATTTGAGGGCCTGGGTATTGTTCACATTAGTAATGAACCACCTGTGTATAGGCAATCAGGAATTTAGCGTTCACTGCTTTTGTGCCAAATAAATTGCCTTACCTTCATTGCTGCCCATTGGCAGTCATCACCTGCTCAATGTTTGTGAGTGAAGCTGTCAACTATTATTTCCTTTGTATGAATATATAACAAGTTTACACTATATATTTTGATTTGTTTTTTTCTTTTTACATATCATCTGAACAGACACCCAAGTGCACAGCACAATTTAGTTTAGAAGCATTTTATTGTATATATTTTTGACATGCTGCAAATTTGTTGAAAAACACTATATAGTAAAAAAAAAAAAATCAATAAAAAAAAAAATCACAGGAAAAAAATCACAGTGCACCTGTGTTAAAAAGCACTTAATAGTATCAATGTCCATATCTTACAAGTATTATTGTATTGTAATGGTCACAAACACTGAATATTGTATGTTAAAGGCACGTCGCACCTTATTCTATGGTATCTGTTTTAAGAGTGTTTCGGAACTATGACACTTTAAAAGGTTGACGCTTATCAGAATTACTGTTTTATATTGGATGTAACAATATTTTAGCACCCTGTCTGGTTATCCTATATTAGACTGATTTGCACTTGATAATGCAGATGTCAAATATTTGCCTTATTAATGCAGCTCGCTATAGGTGACAATAGATCATCAATTTCTGAAATTGCACTGAAGCAATACGAAAAAAATAAACAATTTAACGGGGTTGGAGATGGTGCCTGTGGTGTCAAAGCATCATAACCAATACACTGAGCTGTAGTGTTTATGGTCTTACGGGTGTCTTTGTGAAATAAGATACAGCAAATATAAAATGTTTCTAGATGAATGAGATGGGTTTGAGATGGCTAGCCTTAGCATTACAGGTATTTGTGAATTACATCATCCATGTGTACAAACTGTGTTAGTTAAGCAACAGCTTTAGACATTGTGACGTTATTCCACTTAAATCCACAGTCTCTACAGTCTAGGATGGTAATTCTGCTGTCTCTATGGTGTATCTACATGGTGTTTTATTTCTAAAATGTTGGTCAGTTTGTCTCTTGAAGTTGGCATTGCCACACTGACTCTCCTTCTAAGATACACTTAAGGACTTAAAATGTGATTTGCACAACTGAGGATGGTGCAATATCAGAGTCCATTCCCTATATTTTATAAGACACTCCACTATTAGTTGCTTTCCGGTGTGTATCCTGGCCCTTGGCCAATTGTTCCTATCTGCTTACATTAGATGGTAACCAAATAGCTTTTCTTGAGTATACTACAACCGTGTATCAGATTCCAATCTAAGAGTTGTTGACTTTGCTGTCCCAGCCTTTGGTATGTTACCTCTTTCCTGTGCTACTTCAATCATCTTGTTTCTTAACAAATCCATCTACTTACACTGTTAGCGCCAAGTAAAATTTGTGTTACTTCCAGAATTTTTATGATCTTAGAATTTGTGCTGGAAATATTGTCAATATTAGCATCAAAGTCCCAGTACACCCTGTTAGTTTAATTGCTTATTTTTTGGCTAAAGTGCAGGAATCAAGAAGCAAAACGTGGCCTACAGCACCACCAAGAACTCCACATTCCCTGGACTATAGACTCTAATGTTAACTTAGTGCAAAAGGCCCCATTAACGACTCTATACTGCCCCCAAGCTGTCCTGTCAAGCATTGCAGATATCTGCCACATAAGCCCTGTCCTGCCCAGTGTGTCGTTAATATCAAGGCAGCGCATCAACCTATTGGGAGTTGTTCTTCACAAACCTCTACAATGCTAAGCTGTGCCATCAAAGCTCCTGGCTATGGTATATTGACAATTTTGTAAATTAATTTAAGTTGTAATTCTATTCAACATGATGTATATATGTAAAATATTCAGAGAAATCAGAGGTAATATGCTCACTGTTAATGTTGACAGATATACCAGACTTTTAAAAATGTAGATACATTTAAAAAAATTCAAGCAATAAGAAAAAAAAAAAACCACACAAAACAAGCACACAGACAGCATTAATATCACTTAATCTGTTTGCACAAACCTTGTTTGCTTCATGCCAATGTCATCATAAGATTAGGTTTGTGGTTTATCTAACTTGTGACAGTGGCAGTAAAGCGGTCTTGGATATACTCTCCGATAACATCTGATATTTATGTCAGATTATTTGCAATATGTAACTTCCTTAAAACATGAGACTGCACACATTATAAAGACAGATGGCAGTAGATATGATCTTAATTATAAATTGGGCAATGCAGTAGAGTTTTGCAGTTTCTAAAAATCATGTCCTATTTCTGACCTTTGTTATTCAGAAATGGCCCAGCTTCAAATTCCATAACAAGAGAAGCATCAGGAGAAAACAAACAGATAATTAAAGTTATACAATTTTGAAAAGTGTTGTAATTTAAAGGAACACTATAATGTCAGGAATAAAAACATGTATTCCTGACACTATAGTCCTGACGTGGCTGTTAAGGTGACTGCCCCCATGCACCTCCAATTACAGTATTTTACTTGCCTTTCTCACCTTTCCTCACCTCTGCCTCCCTGACAGAGCATGGAGATGCTGAAAGCACCTCTAGTGGCGTTTGAGTGAATGCCACTAGAGGTGTTACTAGGCACCAATGAAAACACTGTATTTTCTCTGAAAAGGCAGTGTTTACAGTGCTAACACTGCAGGGACAGACTATAGATGTACAAGCATCTAATTTCATATTATGCACAATGAGATCTATTCCAATCAGTTGTCTCTACTGACAGTGTTCTGCCCACAAATATTAGTGGTTACAGTAATAAGCGTCATTTCTTAGCTAGGCTCCCTACATCATCTAATGTACAGCTTTGAATTTCATTGGAATTTTAAAGAAATTTCCACCAAAGTCAACACCAGCCTTTCATAAATAATCTATCTTTAGGAAAAGCTCAAAAACGACATTGCCACTTTAAGAATGTATTTTGTAGCAAGGTATAGATTTAGAAATAAGTTTAGCATTACACCCTTCATGCCCTGCTTGCTATGCCTTTCAAAATCTTAAAAGTATAATTGCTTACATTGTGTTATATAAAGCTCTTTCACATAAGAGAAGCTTGCTTGGTAGCATTAGTTTTCTTATAAATTGTGACTCACTAAAGGAAAACTGAGAAGCAGGCTTGCATGGATTGCTACAATAAGACAGATCACCTTAATTCCTCAAAAGCTCCATCCATCACAGATTCTGTACAAAAGTTAATTATAAATTAGAAACAGTGATATTGTGTTATCACACTGAATATCTAAAAACACCGTCAGTGAAACATTTAGAAAGAAAACAAAAAACAGGCAAATGTTTCATGAAACAATGTCACATATTCGCAAAAACATCAACACTGCATTAATTTGACAATGATGTTCACACAGACTGGCAACAAAAAAAAGAAGGGTAATCTCAGAAATTATGGCAACATCCAGAGCAACAAAAAACACACATTTTGGTACTGATACAGAGTCCCTTTGATTTTTAATTTGTTTCCCTTTTTTACATAAAAATAAAGCTTATTGTTTTTCTAACAAAAAACATTTTTACATTTCAGAATTTCAGATAGAAACAGTTATTTCTATATCTGTGTACAATGAATTCCTAAAGATCTTACTAAAGTATTATACACACACCCTTCTCAGTGGTCACATTATTACATACAACTACCTGGCACCTTTTTTTGTCACCAAAAGGTCTGAAATCCTCAAGTATTCAAAAAGTTGTTCCTTAAAAGGATACTCAGGGAACCAACATAACTTAACCCCTTAAGGACACAACTTCTGGAATAAAAGGGAATCATGACGGAAATATTCCATCATGTATCCTTAAGGGGTTAAAAAGACACACTGAGCACCTAAACAACTTTGGCTTACTAAAGTTGTTTTGGAGTATAGATCATGTGCCTTCAGTTACACTGCTCAATACACATTTGGGAGTTAAATTGCTTTGTTTATGCAGCCCTAGCCACATCTTCCGACACATGTCCTTAAATAAACTCCTCTTATTGCACAGTGTGTTTAATTTGGAAGTTAGTATTTCCTGCCATGTTAACTGCCTGCTAGAACTCACATCAGTCGCATGTGTGCGATTAAAGTTCAATTAACAGATCAGGAGATAAGAATTTCTAAATTACACACACCGTCCTGTAAAATAAAACCTTTTTATTCATGGAGGCTTTGTGGATCACAGCTAGGAGAGATCTGGTTATGGATGCATACACAAAGGTGATTTAACTCCTAAATGGCAGATGATTGAGCAGTGAGACTGTTGAGGCATGACCTGGATACCAAAACCACTTTGTTAAGCTAAAGCGTTGTTTTGGTGCTATCCCTTTAAGTGCATTTGATAGGATTTGGCCTCAAAGTCTCACTGTATTTTCTCTCCATTCAAATATTTTCAGTTTAACGTAGAAACATAGGATGTAACGGCAGATAAGAACCATTCGGACCATCTAGTCTGCCCAATTTTCTAAATACTTTAATTAGTCCCCCCCCCCCCAAAAAAAAAACACACACACACAAAAACAAAAAAAAAACAATCATTGCAGCTTTATGAAGTGTACTTCCACCCCCTTTGGCCACTCCCCATCATTTTACAAAGTATCTTACTTATTAGGTATACTCTGAGTACATACTCAGATAAGTGTTATGACACAATTCTGATCCATGGCCAATCAATGTTCTCTTAATATTTGCCCCCTTTCCTCTTACCACGATTTTAATATACTCTGCAGAGGAGAAGAGGACAATGACTGACTGTAAGGCCAAGTCGAGTCAGTTCATTTGCTGAGCTACACTGTTCACCTTCCAATTAGGAACATAATTTGTGAAAAGGGAAGGGATGGCTAAGCAGGTATAGTTATTTTGCAGAAACCTGCAAACCATTTTTTTTTTATTTTTATTTTTTAAATAAAGCAAAACTAAAGAGCTTTGAACATGGAGAAAAACACAGCAAGAATATGAGGTCACAATCTATCCAAGGCACGTAGGTTGTTATAGTGCACATATTAATAAATAAAGGTGTTTTTGTCTAAAAGTAAAGAGTTGTTTAAGATAATGAAGTTGAATTCTCTGACTGAAGAGGGTATCTGATTCTGTAAATATTTTTAACCCCTTAAGGACCAAACTTCTGGAATAAAAGGGAATCATGACGTGTCAGACATGTCATGTGTCCTTAAGGGGTTAAATAAGGTCAGAATGCTTTTTATTTTGGGCGGAGGGGGAGAATATACAGAAATATAATTATTATAGGCAGGAACAGCTTGTTCATCCTTGGAGAATTCGGACTCCAATTATGGAGTCAAGAAGGATTTTATCCCTTTTTGTGGCAAAGTCGGACATGGCTTCAAGTTGGTCTTTTCTACTTAATTGGGATCAACAACAGAAACTAATATGTGAAAGGCTAAACTTGATGGATTTTAATCTTTTTTTTTTCCCCACCTACATTACTATGCAACTATGTAATTAATATTTAAACTATATATTTGAATTTGAGACAAGTGAGTGTGCGAAACAAGAAGTGTTTGTTTAGGTACAAGCTCCAATATCTATTTTGTAAGCAAGGTTCAGCTTTTCAGATACATATAACCCAGTAACACTGCATAAATTACTTAAAATTTTCATGCAGAAATAGAAAAATAGAAAAAAAGTGTGAAAACAGAAATACAAAAAAGCATTGTGGGTCAAGTGCGGTCCCACTGGACGGGAAGTAACTTGGTGGCAAACGACGGACAGGAAACCACAGAGACATTAGTATGGGAATCAATTTACTGCAGCTACACAATTCAGAACTGATAATGAATTGTCTCTATCTATACTTATTATTATACTAAAAATAGTACTAACTACTAATTACACTGTTCAGCATTAGCTTTTAATTCAATAAATTATTTTTAAATTATTGGGATCCCGATGTACCCCCACCCCGAGGCATTACCAAGACCTGTAGGCAATACAGCCACTTAATCTCATTGGATTGGGTGTAGTGCTTGGAGTCCCCTGGCACTATACCTCCATTCACTGTTAAATCTTTTTGAGAAGTGCATGTCTGTAAGGCAGAGATTACACTGTTGCTTCTAGCCACACCAAATCATGCCAAAAAGGGGTACTGTGATAGGATAAAAGCAATCAACCAACAATCGCAGCCAATCATTGCTGCCCGTTGCTACTCAGGCTAATGCTTCCTCATTAGTCTGAGCAGCATGGGTTTCTGAGGATTCTTGTTTAGCATTTCAAAAACTAAAAACATTTAAGCGCTGAACGAAAGGATGGCTCCAGGGGACTCCAGACAGTAAAACACTTCAATGAGATTAACTAATAACACCCCAGGCATTGTAACTTCTTCATCTTATCTAAGTTGTTATAGTGTCTGGAGAACCCTGTGCTGTCCTTCTGATCAGTGCTAAACCATTTGGTTGGCAGTGATTTGCCAAGAGTGTCGACTAGTGATGTCCCTAAAAGTTCGCCGGGAACCGTTCGCTGGCGAACATAGCGTGTTCGCGGTTCGGTCCGCCCCCTATTCGTCATGGAGGTGGGAGGGTCTGGGAGGGAGGGTCTGCTGCTGATTGGCTGGAATGTGTCTGCTGACTGAGGTACAGGGTCAAAGTTTACTCAATGATGACTAATAGGGGGCGGACCGAACACGCTATGTTCGCCGGCGAACGGTTCCCGGCGAACTGTTCGGGACATCACTAGTGTCAACTAATCTTTCAGCCCACCACAGCTGCCAATTGCATAATGTCTGCCTCAGTCAACTTCTAGTGGGAGCTGGGCCGTGGGCAGCTGTGCACTCTTATTCAGTGTTAAACTGTTCAACAATGGTTTAACACTGAATGGATGGCCCCCTCCAGGGGATTCAAGGCCCTATAATTAATCCAATGAGATAAAATTGTTATAGTGCCTACATGGTGCCATTAAGCAAGATTCTAGTGATTAGAAAGTGAAAATTTACTCAACGCAAGTATAAATTTAACAGAGCGTGGAGACGTTGGATGTTAGTGCTGCACATAGTGCAGGACCAAAATAGGAAGCATCTCTAGTGGACGTTTGAGTGACTGACACTAATGGTGTTCCTTTGCTGTAATTTAAACACTGCCTTTTCATTAAAAAGCCTGCAGGGACAGGCAGTAGACACTAGAACCACTACATTAAGCTGTAGTTGTTCTGATGACTATAGGGTCCCTTTCAGAAATTGGATCACAGAAATGTGTCTTTATCTTCAAAGGTACTGTCCCTAATTAAATTGCTTTTAAATGTTAAACTTAATTAACAAGCTATGCCATTTAATGCCAGCTTATATAATTTCGGCACCTGAATTAAGTGGTGGTGGGAAGGTGCTGCTCAAGGACCTCTTTATCAAGTACATGTAAAAGTAGACATTATTTACAAATGAAACAAAAAGTAATATTAGTCAATCTCATCCCAGTCTGCTTCAAGTTAACTCTGGTCAGTGGTAAAAATAGAACACCCTGCATCTTATAAAGAGCATGCTGTACTTTCATATCAATGGCAGATTCTTTTATTTTTATAACTAATCCTGTATCCCATATTACATCCAAAATGAAAACTATTATAAATGTAAAATACCATGTGGAAGAAAAATGGCACAGGAAAGGTTACACAGTTTTAAAGACAATTAAAGGGACACTAAAGTCAACAGAACCACTAAAGCTCATTGTATTTGTTCTGGTGAGTAGAATCAACCCCTTTAGGCTTTTTGCAATAAACAGAGTGTTTACATTAGAGCCTAGTGATAACTCCACTGGCCACTTCTCACATGGCTACTAGATGTGTTTCCTAGGGCAGTGCTGCACAGTGTGCAGCACTGACATTCAGTGTAATCACCCTCTGCATGGAGACACTGAACTTTCCTCATAGAGATGCATTGATTAAATGACGAGATGCTGTTTGGCCAGGACTGTGTTTGGCTTGTGCTGGCTCTGCCCATGATCTGCCTCCTTGACAGTCTCAGCTAATTCAATCCTTTTATATGGGAAAGCATTGTGATTGGCTGAGATCACAATGTCTGATGATGTCAACAGACTGAAATAAAGGTAAGATTTTATTATATTCAAGGGGCAAGGGGGAGACAGATCGTATTTTAACACTATAGGGTCAGGAATAAATGTTTGTGTTCCTGACCAAATAGTGTTCCTTTAAGCCTTACATTTTAGATGGTGCTATGATAATCTGAATATTTATAATACAAACATCTTAACATTATATATAATGTTTGGGTGGAATAAAAGAAGATAAGATGACAGATATCGTGATAAGATGTTAAACAAAAAAACACATAGTAATAATCCTAAAGTAAAGTATATTAAATAATTAAAATTACAATTGCAAGCAACTGATACAACTATTATATATTTTGTTAAAAATTAGAGTCAGATATATTGACCCCCTCTCTACTGATCAAATAGGTGAAACTGTTAAAAGCTCACTGTAGGATTAGAGTAAAATGGTATGGGGGTGGGGGCATAAGGCAGATCCCAAACAGTTGTAGAATTAAACTCCCATGGCGCTTTGCCAGTGTGTGTTTGTATCTGTATATATAAAAAAGTATGTATAGGCTGGAAGTAAGTTATCCATGTTTATGTTTGGGAATGAGTAGCTAGTTATACGTGCACAGGAGAGTATTTAATTAGTTCTATATGTGTGTGGATTAGAGTGGATGACATCAGAAGATTATGATTGCCGGTAATGAGGTATAGGGGAATCAGAGAAGGTTAAGGTGTGTGAGCATTTGGCAAACAGTGTGTATGTGTTTGTGCCTACATCTAATTTTGCATTGTGTCTGTTTTAGTGTTTCCACTTTATTAACCCCTTAAAGACACATGATGGAAATATTCCGTCATGATTCCCTTTTATTTCTGAAGTTGTGTTTTTAAGGGGTTAAATATAGTGTGAAAAAGCCAGCAAGTTTAAACGTTAGCGTTTACAGTAAAGCATAAATGAATGTGTTCCAAGACACAAGACATCTACGATATGCACCATTTTTCTGTTTCCCGGTACTTGTCAAACTCAATGACCTTTATACACACTTTCGATATGAGAAATTATGGTTTCTGAAATTAAAAATATTCCTCAAAATGTAGGGTTTTCTCAAAATCAGCTGATAAATCGGAAAAACAAATTAATAAAAAAACAAAAGTGAGTCATTTTGGCATCTGATAGTCGTTTTCCAAATGATACATCTGTCCAGATATTACAGCTTTTTGAAGAAAAAAAAAAAATGTTTATCTATACTTACCCTTGAAAAATCAAAATGTGGTTCATATTGACCGCCCATACCATAGTTTGCCACCTGAAAACAACACAGACGAGTATGTGTGAGAACTATGTCGTTGAGCAGTGTAGTCAGTTCTAATTTTTTAAACTAGTTATATACTGCTGTGTTTACGCTACATAACATGCGACCCAGACTGTTACGATATAAATCCTAGATATAGACAGAGCGAACCCGTTTTGACAGTTGAAGATAATCTGGACAAAATGCAGCTGACACTACATTCAGTTAAAGGAAACAACAAGATGAGTAAACATTAAAGATAAACTGTCGTTTCCCCACAATTTTTAATATTATACCTTCTATATTTAACAAATGTGTTTTTGTGAGGTGTAAAGCATGAAATTAAATGTAGAAATCCGCACCTGCCTTGTTTGCACTGGATTACGATGTCAATTGCTAAACCTTTAATATACAATTTTTAAGTTCTGTTTTTGATTTTAGACAGCATTTAATTCACAGATCCATCATAAGAAGGACATAGAACAAATAACAGAAAACAATAGCCAGAAACAATGTCCTACTTCAGAATATACGTAGAAACAAACAGTAACAATGCTATAAATAATGTCTGTTTGAGGAGTAGAGCAAGTATCCAAAAACTTAAGAGACAATAAAGTAGCTTCTTTCTTATAGAACAAGAAGGAAGTATATACCATGCTTGCATGCTGAGATGCTTATCGTCTAAAGCCAAATTAACAATGATCAAATGGTTGACCAAATCAGTAGGTAGGTTTAAGCTAAAAAGAGAGCAAATCTCCCCAAGCAAAATCAGGGAAACCGCATCTGCCCCGAGTGAGTATGATAGCATCCCATGCAAAAATGGTTAAAAAATTAAACACCTAGAACTTGTGTTATTCAGTGGTGCCAGTGAAGTGAAAGGTCCCCTTTAAAGAAACACTCAAAGCACCATAAGCACGAAAGGTTACTGTAGTGATCATGGTGCCAGGAGTGAGCCGCTGTCCATCCAGAGAAAGTAGTGACATCTTACCTGGGTGCACTGGGAGCCTGTCACAGCTTCACTTGCTGGCAGAAGCTCCGGACACGGAGCTAAGACCAGCTATGCAGAGACACTCGGGTAATGAGTGTAGAATTGCACAGTCGGGTTGCTCAAATATTAACTCAATCGAGATAACTGAAAGCTTTTTCCGCCAGCAACGGCCATCTAGCGGGACCTAAGTAAGTTGTAAAATCGTTTTTTTTTTGTTTTGTTTTTTTAAACACCAGGGCACTCCTGCTTGGAGTGTTCCTGGATATGGGACCTTTCACTTCTCTTGAGTTTACACCACTGAATAAAATATTAGAAATCGCCTAAAACTTGTGTTCACCTTTGTTTCAATAGATGCTCTGTTTGCTTCTTAATGTATATGACAGCTTTAGCCAATGACATAACAACCGGGCTCTGACTGGCGCCACTCCCCAACTTTACTACTTCAGACTGAGCGTCCATTAGCTCTCCTGATTGCTCTCAGTGAACGAACTAAGCCCTGCACCGCAACTTCGATCTTTCTGTCTGAAATAGTGGAGGCAGCTCCTGGCGAACTTCAATTAAGAAGTCAAACCATTTTGAAATGGTTTGACTACTTACAAAAGGGATGAGTGTTCCCTTAAGTGATCTTTAATCAGGAGCATGCACTTCTTTGGTGGCAATGAATTACATTGCGATGACACAAGCAGTCATCTCTGGATATAGTAATGTGATCTTTAGTTGGGCAAGTGTGTACTCCCAGCCAAGATTACTTAAAGGCAGCACTCAGGAAGAAAACTCTGGGGGATCTGGCAGTTCTCTTTTAAAGAGGTATCTTTATAAAAGTGTGGCCTTGATAAAGCAGATGAAGTCGGAGGCCCAGATTTGCAGATGTGGTGAGTTATACTTAACCGATGCTGTCCCCTGTGGATGCTGCCATCTGTTTTCTTCAGCTACTGCCACCAGGAACGCATGTCACTGCTGTACTTGTGCGCATTCACAAGAGCACAATACAAAAGTCTATTGAGAATACCTCAAGACCACAGGAGCCTCCATAGAGATTATCTTGTGAAGAGCGAGATAATGTCTTACAAGACTTGATGGGGGTAACTTCGCCTTTTGCCAAAGTGGATTGTAATCCCTACTTTGTCCTATGATCTCTTTTGACTGCTTCAATGACATTGCAATGCAGTCTTTATGAGTATTTCATATAGACTTTTTCTTTTATGGAACTCTCAAATGTTTCTTTTCTGTGACAGAGCCACTTTAAGCATTAAATATAGGCATAAATAGAAGTGAATTTTCATTACCACTTCAAAAAAAAGTAGCAAAATGCATAAAAGTTAAACTTAATTGTCATTTTTACTGCTCAAATAAAGTTACCTGAAGCAACTCTGCTGTGTTTACCGTTAGCCCTGTGATTGCTTGCATGCGTAGGTTTAACCTAGCAACCACTGGGTCATCATATTCTTCTAGCCAGGCGCTAGGGAAAATAAAGGAACAGAGGCACATTAATACTTCCAATGTTGTCTTCAAAGAGTAATACGTGAATACATTTGCACATATGGAATTAATATTTCATATCAAACAGGCTTCCTACTCTAAGAAACTCAACCACCAGCGAGTTGAAGATGAACAGAAGATCCAGGATGTGTTCCGAGTTCACACACCCTGATTACAGCACATGATACTAGCAACTAACTGGCCAATGAAGTGAACTAGGAAGAAACTACCTCTTCTTAATATAGGAAAAATACATCGTTCACGGTTAGGCAGATTATTTATGTGCAATGATAATATGGCCAAAATAAAACACTTACTTTTACACTTAGTTCAAGAGTCATACGATTAAAGGCAAAGGTTATAGTTTACAGGTTTTAAGACTAGTGTGAGATATTTCAGAAGGATTTATCAGATTGTCCACAAAATAACAGGGAGTCACATACAATCACTGCCTTAAAACAGGATGAAGCAGTAAACTTTGAAAAGAGAGTAGATGGTTAAACATAGTTATTGTAGGATATCTTTATAGGACACCTGCACTATTAGATTTACTGTATACTATAAATACATACAGAATATGCATACATGTTTTTTATTCTTATACATAATATTACCATTAAACCTAAAGGACATGGTCTGCTGTGAAACAGGATAGGAATGAACATTTTAGGCCCAAATACATCTCTAACAAGAAAATCAAACAGTAAATTAAGATGCATTGATTAGTCCACTTTTCTATCAAGAGAGACGTTTACCCTTGGACTAAATAAGGATCTATGTATTTAGCTCTAAATGATAAAACTGGTCACAGTCAAACTTATAAGTGTGCCCATAGCGCCATCTAGTGAAATGGAGAATCATCACAATAAATAAAATTAAAGAAATATTCCAAGCAACTCAACCACTAATGTGGAAGAGTTGGGGAATTTCATCAATGCCATGGGTAGCCCAACATTATACAAAACTGTTCTTGATGGGACTGTACCGTGAGACTCTAGAGCAGGGGTAGGCACAGGGCCAGACTGGCCCACCAGGATACCGGAAATTTCCTGGTGGGCCCCGGCACCTTGAGCTGAACAGACAGCCTTAATCATCAGGCTCCTGCAGTGGTTCCCAAACGTTTTAGGTTCAAGGCGCCCTTAATATTTCAAAATTTGTCCAAGGCGCCCCAAGTCAAAACTATTTTCTAAGTTGTAGATATGTACAGCACTGTGGCATATACTGGGCCCCCGTTCAGCACAAATGCTTGTCGTTCAGGTGCAGATCCAGAACCTAATCTTGGGAGGGGCACTGGTAGATTATTTAAAGAAACAATCCAGGAACAATAACCACTACATAATTTTGTAGTGGTTATGGTGCCAGTAGTGCCGTAGTGCCAGTTTGAAAACTTACCTGGGATTTGCCGGGATAGGGGCTGTAATGTGTGTGTGTGTGTGTGTGTGAGGGGTGCAATATGTGTGTGTGTGTGTGTGTGTGTGAGGGGTGCAGTGTGTGTACAGGGGTGCATTCTGTTTGTGAAGGATGTAGCGAGTGTGTGTGAGGGGCAGTTTGTGCGTGTGGAGAATACAGTGTGTTGGGGTACAGTGTGTGAGGGGGCAGTGTGTTTGTATAGGGGTAGTGTGTGTGTATGGGTGGGTAATTGTGTGTGTATGAGTGGGAATTGTGTGTGTGTATGGGGGTAATTGCGTGCATGGGGAAGCAGTGTGTGCGTATGGTGGGAGAGTTATTGTGGGTCTATGGGGTAGGAGGGCAAATTCATAAATATATATATATATATATATACACACATACATACACACACACACACATATATACATACATACATACAATACACACATGATCCAGTGACTTCACTTATCTACTAAACAGCAACTTCAATGTTAACAGATGTAATTAGTTTTTAAAAAACACCTCATATAGGCAAACATAATGGGGGTTTAGTAACATTATATGATCAGACATTGCATAAGTCTGCCATAAGTCTGCCACAACGTCATATGTACCCCATCTTTGGCAGGTCCCACTCTAGCAGCCTAATGTCTGCTCTTATGAGATTAACCCACTTATATGGTGAAAAAAAAATCCCTCTGGGGCTCTCTGCAGTACAAGGCTATATAGGGCCCTGGGATGAGGCACCTGTGACAGGGAGGGGTGCAAAACCATATATATTTATTTATTTATATCTCCAGGGGTTTGTACTCAGATGGATTTTTTCCCCCCAAGTGTGTTAATCTCATAAGAGTAGGCATTATGCTGTTAGAGAAGGACCTGCCAGATATGGGGTACATTGACGTTGTGGCAGGCTTATGCAATGTATGATCATATAATGTAACTAAACCTCTATTATTTTTGCCTAGATTCAGTGTTTTTAAATAAAACTATTACAATCTGTAAGATTTGAAATCATTGTTTAGTGAAAAAGCGAGTGCGTTGGATTGTATATTTTGTATGCATATTATTAAAATTCATACCCCCCTTTTCATACCCTTATAAGTGTGCCCATAGCGCCATCTAGTGAAATGGAGAATCATCACAATAAATAAAATTAAAGAAATATTCCAAGCAACTCAACCACTAATGTGGAAGAGTTGGGGAATTTCATCAATGCCATGGGTAGCCCAACATTATACAAAACTGTTCTTGATGGGACTGTACCGTGAGACTCTAGAGCAGGGGTAGGCACAGGGCCAGACTGGTCCACCAGGATACCGGAAATTTCCTGGTGGGCCCCGGCACCTTGAGCTGAACAGACAGCCCTAATAATCAGGCTCCTGCAGTGGTTCCCAAACGTTTTAGGTTCAAGGCGCCCTTAATATTTCAACATTTGTCCAAGGCGCCCCAAGTCAAAACTATTTTCTAAGTTGTAGATATGTACAGCACTGTGGCATATACTGGGCCCCTGTTCAGCACAAATGCTTGTCGTTCAGGTGCAGTTCCAGAATCTAATCTTGGGAGGGGCACTGGTAGATTATTTAAAGAAACAATCCAGGAACAATAACCACTACATCACTTTGTAGTGGTTATGGTGCCAGTAGTGCCATAGTGCCAGTTTGACAACTTACCTGGGATTTGCCGGGATAGGGGCTGTAATGTGTGTGTGTGTGTGTGTGTGAGGGGTGCAATATGTGTGTGTGTGAGTGTGTGTGAGGGGTGCAGTGTGTGTACAGGGGTGCATTCTGTTTGTGAAGGATGTAGCGTGTCTGTGTGAGGGGTGCAGTGTGTGTGAGGCGCAGTTTGTGCGTGTGGAGAATACAGTGTGTTGGGGGTACAGTGTGTGAGGGGGCAGTGTGTTTGTATAGGGGTAGTGTGTGTCTGTATGGGTGGGTAATTGTGTGTGTATGAGTGGGAATTGTGTGTGTGTATGGGGGTAATTGCGTGCATGGGGAAGCAGTGTGTGCGTATGGGGGGAGAGTTATTGTGGGTCTATGGGGTAGGAGGGCAAATTCATAAATATATATATATATATATATATATATATATATATATATATATATATATATATATATATATAAAAGTAGAAATCAGGAGCACTCGCTTGGATTTTTCAAACGTGAATAAACTTATTTAATCACAACTTCAACATCAACGTTTCGACCCTTCAGGGTCTTTATCAAGATAGTGATAATGTACAAAAAATGCAAATATATACATAATAATAATTGATTAACTTACCCCACCTGTGTGAAGTGATTCCGGAAGTAAAACTAACCGGACGGAGTGTGTGTGCAGAAATGAGAACGTCCGCATCATGACGTACGTACGTACGTGCGTGCGTGATGACGTGCGTGCGTGCGGCAAAACGTGCCCCCCACGTGATGACGTCATCACGAGTAATGTATACCGAAACCATGGTAACCACACGATCCCCGTGTAGCTAGCCATTCAAGGAGGAACAAATTCTTATAATCCTATAAACAATTAGTGAGAGAGATATATAAACATGCAAGAGCCACATTGTGAAGTGAAGCCAGGAGTTGTACCCAAGGCATGCCAACAGAAATAAGAGTGGACATGAAGTGAATGTGTACGATGTATTGATAATAAGCACAACATATGAAGAATAAATCCAGAGAAAATGAGCAATAAACTAAAGTAAAACCATACAATCCACAGAATAACAAGATCAAATGGGATATATGTAAAAATATGAGTGTCAGATGAATGCGAATAAGATGTATGTGTAAGTATGAGAGTGAAATCCGATGTATGTGAAAAAGAGTGAATGAGGTAAACACTAAATAGATCAAATGGGATATATGTATAAATGTGAGTGTCAGATGAATGTGAATAAGATATATGTGTAAGTGTGAGAATAAAATCCGATGTATGTAAAGCAGAGTGAATAAGGTAAACACTATATTGAAAGTGAAAAGATATGTACAGAGACAAAAAAAAACAAAAAGAGAAAAAGAACACAGAAAACAGAAAAAAAGAAAACAAGAGAAGAAAAAATGAAAATACACCAATACCCACAAAAAATCAGTGAATGCAGAATGACAACCTAGGACAACGTAAGAATATTAACATCCCCAGAATGAACAATCCGTAGCGATAGACACTTCATGTCCACTCTTATTTCTGTTGGCATGCCTTGGGTACAACTCCTGGCTTCACTTCACAATGTGGCTCTTGCATGTTTATATATCTCTCTCACTAATTGTTTATAGGATTATAATAATTTGTTCCTCCTTGAATGGCTAGCTACACGGGGATCGTGTGGTTACCATGGTTTCGGTATACATTACTCGTGATGACGTCATCACGTGGGGGGCACGTTTTGCCGCACGCACGTCATCACGCACGCACGTACGTACGTCATGATGCGGACGTTCTCATTTCTGCACACACACTCCGTCCGGTTAGTTTTACTTCCGGAATCACTTCACACAGGTGGGGTAAGTTAATCAATTATTATTATGTATATATTTGCATTTTTTGTACATTATCACTATCTTGATAAAGACCCTGAAGGGTCGAAACGTTGATGTTGAAGTTGTGATTAAATACCGTATATACTCGAGTATAAGCCGAGTTTTTCAGCCCATTTTTTGGGCTGAAAAACCCCAACTCGGCTTATACTCGAGTCAGAGTCTGTATTATGGCAATTTGCATTGCCATAATACAGACTGGGGGGAGAGGGGTGCTGGCAGAGCTGTAACTTACCTTTCCTGCAGCTCCTGTCAGCTCTCTCCTCCTCCGCGCCGTCCGTTCAGCACCTCGGTCAGCTCCCAGTGTAAGTCTCGCGAGAGACTTACAGTGGGAGCTGAAAGAGGGAGCTGCACAGACCGCGCGGAGGAGGAGAGAGCTGACAGGAGCTGCAGAACAGGTAAGTTACAGCTCTGCCAGCACCCCTCTCCCCCCACTGAACTGCCACTGGACCACCAGGGAAGGAGAGCCCCCCTCCCTGCCATATATCAAGCAGGGAGGGGGGACGAAAAATAAATAAAAATATAAATAAAATAAGAATAATAAGAAATAATAATAATAAAAAAAAAATTACAAAAAAAAGGGGGTATAAGGACCACTGTGGGAGGGGGGGGGGGGTATAAGGAGCACTATGGGAGGGAGGGGGTGGGATAAGGACCACTATGGGAGGGAGGGGGGGGGATAAGGACCACTATGGGAGGGAGGAGGGGGATAAGGACCACTATACCACTATGGAAGGGAGGGGGGGATAAGGACCACTATCGGAGGGAGGGGGGGAGAAAAGGAACACTATGGGAGGGAGGGGGGGATAAGGACCACTATGGGAGGGAGGGAGGGGGGGGATAAGGACCACTAGGGGAGGGAGGGGGATAAGGACCACTATGGGAGGGAGGGGGATAAGGACCACTATGGGAGGGAGGGGGGGATAAGGACCACTATGGGAGGGAGGGGGATAAGGACCACTATGGGAGGGAGGGGGGATAAGGACCACTATGGGAGGGAGGGGGGGATAAGGACCACTATGGGAGGGAGGGGGGGATAAGGACCACTAGGGGAGGGGAGGGGGAATTAAGGACCACTAGGGGAGGGGAGGGGGAAGTAAGGACCACTAGGGGAGGGGTGAGTCAGGACCACTGGGGGAGGGGGGTGAAGGAACACGGGGGTGGGGAGGTAAGGACCACTGAGGGAGGAGGAGGGGAGGTCAGGACATATGGGGGGGCAAATATCCTTGCACCGGCCCTGCACACACTGCATTCATACACTGCATTCATACACACACTGCATTCATACACACACTGCATTCATACACACACTGCATTCATACACACACTGCACTCATACACACAAAAAAACAAAAATAAAGTGCGCTGTGCCTTTAAGACCAATATTAGTGAATAATTCACACAAATATTAATTATCAATAATAATAATAACTCTTCAAATGTATTATAATGTGCACTGTGCTTAAATACTATAGATCAATTTAAGTGATATAAATATCACATACATATGTGATATTTTAAAAGTGCATTAGTGTCAGACCACATAAGTGCTAATTGAAAAATAAACTCACTTTTAAAAGTTGCTTCTGTTGACAATTCAGTGATATACTCAAAGAAAACAGAAAAAAACTCATAGGGCAATATGCATAAGATTTAAAATATAGAAATTATAAATCAAAACACTCACAAGAGTAGAGCAATTTAGTCTGCTCTGAACTGTATGGGCATCTCGGTATATAGAGGCTTGAGGCTGTGATGGCAGTAAAAAATCCTTTATTTAGACACTTCAATCATTTTTTTTTTTTACCAAAGGTACACAAGGACATTCACAACCCGCCAGGTAGGCCCATAGTCTCTGGCATAGACTCTATCTCTGCTAATTTGTCTAAATTTGTGGATATTTATTTACAAGAATTTGTTAATATTATGCCCTCTTACATCAAAGATACCACAGACATCATTAGGATACTAAGAAATACCAAATGGGATAATGACTGTATACTTGTAACTAGTGATGTATCATCATTATATACTTCAATACCACATAACCTAGGAAGTCAGGTTATAAGGAGATGTTTGGAAGATTCCAAAAAAATGTCATAACAAAGTATTGATTTTATTATAGAATGTATAACCTGGATTTTAAATAATAATTATTTTCTTTTTAATAATAAATATTACTTACAGTTACAAGGTACTGCGATGGGGGCCAAATTTGCCCCTAGCTACGCCAACCTATACATGGCAGGTTGGGAGAATGAATTTATATATGGTAATGCAGAATGGGGGGCAAATTTGGTCCTATACCGCAGATATATAGATGATTTAATTTTTATATGGAAGGGAAATAGTGAGGATTTAGATATATTTTTAAATAGTCTTAATAATAATGAGTGGGGCATAAAACTAACTAGCACTTACAGTACTGAGAATATAGAGTTTTTAGACTTAGCTATATATATTGAGAATATGGAGGTCAAAACCAAAAATTTTTTTTAAAAAGTTGATGCCAATAATTACGTACTATATAATAGTGGGCACTATACCCCATGGCTAAACAATATCCCTAAGGGCCAGTTTAGACGAATAAGAAGAAATTGCACTGATACAGAGATTTTTAAGCAACAGGCACATGTTTTAAAAAGGCGGTTTTTGGATAAAAATTACCCTGAGCAACTGGTATCTGATGCTTATGAAGATACAGTTCAACTTACACAGAATGAACTCATTGAAAGAAAAGAATCCCTGAACATTGAAAATAAAACTTTTAACAATGTACCACTAGTGCTTGATTTTAACGTAGCACATAAAAATATAAGAAAAATAGTTAACAAACATTGGTATCTATTAAAAGAGGATCCAGATTTAGTTAAAATTTTACCTTCAAAACCCTTTATAACTTTCAGGGGTGCACCCAATTTTAACCTTATTCTAACACATAAAAATCCAGAAAGAAATATACAAAAACATTTTATGAATGATAGAAAAGGTTTTTATTCCTGTGGTCAATGCACAGGATGTAAATACAGTAAAAATAGGACCATCAAAGGTGTAAACAAGTTCAAAAGTAGACATAACCATAATGAATTTGATATTAAAGATTTTATTACCTGTTTTACAAAGAATGTAATTTATTTGCTAATCTGCCCATGTGGACTACAATACGTGGGACGTACTATACGACCACTCCACAAAAGAATAGGAGAGCATGTAAATAATATCCTGAGGGGAGTTAGTCATCATAGTGTTTCGGCCCATTTTAAGGCAAAGCATAATATGGATCCGAAGGGTCTGATCTTTTTAGGAATTCAAGTAGTAAAGAAACCATACAGAGGTGGAGATTTTATTTCAAAAGTTGGAAGAGAAGAAATGATGTGGGTACACAAATTAAAAACGTTAGAACCAAGGGGCCTCAATATAGAATTTGACCTTTTTATTTTTTTATAATTTTTAAAAAAAAATTTTTTTTTTTTTTTTTTTTTTTTTTAATTTTTATAATCTCATATCTAAATTCTGGCAATTTTTTTAAAATAACTTTTTTATAATAACTACTTATATTTATATACATATTAGTCCAAGCATTAAGATTATTGCACTGTTTGCATGTTGCATGCCGCATATCTCACTTTAAGACATGTAATTCAGCACTTTAAATGTGATTCAGAATATGGTATTGTATAATAATGTAATTTTATTCCTCTCTTCCTCTATTAAAAAGTAGGTACTGTGGAAATAGATAGTATAATATAGAGTGTATATATATATATTGTTTTTGTAATCCATAAGGTATATATGTGAAAAAATGTTTTTAGACATTTAGTGAATAATCCCCTTGCTATACTGAGTATGTACGATAATGTTTGACTATTAGAAATGCTAATGAGTTGGTCAGAGTAACCAACCAAAGGACAGCATTTTCGGACTGTTTTGGGTAAACACGCCCTGTGTAAAAGCTTTAAAAGAGACTGTGATGGATTAGTGGGCAGATCTGATGAAGCCGAGCACGTCGGCGAAACGCGTCATCACGCCCTGACGTCATTACGTCCAACGGCCGTAAGCCCCGCCTCCCGGAACTAGTGTGAGAGACAGTAGCCCTGAGAGCCTGGAAAGGACCCACAAAATTGTTTTGGACTATATCACACCGGTGAGGAGAAGGACATACAGCCAGACAACTGCTTTTAAATGATTGAAGTGTCTAAATAAAGGATTTTTTACTGCCATCACAGCCTCAAGCCTCTATATACCGAGATGCCCATACAGTTCAGAGCAGACTAAATTGCTCTACTCTTGTGAGTGTTTTGATTTATAATTTCTATATTTTAAATCTTATGCATATTGCCCTATGAGTTTTTTTCTGTTTTCTTTGAGTATATCACTGAATTGTCAACAGAAGCAACTTTTAAAAGTGAGTTTATTTTTCAATTAGCACTTATGTGGTCTGACACTAATGCACTTTTAAGATATCACATATGTATGTGATATTTATATCACTTAAATTGATCTATAGTATTTAAGCACAGTGCACATTATAATACATTTGAAGAGTTATTATTATTATTGATAATTAATATTTGTGTGAATTATTCACTAATATTGGTCTTAAAGGCACAGCGCACTTTATTTTTGGTTTTTTGTATGTTATGTGAGAGGAGCTTTTTCACGATATATAGTGCTGCTTTTATCTTATATTGTACTGTACACATAAATTTTAGCGCCATTTTTACTTGTCTTTTGGTACCTTTGGATTTTTAACTCATACACACACACACTGCACTCATACACACACACTGCACTCACACACACTGCATTCATACACACACACTGCACTCATACACACGCTGTACTCATACACACGCTGTACTCATACACACGCTGCACTCATACACACGCTGCACTCATACACACGCTGCACTCATACACACGCTGCACTCATACACACACACGCTGCACTCATACACACACACGCTGCACTCATACACACGCTGCACTCATACACACGCTGCACTCATACACACACGCTGCACTCATACACACACGCTGCACTCATACACACACACGCTGCACTCATACGCACACACTGCATTCATTATACACACACTGTAAATAAATATTCAATTAATATATTTTTTTTAGGATCTAATTTTATTTAGAAATTTACCAGTAGCTGCTGCATTTCCCACCCTAGTCTTATACTCGAGTCAATAAGTTTTCCCAGTTTTTTGGGGAAAAATTAGGGGCCTCGGCTTATATTCGGGTCGGCTTATACTCGAGTATAAACGGTAAGTTTATTCACGTTTGAAAAATCCAAGCGAGTGCTCCTGATTTCTACTTTTTTATCTATTGGCCTGGAGGCCAATGGTAATATACATTTAATATACTTTTTTTCGTTGAGGTTGAGTGCCAGAGTCTGGTCTGATCATATAATGTAACTAAACCTCTATTATTTTTGCCTAGATTCAGTGTTTTTAAATAAAACTATTACAATCTGTAAGATTTGAAATCATTGTTTAGTGAAAAAGCGAGTGCGTTGGATTGTATATTTTGTATGCATATTATTAAAACAATAATTTTTCATACCCCCCTCCCTGCTTACCGTTGCCTGGGAGGGGGGACAGTATTAAACCCTGGTGGTCGGGTGTGGAAGCCCTGGTGGTCTATGTGGTGAGAGTGAACTCTAGCAGCTCCTCATGCTGGAGTTCACTCTCGCGAGATTCAGGGTGTTGCCATAGTAACTGCGGCAATACTCAGAGCTTGCGAGAGGAGAAGCTGGCAGAGCTGCAGGTTAGAGCTCCCTGGGTACTCTCTCCCTCCTTCCCCTGCCGACTGCCAGCATTACAGTGCTAGCGGGCCAAGGAGGGAGATCTCTGATCTTCCCTCCGGTCCTGCACAGCCGGCAGGGGAGAGGGAGGCACGGACGGTTCCCGGTGCTATGTTCATATCACCGGGGAAATATTTTGCACGCCCCTGTGTGCACGTTGCGGCAGCACACAGTTTGGGAACCGCTGGGCTACTGTGATTTAAGTATTTTCCCAATCGGACTGTGCCAGCCTATGTTAGTCTGATGGTAGTAAAGAGGAAGGAGCTGGGGGCTGGTGCAGCTGGTCAGTCTCCCTTCCAAGTTTACCTCAATTTAGGCTGCATGCCCCACCCCAGCATGGAAGCCCTGCCCCCTGGCTGGAAATTCTGCCTCCCGCATGTAAGTTCCGCCCCCACACACGTTGCTGACCTTGCTGGAAGGAAGAGGAAAATGGCAACTTCACCTACCAGCGCCAGGTAAGCTTCAGCCATGACAGTGATTGTGTTTGTGTGCCTGCTAGTAAGAGAGCCTATGTGTGTGTGTGTGCTAGTGAGAGAGCTTGTGTGTGTGTGTGCATGCCTGCTAATGAGAGAGCTTGTGTGATTGTGTGTGTGTGTGTGTGTGTGCGCCTGCTAGTAAAAGAGCTTGTGTGTGTATGTTTGCCTGCTAGTGAATAAGCTTGTGTGTGTGTGCGTGCTAGTGAGAGAACTTGTGTGTGTGTGTGTGCATGCTAGTGAGTGAGCTTGTGTGTGTGTGTGCCTGCTAGTGAGAGAGCTTGTGTCTGTCTGCTAGTGAGAGAGCTTGTGTGTGTGCGCGTGTGTGTGTGTGTGTGTGTGTGTGTGCCTGCTAGTGAGTGAGCTTGTGTGTGGGTGCCTGCTAGTAAGAGAGCTTGTGTGTGGGTGCCTGCTAGTAAGAGAGCTTGTGTGTGTGTGTGTGTGCCTGCTAGTCAATGAGCTTGTGTGTGCCTGCTAGTGAGAGAGCTTGTGTGTGCATGTGCCTGCTAGTGAGAGAGCGTGTGTGTGCATGTGCCTGCTAGTGAGATAGCTTGTGTGTGGGTGTGCCTGCTAGTGAGAGAGCTTGTTTGTGTGCCTGCTAGTGAGAGCTTGTGTGTGTCTGCTAGTGAGAGAGCTTGTGGGTGTGCGCGTGGGTGTGTGCCTGCTAGTGAGTGAGCTTGTGTGTGTGTGTGTCTGCTACTGAGAGAGCTTGTGTGTGTGTGCGCCTGCTAGTGAGTTAGCTTGTGTGTGTGTGTGTGTGTGTGCCAGATAGCATGTGTGTGAAAGTGAGCTTGTCTGTAGTAAGCATATGTGTGTCAACAAGCTTTTCTGTAGGGAACATGTGTGTGCCAGTGAGATTGTCTGTCAGTGAGCCTATGCGTGTGCATCTGTGAGCTTGTGTTTTATGTCAATGAGCTTATGTATATCAGTGAGATTGTTTGTGTCTACATGTGAGTATGCTAACTGTATAATGAAATGTTTTACTCTGAAAGGACCAATATTTTATATTGGAAAAATAAATATATATATTTATGATATTGGAAAAATAAATATATCATAAATATATATATATTTATTTTTCCAATATCATAAATATATATATTTATATCTATCATAAATATATATATTTATTTTTCCAATATAAAATATTGGTCCTTTCAGAGTAAAACATTTCATTATACAGTTAGCATACTGTATATATATATATATATATATATATATATATATATATATATATATATGTGTGTGTGTGTGTGTGTGTGTGTGATGCTTTCACCATCTACTTTTTTCCACTGCATGTGTGGGTGTGTGTGTGTGTCTATATATTACTCAATCATCTGGAGTGACAAGACATAGCCTTACATATTAGATGTGACAATTAAAGGTTGCAATGACTTATGAGCTGGCATAGATTTTTTTCCAGGACTGCTTTGTATCCCAAGTCTGGCCCTGGGTAGGCAACCACCGGCTCTCCAGATGTGAACGAGATCTCTTCCCTGTTGCTTTTCTGAAAACAACCATAAGATAGGCCGCAGAATAAGCAGGTAACTAAATTTCAAAACTAAATCTAATCTTTAGGCCCAATGCCTATTTTTTAAAAAAAAAAAAAGATTGCATTTAAATGATATATCAATACCTTTGAACTGCAGACAGTGCCCAGCAGGTGGAGACATAACTGCTTATTTCAGAAAAAGACCTATACTTTTTTTTTTTACAGAGCACTGGTGAAAAGTTTTGAGAGGGGTCATAAAAAACAAAAACAACAAATTATAGAAAAAAATATATCAAAGAATACCAAAGATAATAAGTTTTTGGATCATAAAATGGCACACATAAGTAACACAAAAGAAAAAGGTTACAGAAAAGTAAAAAAAAAACAATAGTGGGAAAGACGGCCAAAACGTATCATTAAAGGGCACCGGTCATGCCAAAAACTACTTTTGGTTAATTTTAATCTATACTTTATGCTAGAAATTTTGCTAGCAAATGTATAGACTGGGACAAAAAACTATTTATAAAAATAGTTTTTTTTCTCTCATCTGTCAATCAAGTCTTAAGCATCACCAAAGAATTAATTGACAGGGAGAGTAGAAGAGACCTCCCACAGGCAGTCATTCTGCTCTCCACCCATAGCCAGAGCAGCTTGTGCTGGCTAGGAAGTAAAGTAATGGACTGACTGTCACTCCATTCAAACACGGACATGCTGGAATCGAAGCCAGGGTCAAGGAGGAGGTTTGCCCTGCTTGTGGAAACATCCCAAAGCAGGGAAAATCAATGACGATCACAGGAAGGCAGTCCGGAGGTAGTAACCCACACCTCTGTAATGTGATTGCAGCAGCGGAGAGTCAGGAAGTGGTGGCAGATTCTCTTTAAGATATAGAAAATTCCAATAATAAGGTGTAGATTACTCACCAATGCTTTTATAAATCTCTCGCATAGATCACTGTATAGGTTACAGACAGCTGCATTTACTACTTAAGCCTTGGCTAAATGCATAGACACATCATTCGATGTTCAGGTGCATGTGGGAGGTCATTACCCATTTTCACAAAAATAGATTTTATTTTTCTCTATCAGAGATCAGAGATTATTTGTATAGATTTCACAGCCAGTCACTCCAGTAAACAAAACAAATAAGCTATAGTTAACACAGCTTCGTGTTTTCTTTCCTGAATTCTACAATTCACTTTCCAATTCACTACAATTTGCTGGTTTCAGAGTAATCTCCAATCTTTATGACCTCCAAGAGAACCTGGTAAGAGATGCAATTATCAGAAAAACTAAATGATTTACCCTCTTTATCCTTTTTGGCATCGATATCATGGTGTGCGATGTCACCAGTCTTGAGCCCAACCCAGATAAGTCAAAATGGATGGCCGTATTTATCAAGAAATACCATACAAAGTGCTGCATTAGAAGACGTTGCCAAAGAAACCAATAGACTGTCTTTCGACAGTTAGCATTTTGATATATGGAGCCGAATGTTACGCAATTCAGAAAGAGTTAAAATAGACAAAGTAGTGGGTCCCTTTTAAACCACATAAACATAAAAGTAAATAAACCACATAAATGGTTTTACCATACCGGTAAACTGTAATGTTCATATGGAGCCAGAATACAATCAGGAAGGGGATCAGTTTACCTTCACATTATTATGAAAGTGTAGCTTACCTTTTAGAAACTCTGTAATTGGCAAACGTCAAGACACCAGTTTTAGGGTCACGCACAGTGGCTCTTGCCAACTAAGGAGGGAAAGAAAACAAAAATGTTGTTTATAAAACTGCAATATGGTCATTGGCTCATTCTTTAACAGATGTATTTAACAGCATTCACCATCAAAGCTATCAAACTGTCACATATGCTTGACTTTGTAAAAGGGAAACTCCAGTGCCAGGAAAACTATCCGTTTTCCTGGCACTGCAGGTCCCCTCTCCCTCCTATCACCCATCCCCCGGTAGCTGAAGGGGTGAAAACCCCCTTCAGGTCACTTAGCTGAGACCCCGCCGATGTCCCTCGGCGGTGGTTTCTGCTCGCCGCCGCTCCACCCAGTGATTACGTCAGCCGGTGGGCGAGACTGATCCCGCCCGCCGGCTGAAGAAACCTAATGCGCATGCGCGGCAATGCCGTGCATACGCATTTGAGCACTCCATAGAAAAGCATTGAAAATGCTTTTCAGTGCTTTCCTATGGGGAATTGAGCGACGCTGGAGGTCCTCACCCAGCGACGCTCTAGCACAGGTTTCCTGTGCTATGGACACGGAAGTGCCTTCTAGTGGCTGTATAGTAGACAGCCACTAGAGGAGGAGATAACCCTGCAAGGTAATTATTGCAGTTTATAAAAAACTGCAATAATTACACTTGCAGGGTTAAGAGTAGTGGGAGTTGGCACCCAGACCACTCCAATGGGCAGAAGTGGTCTGGGTGCCTGGAGTGTCCCTTTAACTATAGGCATTTACTGTGCAAGAATGTCTTCGCAGGAAACAGGACTTGACATAAGCCTCCTCTTAATCAGTGTTAGTGAGTAGTAAATGAATTTACCCCTAAAAAATGTAGTAATAAGTCCCTTACTATACAGGCTGATCAACAGATGCACAGCTGTAAAAAAAAAATTTTTAAAAAATGGACAAATGACTTCTCCCTACCCTTCTTCTTCACTTTTGTCCACGACACATAAATCAAGTATGCTATTCTTCTTGCCAAATTTCAGCTGGCCAGTCCAATGCTGTCAATCAGTTTCCATATGGTTTATATTGTGTTCTCTAGTTGTTATGGTGACTAAAACCACACAAAAGAGTTTGGCGCATTCAGAATTGCGTGGGCCAGGAAAACTGAATACAGATCATTAAAAAACATTTAAAAAAATTAAAAATAAAATATTTATTTCAAAACGCCCTCCCTTGGCACGTAACAATTCTTTCAAATTCAGATCACTTCTGTGATCCATAACTGCAAAATGAAAATTTTGCAGTTACACTATAAAGCAGGAGTGACGTTTGCAAGGATTAAAAACAAGCAATAGTGTTGCGTTTTTGAGTCTTGCGCATATTGCAAACAGAAGTGTACCCTTAGAAAACATATTATTATGGAACTCTGACTCACGTCAACAAGGTTTCTAAACAGGTCATTATTTCACATTACTCAGGGTGAAGAAATTAAAGTAGTAAGAAATCCATAACGGTTCTTTTTTTGAGAATGATGTAAATGCTACTAACCTACGTAATTCTAAACCTGGGATTTCTACAACATTAAGAATAAGTTTAAGCTAGCAGTTGAGGATGAATTACACAGTTTAGGCTAAAACAGTCAAACTTGAAAAGCCGTTCGGTTTAGGATTTACACTTAGGATGTATCCATTCGTATGTTTCAATACTCTATCTAGTTCTTTCGGGGATTACATACAACTCACGAAATAAGCACAAATTTCAAACGGTACTCCAAGGGATTTTGCCCCTACTGGTTACAAACGTTATTACAGTCCCTTATAAAATTCTACTAATATAAATGGTTAAACATGGATGATGTGTCCTGATTTTCCTGACCTTTTTTCACAGGTTCATACCAGGGGTTCGTACTAGGAATTGTGATTTCTGACACCTGTGTTAATTGTATTTACCTTATAGGTTGGTTGGAATTTATTATGTTTCAATTTCAAAGGCCAACAATACACATAAAAAATAGGTAAATGTGTAAATTTACTCTTTGAGGTTATTATACGCGGGACGGCAGCTTTTACAAGCACGGAATCCGTCATCTTCTTTTCGTTTAAAACTACCCTTTGCAGAGTGTCGGGTAGGTTCTTGTTTTAGGGCCCACGATCTGGCCAAACAACTACATTACGGTCAGATGTTTATATATCAAATCTCATGTCCACAGGTAAACATCCCGATACTTTTTCAGTCGCTGGTTACCTCTACTTGGACAACTCAGCCTGACTCACATATCAGGTACTACGCCAGAACCCATTACTTTCTATGTTCTGAGGGGTACTGGTCCTATGTTACGTAACCCAATTAGGTATTGAATTTTCTGGTCTTAATCCATAGGCTAGTGGTCCCGCAAGGCCAACACCCCCATCCTCATACTCATACTCTGAGGAATACGTCCCTTGGGCCAAATCATAGCTAGCCGTCTCGCAAAGTTGCATAGAGAGGGCCTCACCTATCACTCCTATTCTATCTTATGCTTTAAACTATCACCGAGAGGCCAACACCCCGCCACAACGTTCGGTGGCCTCATACTCTCCCCTCGGGCCCACGCATAGGTAGTGCCTCTCAAGCCGCTTGGCAATTAGTAAGGACTCATCGGTCACTATCACAAAGTATAATTGTTTCACCGATTGGTATTTAGCTAGCCTTACCAGTACCCACCCATTCATTACAGAGTGATTGATTAAAGCTACCTTATATTTTTCAGTTATGTCAAATACTCCTGATATCCCTGAGGAACTCTCGCTACCCTGCACACCCGCTAGGCCTGATACCCGTGTTCCTGAAACAGAAGTTAATAGTCCTTCTTCACTCAGATCATTGACCATCCCACGTCTCACTGCAGAACTTAGAAGACGCTGCATCCCTTTCCCTGCTACTGCTAGGAAGGCAGAGTTGTTCAGGCTCTTAAACACTAACACTGACAACTCTGATGCAGGGGAAGGCCCTAGTGGCACACAATTGCCAGCATTTTACACCATGATGACCTCTCTTATGTCATCCATCAGCACAATTAGCGATAGACTGGATACATTGGAAGAAAGTGGTGCTAAACAGACCACTACAAATCCAATTGTCGCCAGTCAACCTCTTGCTGATATTATGCCTGGTAATTAATTGGAATCCTTTTCAATTATTGAAGCTATTAATCCTTCGCACATGGTCCCATCTCATCTCAAAAAGGACATTCTGGAAGGCAAGGATGTAAACCTGGTTTCATTGCTCATAACCTCCCAGGATGTCCTAGAGAATAGGACATTTGCATATGGGGATATATCAGTTGTACTAAGAGCAAGAGACCTGAGGCTGAACAAAAAAATTGAACATCCCTGAATTTGTACTAGGTTTTGGGATCTATAGGGATGTTTACTGCTCAGTATACCCAAGGAAAAGAGCAGAGCTGGATGCATACATGCACAAGATGGTGGACCTGGGGCACAAATACGGTGGTACTGCTTTTTATGATTACCTTTTCTGCAAAGGTGGCTGCAGCTCTGGCTCAGTTCAATTTGAGCATTAATTGGAGTAAATTGGACACTGAGGTTTTCTGCAGGCATTTTGCAGGCCTCAGGCCTCCAGCTTGTGCAGTTTGTGCAATTTGTGCATCGACAGCACACCATACTCATTTCTGCCCAAACACAGCAGAAATAGAACAAAATCAATCTACCTCTAACTTTCCTAAATCTGCTAGAGGATTAAAAGACAAACTTGGTAAGGATATTGTATTTCTTGGTAAATCTAAGGTTTGTAATAACTTTAATGCAGGGAATTGTGGTTTCAGTTCTTGCAGACTGATGCATGTATGTTCCCACTGTTTCAGGGCCCATGCCAAGACTATGTGCCCGAATAAAGCGTTCCCCAAACCGTATCACACGTGTGTGAACATCACATTATTAACCTCGCTATTACAACTACATCCATCACGTCATTTCATTGACAATATTATTACTGGAATGACTGAAGGGTTTCACACAGGGTTGGTCCATCTACCCTCCGGTACACTAAAATGCAGCAATCTACAATCCACGTTAGACGATCCACAGTTGGTAACCACTCTTATATCCACTGAGGTGAAACAAGGGTTTCTGTTAGGGCCATTCTTTTCCCCACCCTTCGCATCTTGGAGAACCAATCCCATAGGGGTGGTCACAGGGAAGACCTCACTTAAACCCAGACTGATAATTGATTTATCTGCACCACATTCCTCCACTGTCCCCAGCCTTAACTCTCTAATACCCTCCGAAGAATTTTCACTTTACTACGCCACTATCGACCATGCCATAGGGGCTATTCTTCAAGCTGGCAAAGGGGCATGGCTAAGTAAAACCAGCATGGTAAACGCTTTTAAATTACTACCCATGCATCCTTCCCTATGGCATCTACACGGCATTAAGTGGCAGGGGATGTATTATTTCTTCACTCGTGTAACTTTTGGCTCCAAAAGTAGCCCACGTATTTTTGACACGTTTGCAGAAGCTTTATGTTGGTTGTTACTTAATGTGTGTAAATGTCCTTCGGTTATTCACTATCTGGACGATTTCCTCATGATTGAGAATAACACACTCCCACCCAGTTGTTTGAAACACATTTTGTTTTTGTTTGAATCCCTCACAAAACTATGGGTCCAGATACCAACATGCAATTTTTGGGGATCCAACTAGACACGATACACATGCAAGCTAGTCTCCCTCAGGACAAGATTGAGCGTACCCTGACAAGTATTGAACATTACCTGCTACAAGGTCATTGCAATCGCAAAGAACTTCAATCACTGCTAGGGTCTCTCAATTTTGCCATGAGGATCATACCCTAAGGCTATCTTTATTCCCACTATTCACCTCAGACACGCAACCTCGGACTTATGCATGTGGGGGCATTTTCTCACCTCTTGGAACGGGCGAACCATGTTTATACCACCCCCCTCCGACACTTCTCCTACACTTTGGTCAGATGCCGCAGCTAACACAGGCTTTGCGGCCATCTGGGGTGATCAATGGCTTTGGGGCCCTTGGCCGACTGAAGTCAAATCACTACCCAAATTATCTGATACCTCGGCTTTATTCGAGTTATACCCCATCGTGGCGGCATCCATTGCTTGGGGACCATATTGGTCTGGCCACATGGTCAGGTGCTTCTCAGATAATATGGCCACATGCCATATTGTCAATAAAGGCCGATCTGCATCACTGGTCATCATGAGACTACTAAGACGACTCACATGGGTAGCGGCCACTAGCCAATTCTTCATAACATGTATACACATCCCGGGGTACACAAACACCTCGGCTGATCACTTGTCTCGGTTTCGTTTCCAGGCTTTCTTCTCAACACTACCCAACACTTCCAGACAAGCGACACCTGCACCTCTATTCCAAGACATGATCATGGATTAAAGACTTTGTTAAATCACGCACGTCACATTTCTCATCTAGCACTCTCAGTAAACACTAGGAACACTTATGATAGGGCTTTTCACGTTTTCACGAAATTTATCACCGAGTTCCACATCCACGACATGTTTGCGCTAGAAACGATATTAGGTTTTACCTCTTTTTGCCACATCAACCTCAAACTGTACCTTACCGGAATTCAGCACCATATGCTTATCCAACAACCTAACACTACAGGTTTCTTGACATCATATCAAATTAAAACATTACTTAAAGGCATTACAAAATTAGATACACATGTCCCCTCACAACGACTACCCATAGACAACATATTCCACTCTCTATCCAACTTATTAGATTCGTCTCCTTTTGAACCCTATATCTCGCTTTTTACGGGTTCCTACGTCCCAGTGAATTTACAACGATGACCATCACAGCCCACGACTACCTAAGAACTAATGATTTACAAAAATATACCGACCGTTACATTCTCTCCCTAAGACAATCTAAAACCAGCACAGAAGGACATACTATTCAAATTCATCTGTACCCTACTCACAATAAATGGTGTCCAGTTAAAGTTTTGGATACGTATTCCCTTTCAGTCCAAAAACAACCCCAACAGCCTTTGTTTGAACTACATGGACACACTCTGACCACAGCTAAATTCATGTTATACATACGACTACTGTTAACCAGGCTCGGCCTAAACCCCAATCAATTTTCAGGTCACTCTTTCCGTATAGGGGCAGCATCTTCGGCTTCCGCTAACCACATACCTGCTCATATTATTAAGGCTATGGGACGCTGGAAATCCTCCGCCTACACACTTTACATACCTAATCCCGTTAAAGAATTAAGACAAGCTTTATGTGACTTATCTCAATAAATGAAGTTTTGCACGATTTATGTTTCCTGGTAATTTCCTTTGCCCACTTTTATTACAGGCCTACTGCTTTGTCATTTCCGGCATAACCACAACCGATTGGTGCTAACTTATGGTTTTATGTTTATATTATGCTAAGATTTCTCTGTTCGGCTATATTGCCCCGACTACAAATTTGAAGGCTTGGCCTGTAGTTGTGGGAGGGGTTTGGTTCCCCTTTAAAAGGGCTGCCAATCCACTCCCACCTTACCGTTGCTGGTCTGGCGAGTCAACCCTCCCACCACTCCCCCTATTCATAACACCATCTAAGGTGGGCCCACTTTTATTACAGGCCTACTGCTTTGTCGGTTCCGGCACACCACAACCGACTGGTGCTAACTTATGGTTTTATGTTTATATTATGCTAAAATGTCTCTGTTTGGCTATATTGCCCCGACTACAAATATATATATATATATATATACACCGTATATAATTGAGTATAAGCCGACCCGAATATAAGCCGAGGCCCCTAATTTTACCCCAAAAAACTGGGAAAACTTATTGACTCGGGTATAAGACTAGGGTGGGAAATGCAGCAGCTACTGGTAAATTTCTAAATAAAATTAGATCCTAAAAAAATTATATTAATTGAATATTTATTTACAGTGTGTGTATATAATGAATGCAGTGTGTGTGTATGAATGCAGTGTGTGTGTGTATGTATGAGTGCAGTGTGTGTGTATGTATGAGTGCAGTGTGTGTGTATGAATGAATGCAGTGTGTGTGTATGAGTGCAGTGTGTGTGTGTATGAGTGCAGTGTGTGTGTATGTATGAATGCAGTGTGTGTGTATGTATGAATGCAGTGTGTGTGTATGTATGAATGCAGTGTGTGTGTATGTATGAGTGCAGTGTGTGTATGTATGAATGCAGTGTGTGTGTGTATGAGTGCAGTGTGTGTGTGTATGAGTGCAGTGTGTGTGTGTATATGAGTGCAGTGTGTGTGTATGAATGCAGTGTGTGTTTGTGTATGTGTTGCAGAGCTTTGGTGGGGGGTGGGCATTTTTATTATTTTTTTAATTATTATTTTATGTTATATTATTTTTTATTTTATTGTTTTTTTCATTTTATTATTATTTTTAAAATATTATTTTATTATTATTTATATTTTTTTTTTCGTCCCCCCTCCCTGCTTGATACATGGCAGGGAGGGGGGCTCTCACTCCCTGGTGGTCCAGTGGCATTGGCAGTTCAGTGGAGGGGGCTGGCAGAGAGCGTTTACTTACCTCTCCTGCAGCTCCTGTCTCCTCCGCGCCGGTCCGGTCAGCTCCCTCTGCAACTCCCAGTGTAAGTCTCGCGGCCGCGCTATGACCCCGCGGCTCTCGCAAGACTTACACTGGGAAATGCAGAGGGAGCTGACCGGACCGGCGCGGAGGAGAAGGGAGCTGACAGGAGCTGCAGGAGAGGTAAGTAAACACTTTCTGCCAGCCCCCCTCCTACACAGCCCCTTGTCTGTATTATGGCAATGTAAATTGCCATAATACAGACATTGACTCGAGTATAAGTCGAGTTGGGGTTTTTCAGCACAAAAAAATTATATACGCGTATATACGGTGTATATATATATATATATATATATATATATATACACATACACACATACATACATACACACATACATACAAACATACACACACACATATATCAGGAAGATGGAAATTGATTTTTCTATCATAATTATATATAAGAACTAGGAAGTCTAAATTGAATGCGTAAAACAGCTGATGGACAACAACACCAAGCTTCCATCAAAAGGGCAAATGAAACAGGCTGGACCAAAATTCACAGTAGGATTTGACAGGTAAATAAACTTATTTGTTAGTAGTTCCGTTTTTTTGTTGCAGGTTCATATTAGAACTGAGTCTTTGAAGATTCACCATTGGTAATTTCATTAAGGAACAATAAATTAGCCAGAGAAAACAATTAATTTATTCAACAACTCATCATGTCTGACAAAGCTCATTTAAATGGCTAAAAAAGCTAAATTGTTGCTTCTTTCTTACAGAAAAACCCCATCTGTTGCGGGGTGACCTTGCAGGAAGATATTAGGCAGAAATTCAAGTGCTAGAGCCTTAAAACATTAACTAAAGTTACAGAAAAGGAGACCCTTGAAACAAGGGGATCCTGAGAAGCAACTTTGGACACGGAAAAGGCACTTGAATGCCCGGTAACAGGAAAGAGAGAGAGAGTAATAGGAGAATGAACAGGTGAGAGATAATGAATCATAACCTGTACCCCCAACTTGCTTGATATATCATACTAGTACAAAATAATAGTAAAACTAGATGAATAGCCCCGCACGAGGGCTATAGAGGAGTAACAAACAAGAGAACCCCCAAAAATATCTCTCCAATAGCTGCCTAGTATAATATGTGGATACAACCACCTTAACTAGGGCAAACACACTAAATGCCTGCTACCGTTGGCAAACCGAAAAGTCACCTAATAAAAACTATAAAGTGCTACCTAAAAGTGTAAGACAAACATAAGAAAAATAAAGTAAAGGAAACGCTCGACGCGCGTTTCAGCGTGTATGCACGCCGTCGTCAGGAGCTAGTCAAACACTGTGTGCTCCCAGGCTTCTTAAATATCCGACGTATCATGACCAGATGGCTTGCAGCTGATCGAGGCAAATTAAAGGTGTCATTCTGTCCCACCTCCTATGCCGCATCATAGCCGAGTAGTGCCTATGCATTGGTGGAAGTGTGGGTCAATCATAAGGTGATCCCACAACGGATCCGCCTATCCTCATTGCTGCACACACTCGGCGGCGGTCATAGGTTCAACAGCATGTCCGTCAAATGTGGGCGGACAAGGGGGAGGGGATGCAGTAACTAGCAATCCAATCGCCCTGAATCCTTCAATGCTGGGCTGTCCAGCTAAGTGGGAGTGTGAAGCTCCGTCAAAGAGGCGGGGTTTCATGTCAATCACTCAAATCTGGTAAAAGGGGATTATTCACTAAACTAGCACATCGCACATACACCGATTATGGTGCTTAACGAGGGCTAATAGATAAATAAACAAACCACTTATGAGTGCCCACGATGGAAGATCATATTACGACATCTAACCCAAGCTTAAAGGTGGAATGAATGCTGCAAGACCAACTTTATAACTCCACTATCTTAGAGGGTTATGCTAATGCATAACATGGGTTAATACATCAAACCCATATGCTGCAAAGAGCTACAAAGAAAGACAGAGAGAGGGGCCATTAGTTAAACTGCGTTAAATGACAGTCCCTCAATTAAAGGGATAGTACTATTAAGTCAGATAAAGAGCTAGTGATTACACACAATGTTGTTCCAAAGAACAGATGACAAAAAACAAAAAAACTTTATTATTTACATATATACACCATTGCGCAGTCAGCAATTTAAGGATTTAAAAATAGTTCTAAGAGGGTGACTAGCCTATTAATCGTGGATGTTATAGTACCCTTTAAACTATAAAAATGGAGTAAATGAGAACCCCTCATTGAGTCCTTTAGGGGAGAGTGTTTTTAATTTGTAAATCCAATAGGACTCCCTTTGTCTCAATTTGCGGTCCCAGTCACCTTTTCGTTGGGGCTGGGGTATAAGTTCTATGCCCATAAAACGTAATCTGCTGGATGAATTAGCATGATATATCTTCAAATGTCTGGAGATAGGGGTTTCCAGTCTCCTTCTGACAGAGTTCACATGTTCCCTAATGCGGAATTTAAAGGGGCGGAAGGTCTTCCCCACGTACTTAATTCCACATGAACACGTCAGAAGGTAGATGACCCCCTCCGTACGACAGTTGAAGAAAGATTGTACATGATGGACTTCGTGATTGGAACTATCTGAAAACATCTTAGTGTCTTTGGGTATAAATTGGCAGGCACTACAGTGTCCGCAACCATACGTGCCTTTAGGAAGATATGGTTTGGCTAAATTGCCAATTGGTCCAAAATGGCTAGGTACCAATAAATCCCTAAGGTTTTTCCCCCTCCGAGCTGTAACTGACGGAAAGGGGGAGATCACTGATTTTAGTTGTTCGTCTGCCGTCAGGATTGGCCAATATCTGCCAAGGATCGACAGCATGGTATGCCAACCTGCATCAAAAGTTCCGATGCAACGGATTTGGTGACTAATAATTGGATTGTTGTCTTTAAGAAGGTCACGTCTTTCGGACTTTAAGGCCCTTGAGTAAGCCCTTTTTAATACCCTGTTGGGGTACCCTTTATCTTTGAATGATTTTCTTAAGTTGGCTGCTTTGATTTTAAAATCATCCACCGTAGAACAGTTCCTGCGTAAACGCAGGTACTGTCCAGTCGGTATGCCAGCCTTTGAAGGGTAGGGGTGATGACTCTGCCAGTTCAAAAAACTGTTTGTGGCAGTCTTTTTACGGAACAGGGTAGTGGATATGTATTCATCCTGCAAGGACAATGTAATGTCCAGAAAATTTAAATGTTTACCCCCAATTTCACTAGTGAAATGTAGATTTAAGTCATTATCGTTAAGCAGTTGTACGAACTTGTTAAAGTCTTCTGTAGACCCCAGCCACACTACCAGCACGTCGTCAATGTAGCGTTTCCAACAATATACCAGAGTCATATATTGGGTCAGACGAACATCTATTGACAGTCTGTGCTCCCAGGTGCCCAGGTATAAATTGGCATAAGATGGAGCACAAGATGTGCCCATAGCTGTGCCAACGATTTGATGGTAGATGGTCCCATTGAACAAAAATATGTTTTTGGTAAGTACAAAATTCAAAATAGCACATACAAAATCGATATATTCTTGAGCAAATTTGGACTGTTGTTGTAAAATAAGTCTCAAGTTCTTAATACCCAAGTTATGTGGGATGGAGCTGTAGAGAGCCTCCACGTCCAGACTGCATAGTACTGCATCTTTGGGTACTACTAGACTTTCCACAGTTTGAAGCATCTGTTTGGTGTCCCTTACGTACGAAGGAAGTGCTAAAACAAAGGGACTCATTACTTTATCAAGATAGATACTCATATTTTGAGTTAAGTTTCCTGTACCAGAGACTATTGGTCGTCCCGTAGGGTTTGTCATGGATTTATGGATTTTTGGCAAACTATAAAAAGTTGATATCGTAGGGTGCCTAGTAAACATAAAATCAAGCTCATCTTTAGTGATAAGTTTATTGTCAAATGCCAGGGACAAAAGGCCCTTCGCCTCAAGGATATATTCCCCCGTGGGGTCCGTCTGTAAAGTGCGATAAGTTTTAGTATCGCTCAATAGTCGGTTAACCATAGTTATATAATAAGGGCGGTCCATTATTACAATGTTACCGCCCTTATCCGAGGGTTTAATGATAATATGCGGATTATCACGAAGAGATTTAAGGGCATTCATTTCGGCATATGTTAAATTACCGTTTGTTTTAAAGTCCAAATCGTTAGGGTTAATACATTCAATGTCCCTGCATACCATTTCCAGAAAAACCTCTATACTTTTATAATCCTTAAAATGGGGAGTAAAAGTGCTCCTGGGTTTCAAACCAGTCTGGGGTACGTCAGGCTGTCCACCTTCCTCGTTGCATTGCAACAAATCGACCAGAGTGTCTAGGCATTCTAAGTCTTTCACCGTTAGCCCTAAATTCTGTGCCTTATGCTCTCTCCTAGTGGTGTGATATTTAAATAAGGCTAATTTACGGGCAAACAAATTCAAATCTTTAGTCCAAATAAATTTATTGAACGAAGGGGTAGGTACAAACGTGAGGCCTTTCTGTAAGACAAAAAGTTCTATTGCTTACTCAAGGGCCTTAAAGTCCGAAAGACGTGACCTTCTTAAAGACAACAATCCAATTATTAGTCACCAAATCCGTTGCATCGGAACTTTTGATGCAGGTTGGCATACCATGCTGTCGATCCTTGGCAGATATTGGCCAATCCTGACGGCAGACGAACAACTAAAATCAGTGATCTCCCCCTTTCCGTCAGTTACAGCTCGGAGGGGGAAAAACCTTAGGGATTTATTGGTACCTAGCCATTTTGGACCAATTGGCAATTTAGCCAAACCATATCTTCCTAAAGGCACGTATGGTTGCGGACACTTTAGTGCCTGCCAATTTATACCCAAAGACACTAAGATGTTTTCAGATAGTTCCAATCACGAAGTCCATCATGTACAATCTTTCTTCAACTGTCGTACGGAGGGGGTCATCTACCTTCTGACGTGTTCATGTGGAATTAAGTACGTGGGGAAGACCTTCCGCCCCTTTAAATTCCGCATTAGGGAACATGTGAACTCTGTCAGAAGGAGACTGGAAACCCCTATCTCCAGACATTTGAAGATATATCATGCTAATTCATCCAGCAGATTACGTTTTATGGGCATAGAACTTATACCCCAGCCCCAACGAAAAGGTGACTGGGACCGCAAATTGAGACAAAGGGAGTCCTATTGGATTTACAAATTAAAAACACTCTCCCCTAAAGGACTCAATGAGGGGTTCTCATTTACTCAATTTTTATAGTTTAAAGGGTACTATAACATCCACGATTAATAGGCTAGTCACCCTCTTAGAACTATTTTTAAATCCTTAAATTGCTGACTGCGCAATGGTGTATATATGTAAATAATAAAGTTTTTTTGTTTTTTGTCATCTGTTCTTTGGAACAACATTGTGTGTAATCACTAGCTCTTTATCTGACTTAATAGTACTATCCCTTTAATTGAGGGACTGTCATTTAACGCAGTTTAACTAATGGCCCCTCTCTCTGTCTTTCTTTGTAGCTCTTTGCAGCATATGGGTTTGATGTATTAACCCATGTTATGCATTAGCATAACCCTCTAAGATAGTGGAGTTATAAAGTTGGTCTTGCAGCATTCATTCCACCTTTAAGCTTGGGTTAGATGTCGTAATATGATCTTCCATCGTGGGCACTCATAAGTGGTTTGTTTATTTATCTATTAGCCCTCGTTAAGCACCATAATCGGTGTATGTGCGATGTGCTAGTTTAGTGAATAATCCCCTTTTACCAGATTTGAGTGATTGACATGAAACCCCGCCTCTTTGACGGAGCTTCACACTCCCACTTAGCTGGACAGCCCAGCATTGAAGGATTCAGGGCGATTGGATTGCTAGTTACTGCATCCCCTCCCCCTTGTCCGCCCACATTTGACGGACATGCTGTTGAACCTATGACCGCCGCCGAGTGTGTGCAGCAATGAGGATAGGCGGATCCGTTGTGGGATCACCTTATGATTGACCCACACTTCCACCAATGCATAGGCACTACTCGGCTATGATGCGGCATAGGAGGTGGGACAGAATGACACCTTCAATTTGCCTCGATCAGCTGCAAGCCATCTGGTCATGATACGTCGGATATTTAAGAAGCCTGGGAGCACACAGTGTTTGACTAGCTCCTGACGACGGCGTGCATACACGCTGAAACGCGCGTCGAGCGTTTCCTTTACTTTATTTTTCTTATGTTTGTCTTACACTTTTAGGTAGCACTTTATAGTTTTTATTAGGTGACTTTTCGGTTTGCCAACGGTAGCAGGCATTTAGTGTGTTTGCCCTAGTTAAGGTGGTTGTATCCACATATTATACTAGGCAGCTATTGGAGAGATATTTTTGGGGGTTCTCTTGTTTGTTACTCCTCTATAGCCCTCGTGCGGGGCTATTCATCTAGTTTTACTATTATTTTGTACTAGTATGATATATCAAGCAAGTTGGGGGTACAGGTTATGATTCATTATCTCTCACCTGTTCATTCTCCTATTACTCTCTCTCTCTCTTTCCTGTTACCGGGCATTCAAGTGCCTTTTCCGTGTCCAAAGTTGCTTCTCAGGATCCCCTTGTTTCAAGGGTCTCCTTTTCTGTGTATTTTCTCTGGGTTACCCCCTACTTTGCAGCTTTGAGGTAGGCAATGAATGTGGTCTTTTTCAATGGTTTGCATATAGCTATGTGAATTATTGGATCTACCCTATTCATCATTCGTTTCTTCGTATATTAACTAAAGTTAGCAATCGAAAAAGCCTGACTATGCGAAGCGACAAATAGAGCACATTTGAAAGATTTCATATTCCATACCTAGTCAAATAAATCTCCGATTTTTAATATTGTTAAAATTGGTTCATTAATAAAATAAGTTTTTGATTCCTCGAACCCTATGAACTTGTCCCACCCTCTATTTTACAAATGTATTGTTCTTGTCCAGAGAAATGAAATGACCTTCGTCGTACACAGTTTTAAGTTTCAGCATGCATACTCACTTTTGGTTTTGCCAGCTCCTTAATTTTCTCTATTTCCTCATCAGACATAATATCATGGTATCTGACAATATGAGGGCTGTCCCATTCATCTTCTTCCTTAACAGGGCTGATTACTAGACTGGGGTTTTTATTTCCATCATGATATCTACAGTGTAGTCTCTTCCGTCTTTTTGGAGTCTGTAAAGCAGTGAAAAGATAATTAAATCTTAGCTTCTTTGTTTCAAGCTATTTATTTATTGTGCTTTCCAAAATGTGTTTGATACTTTTTGGTGCCCAGAGTATTAAACTTAAAGGAATACTATAGCAGTTACAAATACAAATCTGTATTCAAAACGCTATAATGCAGAATGCCCCTGTCCCTATTTCGATTAGTGCTCCCCCACCGCATGTGTAATAAAAATTAGTAAAATACGTTTTTTTTCCTTTCCTTCAAGGCCAAGACTACTTTGCTAATGCTGACGCTCTGCCTCAAGTGACATATTCCTGCAGGCGTCACATCCCATCCTCCTAGAGAAGCACTGGGAACATTATGCACATGCGCAAGCGCCATGTGCACATCCAATCTAATGCTTGAATTGAATGCTTTACTATGAGTCACATTTGATTATTTTCGACATCCTCATGGACATCGAACGTCACATGACTGAGTTTTACTCCATTGTTGAAGAGGAAGCACCTCTAGTTGCTTTCAGGAAAACAGCCACTAGAGGCATGTTTAACTCTTCAATGTAAACTTTACTGTTTCTATGAAAATGGCAATGTTTTACCGTAAGAGATTAAAATTACAGGGCCATAGTACCCAGCATACGTCATTGAGATTAAGAGGCCTGGGTGACATTAGTGGTGGTGGTATCCACAGACGTTTTTGATTAGTCTTTAACATGGCTCACATTTCTATTTTCAACATGGGCGATTAATTTATGCGCAACATTTTAATTTGTGTTTCTGTTGTGCATCATATTTTTATACTAAACCTTTTTCTACATTGGAGACCAAATTAAGCTCTTAACAGGATTTGATATAGGTGCTATGTGAATAACGTACATATAGTTATTTAATTTTCTTTCAAATAATTTTTTTGAATTTTGAAAATTTACAAATAATGAAGGCCTACTCACATGACCTACAGGGTTATTCACCAAACACTATATTTTGTCCAAATGTCATTTTTTTTTATTTTCATGTTTAATTTTTCTTTTATTTTGGAAAAAATAACATACTATATACATACGTAAAATATTACAATATTTCACAACATATTGACAAGCATGAGCACAAATCCCACCTATATAACTAGATACCGTGTCTGATACATCTCAATAAATTACTTATCAACCATTTGGCTTGTCCAATTTAACATGACATACCCACAATACAACACAAAAACATAGATTCCTGTGATAGAGGTTAGAAAGTGGAAGGAGTTTCTCATACCATTTTAGATCTATATGGGTCTATTCATGACCCTTTTTTTTTTATAAATAATGTAAGAAGGGTAACTACCTGCCTTCAATATATATATTAATATGTTCTTTAAATCTGTTGTATCTTACTAAGCCATTCTTTCAATGTAGTTATTTCTCTACCAATACCCATTTCCATTTTTATCTGATATATCACTTGTTCTTTTACTGCCTCCCATACTGGGACTTTAGTAGATTTCCAATTTCTAGCGACCACTATTTTAGCCGCTAGCAAAATGTGTATAATCATTATGGAATATTGCCCGAAGTTTTGGGCTATATGTAATTGCAACAAATACATACCCGGGTTTGGATCAATCTTAATATTAATCAACACATTTATCTTACAAGCGATCATTTTCCAAAAAAGAAAGATTGGTCCACATTTCCACCATATATGCAGCATTCCAGCTGCTTGAGCCTCGCATCGCCAACATTTGTCTGAGTCACATATATACATTTTAGCTATTTTATTTGGTGTTAAGTACCACCTGTTCATTATTTTATACTGTAATTCTACTAGGTTGAGGCAGTGTACATTCTTTGAAACAATGTTCAGTGTTTTTTACCCATTCCTCATAGCTTATATTAATGCCAATATCCTTTTTCCAATTCATTTATTACAAGACAAATGATATTTTCTGCTTCTTTTTCAATTAGATCAAAACATTTTGAAACAAGTTTAACAGTATTTCGATTTTTTATTATTTGTTCAAGTATTACTTGTTTGTTGGAGTAATCATTGAGTAAATGCTCTTTCAGATAACCCTTTACTCTAATATACATAAAGATCTCTTTACTCTCCAAGTTATATTCCTCCTTTAATTTGTTAAAATCTTTAATTTTACCGTTCTCTACTATATTGTTGGTCTTCTTTATCCCTAGATTAATCCAACTCTGTGTGATTAAATCTATCATATTACTGTTAAATTGTCTTAAATCAAGACTAGTGATAACCTTGTCTTGTAAATCTAGATCTTTCCTAAGTTTATTCCATATGGGTATGATATTATTTAGGAATAGGCTATTGGATTCGAATCTCTGTCTATGTTTATATTTATTATTCGTGTTCCAAAAAAGAGAACATAGCTCTTCCCTTTTATCCTTGCTGTATAAGCTTTGCTCCGCTTTGTACCATATCTGATTTTTTGCCAGGTCCGATTGGGTTATAATTGCTTGTGCTATATTACATACTCTCCACGTTTGTTGCATCTGTGGGATTCCCAAGCACCCTAGTCTTTTTTTTAACGTTGAGTGATTAAGACTTAACCTTGGACGTTTCCCATCCCGTATACATTTTTTTTAAAAAAGCCAACTTTCCGGGCAGTACAAAGGCACCATGCGAAAAAGATAGACACTAAAGCCATATTTACAAGACCGGAATCGGAGAGTTGTCGATAACCGCGTGGCGGCCGGAGATAAACCAAATGCAGGATGCATGCTCACAAATTATAATTCACTTACTTTTGGCAAGTAAATTGGGAATTTGAAAAGTAGTTGCCTGCTGTCAGTGCTAGAAGCCAGCGGGCACATAGTTAATAATGTGTCAGCTGGCCAGCACTTGCTAAAAGTAAAGAAATGTCAATAAGATGCCCATATTACTACAGTGGAGGTTGTAAACTACCAAATGCCCACACCTGCCATGCAGCAGGTGAGGGTGTGCCTCCTACAAATTTTAAAATGAGTGTGACCTCCATGAACGACAGTTGGAGGCCCTAATGTCTTCTCCCCTGGCCCACGCCTTGGGTTTATTAACCCCAAAGGAGATTTAAATGTGGCAGCAGGATAGCAAGTGCTGGTCAGCCACCACATAATTAACCCTTGTGCTGACAAGTGTTTTTAACCATTTACTGGCTCTCAGTGGGCTAATAGTTTCGAGTTTTTAATCTGGACTCTGCTGTCCTACCCCATTTGGCCTGATTTCTGCTGTCCTACGCCATTTGGCCTGGCTGAAACCCAGATCCAAATTGAAATCCAATTTACAAATTCCAGACATTGATGAATTACATTAACGATGTCCCGATTTCGCAGTCCAAATGGCCCCATATAGCAGCGAACGATTTTGTCCGATTTGATAGGCGGCCATTCAGAGTTTAGTGAATAACTGTGCTAGAGTTTATACATGTTCCATAAAATGGCTCGTCTGCAAATTTATCAAATAAATAAAAATAATTTTTTTTACCATTCTCACACCCTCTCCACGGCAAAGAGCTTCGTATGTTTCACGCTCTGGTAAGTAGTCCTGTGGCCTTTCATAGACCCCAGAATGTGGTACGGGAGGCTCTGTGACTGAGGTGTTATTCTTTTTTTTTTCTGCGCGCTCTTTTTCTAATAACTTCTCGAAATATCTTAGGTTACCCCCAGCACGATCGTGAGTTGAATCTATTAACGAGAAGAAAATAAAAATTAAAAACGAATTGGAAAATCTGTGTCAGACAGTTATTATGATAGTAAAGGAAGACATATTATATAAAATATTACATAAATAATGATGAACTAGATAGAATTACTAAACAGCCAGGCATCGTCAATAACCGTTTTTTCCCTTTCTTATGTACCATTTAAACACATAAGTGTCACAATTAAATTTTGAACATCAAGAATCCGAGTATTACATCCCATTCACTAGAAATGAAATGCCAAGTTTGAACTAAATACATACTATTACATAAAATTAAAATAAGTCAAAGAAAATGGTTTCTTTGGCATAGGCGAAGCTGAGCGTTAAACCTGAACCTGACATTTTATACAAAGGTAAGTATGTTTTATTAATTTTGGCTAAAGCAAGCTATATTAGTTTATAAGCTTTATTCAAATGGTTGCGCTATATATAAAAAAATAAAATAAAATAAAAATATTTTGGGTCCACTCACACATAATGCTTGTGCTAACCATAAACAAATGTTGTCATTAAAAAACAAACAATGTGTTTTTTTTGCACACACAAATATAACTACACGAATATATGCTCTACGTATTTTCTTTTTGTGCAGCCGTACCTCAAAACCCTCCAGTTTTGTATATAAATCACATTTCTAAATTAATAGAGTCCATTACTCTACCCACTGGTGTTTTGGGTGACCTTAGGGGGAAATGAATGAATAAATAAAAAGTTGACAGCGAGCATGCGTTGCAGGTTCTTCTCCTTACCGAGTGATAGTAGTCTTCTAGTGAGCTCCACTGCCCGGTGTATATCACCCAGCTGGAAGACCGTGTAACTGAGGTAATCTAGAACCTCCACTTTGCTAACAGCAGCCTCTTCCCCTTCATCCAATAATTTCAGGGCCTGCTGCATCCACAGCACAGTATGGTAATAATCAGCATCGCCATATGCAATTTTGCCCATACCGAAGCAGTCGTCCGCTGACAAGGATGAAACGTATTTGGATCCTAAGCATAAAATCAAAATCAGAAGAATAAGAAAAAAAAAAGCAAACCTCCCACAAAAGTTTCAAGAATAAAAATATAAAAAATAAACAATGCAAATCAGTTGTTGTGAATTATTTGATGATGTCGATTGGGTTACAAGGAATATATAGTCCAGAACAGGTGGAGTGCCACATGAAATCCATTACTGACATATGTGGAGATCTACTAATTGAGAAAAAACAAAGCAAGCAGTGGTAAAAGTACAATATATATTTAACAGACGCTCATTGGAGAGAGAATCCAGCTGTCTGATATTCAGGTTTGTAAGAGTACTAACGCCAGGAATAATGCTGATGTCATCCATGCAATCATTCCTCATAATGAATGAGAAAAAATGTACGGCTCACCTTCATGCAGTATGGGAGCCCTAATCTTGGGTAAAATGGGACATACATGTGCTACAATTTAGGGCAGTACCGGTTTCCATTTTAATGACAGCAGCTTATACGACTCCCACTAGTCTCAAACATTATGTTACAGTGCTGCTCTTATAGTAGAGTCCTTCTTTTAAAGGAACACTATAGAGTCAGGTATACAAACGTGTATTTCTGACATTATCGTGTTAAAAACCCATCTTGGGTTGCCGACCTCCCCTTACAAAGAATGCAAACTCATCTGAATTCCAGCGCTGGTGGGTCTGCCATGGCTGCCCTCACCTCCGTGGATGAGATCATCAAAATTGATGATCTCAGCCAATCCAATGCTTTCCCATAGAAAAGCATTGGGAGGCTAATGTGCCGCTGTGTACCAACAGAATCTCCTTAGACAGATGCATTGAATCAATGGATCTCCATGTGGAGCGCTCAGCATCACCATGTAAAGGGAGGAGACACTGAATGTCAGTGCTGCACACTGTGCAGCACTGACCCAGTAAGCACCTCTAGTGGACACCTGACTGACTGCCACTAGAGGTGTTCCTAGACAGTAATATAAACACTGACTTTTCTCTGATAAGGTAGTCTTTACATTAAAAAGCCTTTAGGGACAGACCATGGACACCAAAACAACTACATTAAGCTGTAGCTGTTCTGGTGAACATGGTGTCCTTTTAACCCCTACACGCTAAAAACATTTACCCCTACATTTACGTAACTCACTACATTCTCTAAGCATTAGCCCCTTTCACTACACATTATCACCTAAACATTAACCTCTATCCTACACCAAACTAAACATTAACCACTACCCTACCATAGCATTTACAGTAACACAAAACATAAAATACAAACATTGCATATTATAAAATATACATAAACAGTTCAGCATGTATTAAGGGAAAATAATGCCAGACTTCTGGAGACCCCTCAATGGCAAATATTTTCCCATAAACATTTCACAGTTATATATCATTCCTCTACTACAAGTAGTTTTTTTTTTTTTGGAAAGTACATTACAAGAGATTGCAAAAAAAATAAAAAATAGCCTTGAAATCGGTTAATTTAACATTACAGTAGCAGAACTGGAAAAATGTTTTAACTGGCACACAAATAATGTATAAGGAAGACTTTAAACAGACAGATTTTCTTTTTATTTGACAAGATGTTATGACAGCAGATTTTTGACAACAATGCAAATATATGAAACCTTACCAGGCAGCTTTCCTTTTGCTATTGTATCTGGATCAAGTTTGTATGTGTCCTGCAGACGCATTAAAGCTTTTGCTGCACCAGTTTCATCTTCTTCACCTGGAAAGAATTCTCTTTGAATTGTGAGATTTGCTATAAATCCTGCAATATAAAAAAAAGTTTGTAAATATAATTTTAAGCCAAACACTAAGCACAAAATACATACCGTCATGGTAATACACAGCTATATGTGAAGTTTTTTTGGTTTTTTTTGGGTAGAACCCTATGCAATCAGTTTGCCAAAATAACAAAGGCAACATAAAACAACACAATCTGCCTTCTTGAAAATCTAGTTGCAGCCATTGATGGTTTCCTTTTTCTGCCCCGTCCAGGTAGTGTAACCACTGTTTCTTCAACTTTGAACTTGTGACCGATCAACTATCACTGTGCTTGAGACAACAGCGGTTTTGCATATCTGTGCTGTTGTGAGGGATTCTATTCAGGGGGTTGAATACATTTGAGACTGGAAAAGTTATTAGAAGGTGCAATTTCAGTTGAATTTGGGGAAACCACTTGATGCATTCGTTGTGTTGAGCTATTTTAATTGCTTTTGTTTGATTTGTTAATTGAAAACAGGTAAAAAAAAGTCTAAATTGTGACAGTAAAAATAATTTTCAAGGTGGGTTGAATAGTTTTTTTGGATTACAATTGTATATTGGCACACACCCTGTTCTGCCAGATGTCCCTATGGGTGCCACCATCACCCTTGCAGCCTCTATGTATCTTGAACGGAAAGAAAAATTAACATATCTCTCGAGTCGAGTCTCAGACTCTATCTATGGGCAGATCTAATGTGTGCCTTTAACATGGAGCCTATATATGTATACCGTAGGCCTCACATTCATCTTTAATTAAAGCCATAAAAATAAGATTTACTGTGGAAATAATATGTACTCAAAGGTTTTCTATGTAGGACCTTTATTTGACACTTTACAATAAACTTGATGCTTTGATATATTTTCAGAATTAGCAAATTAACTTGTACATGTATTTTATTCATTCTTTGGATAACAAAATAGATAATATTAAAGTTTGAGATAAACTAAGCCTAGGAAAATTACACAAGGTTACTCACGAAAACGGGAATTGTTATAGATTATTCTGACCCAAAGTATGAAATCCCTGCAAATTCCAGACAATTCCCATCTAAGCGAATAACCCGAATTCTTCACAAATGACGATTGCACCCATGTAAAAGAGTTTAACATGACTAAAGTATTTGGACATAATTTATTCTAATGTGGCAATGATATTTATGTGTGTAATTAGTATTGCCATCCGGGGATGCCAAGAGAAAAGAAAACTATATCCAGCCAAGTCTGAGCAGAACACCAACCACCTGTTCAATTAATACTATGCTCGAGAGAGAAATGGGTTTTGGGAAAAGAAGAAAGAACACAGGCAACTCACTACATAAGGAAAAGTAATTACTGACTCCCTTCCTAAACTTAGTTTTCCTATGCATAGAAGTCATGCCAAGAAAATCTAAAACATGCATTTTTTCGGTCAAAACAAGGCAAAAAGAAGCAGCATGAGGTCTTACAATATTAACTTGAAATTCGTAAGAAAGGGAGGTCATTATTACATGACCCAGGAATAGGTCACTCAGGGGTTTAAATGCAGTGGAATGAGACAGTGGGTGTAATACTGTATCTAGGGTAATTTAAAGGAGCACTATAGTGCCAGGAAAACAAACTTGTTTTCCTGGCACTATAGGGTTATTAGGTCCCCCCCACCCTAATGCACCCCCTCCCGCTGGGCTGAAGGGGTTAAAACCCCTTCAACCACTTACCTTAATCCAGTGCCGGGCTCCTTCGGCGCTGGTGATCTCTCCTACCCTTGCCGGCGTCAGCTACGAATGCTTTCCTATGGACGTCAGCGTGTCCTCAGTGCGGCCTCTAGTGGCTGTCAGGGAGACAGCCACTAGAGGCTGGATTAACCCTCAATGTAAACATAGCAGTTTACAGCTGCAGGGTTAAAACTAGGGGGACCTGGCACCCAGACCACTTCATTGAGCTGAAGTGGTCTGGCTGCCTATAGTGGTCCTTTAAGCAGAACTCTCTATCCATCTGTCTATGGATTTGAGAATGCATATACTGTACTGGGAAAGCCAGGAAAGTCATTTTTATAGGATAGCAAAGTCTTGCAATAGGGTGCTTGGTAGAATAGAGTCGACCATATTTGAGGCACAGAACAATCACACACACACACATTAGAAAAAAAAGTAGATACACTGCTCATGAAACATATAATGACGATTAAAGGATTTTGTGAATTAAGCGCAGACGCACAGAGCTTTACCCAAACATTTCCACGATTTCCCTGTGCATATGTACCTAGCTCCTAGAAATGTTTTAGAGGGGCTGTCACCGGCTGGGGTCTCTGCATATTTTGCAAATACCTCTAACAGTTACTGCTCCGCTTGAGGTCTGCTGATCGCGGGGTTGCAGTGGAAGGTGAGTTTTACCTACAATTATTAAGAATACTTGGAATACCTGATATGCATTAGTTTCCTCCAGGATCTATATTAAACTAAATAGCTTAACAGAAATACCTGGTCTCTGTAATAACAAAGGTTTATAGGAACACTCCAGGCCTCTACAGCACTTCAGCTCGCTCAGAGCATCACCTCTTTCACACTTTATAAAAATGCGGATTTCAAGCAATGATGTCCCGCAGGCAAAGTGGAGCTTCAGCTGGATTATAGGTAAATTAACCCTTATTTTTACAGGTATGGGGAAAGGAGAGAAAAGGTCCAGAAGATTCTCCAGCAATATTTTATATATTTATAATGACAAACAAACACTTACTATACATACACACACACATTATATATATATATATATATATATATATATATATATATATATATATATATATATATATATATATATATATATATATATATATATATTTATTTATTTATTTTACCCATGGAGTGTTCCTTTAATACTTTGAATTTTTCATGGTTATAAAATTTTACATGCATCCCTTCCCCAAGTAAGCAACATTATTATATCTAAAAAGCAAGATGAAAAGTGAGAATATGATTAACTTTTCTACATTAAAAAAAAATAAACCCACATAATAAAAATTATTAGATCAGCAGTATAATGACAAACGTAAACTGAAAAATATGGGTGAGAAAACTGTCACTGAACAGGTTAAATTAGGTTTATATTGTATTTACTAGTTCAACGCTAGTTGTTTCATTAACTACATTTGATGCAGTCTCTGTCACTTTCTGTAGGAGATAGAAAATATTTAACATGCTTAAGTGAATCAATGACAAACGTTGGTTACAGTAGTACTAATTAATTCAATTTTTTGTTTGTTTGGTTTGTTTTTTTTAGGTGATTAATTCCTAAACCGAATTTGTGAAATTGAGAAAAGAATTGCAAATTACAGACCAAAGTGAGTGATGAAAAGGAACGTGAATCAGCGCTCATAGACTATATAAACATGTGCTAAACTCTATCCACCATGTTTTTTTCTGGACAATATATATATATATATATATAAAAATACACATATACATACATACATACATACATATACATATATATATATCCAGCAGATAAAGTTAGTTATACTTTTCAGTGCAAGGGCAAATAGACTTAACGATACGGAAGTGTATGATAAACGACCCTCTGATCCCACACGAACTATACAAGACAGTTACAATATATGATCATACATTGTATAAGCCTGCCACAACGTCAATGTACCCCATTCTTGGCAGGTCCTACTCTAGTGTCCTAATGCTTGTTCTTATGAGATTAATCCACTTACTTGGAAAATATTTCCTCCTGAGACTCTGCAGGTCAAGGTTAACTAGGGCCCTTGAATGAGGGACATGTGACAGGGAGGGGTGCAAAACCAGGCCATTTTAAGCCTTGACCTGCTGAGAGTCCCTGGAGGAAATCCCAAGTAAGTGGATTAATGTCATAAGAGCAGGCATTAGGACGCTAGGATATGACCTCCCAAGAATGGGGTACATTGACATTGTGGCAGGCTCATTCAATGTATTATCAGATACTGTAACTAAACCCCCATTATGTTTTGCCTAGGTGAGGTGTTTTTAAATAAAACTACTACATTCTGTAAAACTTAAAATTGCTGTTTAGTGAATGAGCAAGTGAACTGGATCTTGTATGAGATTATATATATATATATATATATATATATATATGTCCATCCAACATGGGCTTGGAACTCACATTCCTGTCCTGTTCTTGCCTCGGTGCTATTTCGTGCCCCAATACAACATCCCAGAGAAATGCACTCAGAGGGCTTGTAGTCTTGTACAATATATCCTTTATTTGTGCAAAGGTGCAGTCAACGTTTCAGTCTGACTTGCACTTTTTTCAAATATATATATATATATATATATATGTACACATATACACACACACACACACACACACACACATACATATATACACACACATACATCATTATTCAGCATTCCTCAATTATTATTATTCCTCATTCTCAGATCCTCTACCAGAGGAGTATGAGGGTTCCTGCATAGTAATTTGCTGTCCAAAAGAGTGCAGTTCTAGAAACAGCAATCTCAGATGTCGCATCTGTAATCTGTTGAAGTCACAGCCCCGAATGCTCCTATACCGACAGGGACTATTACTACCTTCACTTTCCACATGCTTTCTAGCTCTTCTTTCAGTCCTTGGTATTTGTCCATCTGCGCACACACACACACACACACACACACCACTCAATTTACCTTTAGTAGAATCCTGAAGCACTAGGTTCTCCAATAACACCCAATCAGTGTTGAGTCTCTTCACTAGTTTATATGCATTGACGGGGTGGCCAAGATAGCCTTCTGGATCTGCAGTTGACTTGCTAGTTAGTTCATCTACCCGAGCTGCCCAGCTGAAAATCAAAGCAAATTAAAATGTATATATACACACACACACTATATTCTTGCAATTTCAACATGCTGATCATATTTTTAACCCTATATTTTTTAATGCCAATACATTTTATGAGCAGATTGGTAAATAGCATTATTTAAAAAAGTAATTTTTGCATGATAGGTACGTAGAGGATTTTTTTTTGTCTGTGTGGTTTAGTCATATCAAATGAATTCTTATGATGATGTGCCGACGCTCCTCATGCAATAATTATTAATGTTAGGTGAAAGGCAAGTTTTATAAATCAACGTTTATGAAATGTCACTTCCTAGGATTTTCAATATTACGTTACTTTTCCTTTAAAAATAAAGCTATATGGATAAATCCATTTGAAAAAATGTACCGCTATCCTGGAACTTTCTTTCTTCCTACTGACTCACTCTTAATTACGGCTATAAAAAAAAAAAAAATTTGCATTTGTACTTGAGCAAACACTGATCAATGTGAGAGTAGGAGAATCCGAAACAAATGGGATAATTTCTTCTGTTTTAAAATATGAACCATGGTATATGCTTGCTGGTTCCAATGGTTTCCATGGCGACTGCCACATTTTTAGCAGTTTGGAACACTTTTAAGAACAGAGCATTTTGAGAAAAAAAAAAAAGAATGTTTCCCCTCCTCCTCCAATGCACTGTGTGCCCTGACTGAACTGGATTGTGAAGTCAATTGCTAAATATTTAATATATGTTTTAAAGATAAATGGTAAAACAAGATACAGGTGACTTTTCAGTTTTCTAGTGAGATGGTTCCCGTTTAAATGTAGGTCAAGGATGCACAGAAGCCACACACAATGTTAGCACAGTGAGAGGCTAGATACTCAGTGTATTAGTCAAGGTACCCTTTTATGTATGACAAGTGATTCTACATTTTAAGGGATTTTCATAGTAGTCATTTAACTCACCTTTTGATTTTAGAGAGTCGCTCCTCCTCTTCCCGAATATATTCTTTTAAAGATTGTACCAAATCCCTTTCTTTGTATATTAAGTCCGTCATCTGACCTGAAGCCAAAGTAAAATATTTAGACATTCCTGTCTAAAGAGCATTCCAGTCCTGTTACAGACTCCTGATAGGAAGGTGTGTCAATTTGTAGGGGAAAGCTTGTTATAGGATATTTTGTTACTTTCCGATTAAACCTCTTATCAGCATAGACAGTCAATCACAGCTATTTATCTTATTATACATTAACCACGAAAATAAAAATAAAAACATTCTAAAGCAATCAGCAGTTATAATTAACTGTATGCAAAGATACAGTGACAAGGGAGTAAGTACCATGCATCATAATCGCAAAGCATAGGTTTATATTATGTTTTGAGTCTCCATTTATTTATTTATTTATTATTGCCATTTATATAGCGCCAACAGATTCCGTAGCGCTTTACAATATTTAAATCTAGTATTTAAATCTAGTATGAATTAATATTAGTTGATGAGAATCATTAAAAACAAGCAAATGGCTTATTTGCATTCACATGAGAATTTTCATCCCATTTCCAGTGAATGAAATACAAATCCCAACAGAGCCACAAATGCACCATAAGTAAGCATGCTCATGTGACTCTACATATGCATGCATGTTCATTAATGTAAGAAATTAAGAGGTCAGGGATTAGCAAGAAAACTCTAGACATAACTTGAAAGACATCAAGTAGAAAAAAAACGTATTTTTATGTGTATTACGTATATAATCAATTTACTCTTCATGACATGGTCAGTGGTGTATCCTGGTTTTGTGCTGCCCTAGGCAGGACAAAACTCAGGCGCCCCTCTCCCCCCCTCTCCCCCCCGCGACACCCCCACCCAACCCTTCCCCCCCCGTCCCGCCTTCTAAATACACACACACACAAATTCACTGACAGATACGCATACACTAGCTAACAGACACACACACTCACTAACAGACACACACACTCTCTGTCAGACACACACTCTCTGATATATATAATATAATATAATATAATGTAATATATAATATATATCATATAATATAATATAATAATATATAATATAATAATATATAATATATATAATAAATATATATAATTTAATAATATATAATGTAATATATATAATATAATATATGTAATATAATATATAATAATATATAATATAATAATATAATATATATAATAATATATAATATATATAATATAGTATATTATATATATTATATATTATATTATTATATATTAATATATATAATATAATATAATATATAATTAATTTAACCTACCCCCCAGCCTCCTTACCTTTGGGAATGCTGGAAGGGGGGGGTTTCTTTATCTCCCTGGGGTCTAGTGGGGCTGCTGGTCGGGCTGCTGGGCGGGCGGCTGGCGAGAGAGCTCTTCCTCTGAGCTCTCTGCTCAGCTCCCTCGCGCGCCGCAGAGTGAGGCTTGGAGCCGGAAGATGACGTCATATTCCGGCTCCCAGCCTCACTCTGCGGCGCGTGAGGGAGCTGAGCAGATCGCTCAGAGGAAGAGCTCCCTCGCCAGCCGCCCGCCCAGCCCATCAGCCCGACCGGCAGCCCAGTTAGCCGCAAGGCTAACAAGGCATTTGCCCTGGGCATTTGGGGGCAGCGTTTTTTGCCGCCCCCTGGAAAATGCCGCCCAAGGCAAATGCCTTGTTTGCCTTGCGGCTAAAACGCCCCTGGACATGGTATATTTTAATATATGTAATGTATTTTTTCAGGGCTCAAGAAATCACAGGTGCCAGGTTGCCATGGCGCCTAGGAATTTTGTCCTGGCGTCTGAGAATTGTGAATCCATTACCTCTGAGGCAGACGGCCGGCTGTGCATATTGTGAGCGGGCGGTGAGGGATTTCCCTACGACTGGCCCAAAGCTTAATAATATCAGCCAATCCAATGCTTTCACATAGGAAAGTATTGGGAGGCTGTTGCACATGTGTTGCAAAACGCTGCACCAATCAGCATTTCCTCATAGAAATGGATTGAATCCATGCATCTCTATGGTGAACATTTAGCATCTCCATGCAGAGCGTGGTGGCACTGACGCAGGATGCACCTCTAATGGAGGTCTGAGTGGCTGTCACTAGAGGTGTCAATAGGCAGCAATGTAAACACTACCTTTTCTGCAGAGACAGGCTATTGACACCAGGACAACAACATTAAGCTGTAGTGGTTCTGATGACTATAGTGTCCCCTTAAAGATTGTATTTTTGTCATTGAAAATAAAGCTTTGAAAGTTTAAAAAAACCTGGCTCCTAGATTTAAAGCAAATTTGTCAAGCCCTGTATTATCTGGATATATTTAAAGCAAGAGCTAGTGTCTTGCATATCTGAATTACTTAACACCTTAAGGACCAAACTTCTGGAATAAAAGGGAATCGTGACATGTCACACATGTCATGTGTCCTTAAGGGGTTAAAGAAACCTCAATATAGTCGTTCTGGTGCAAAGAGACTGCCCTTTACACTTTTTTGAGAAAAGGTAGTATTTACATTGAGTGACTGCCACTAAATTAGGGCAGGTGAAGCAGAGAGCTACTAGAGGCCCTTCCTGGTAAGGTCCTGCAATCTCTGCAGGTCCAACGTGTGGAATACAGATACAGTAAGTAAATGCCACTCTAAAAGGAGATATGCGCATTAGCGCCTTAAAGCTTCCCTGTGGGAAGAAGAGGTGGCTGCAGCGAGACCGGTGTACATAAATCGAAATAGTTAACACCAACATTGTGAAAACATGTTTAAGAAAACTGTACAGTCATCGTTCTGGGACATTAACATGTTCCTAGTTTCATTATTGAATTAGCTGCATTTATTTGCTTATTTTTACACATTTCTAATGATAAAATTCCTTGAGTTTTATTGTGCAATTATCACATACCAATTGAAGTGAAAAACTCTGCATGTACATGCCATAGGTAACAAAGATCGATAAAAATCAACGAAAAGCTCCACAGCTTCATCTTCTCCAAAAGCAAAAGTCCAAATTGTTCTAGAAGAAAAAGGAAACATTGCAGAATATGGTTGTATTGTAGTTATACGAACACAAATGTCTATATCCTTTACATACATAGCTAACCAAATTATGGATAACAGTTGAAAAATGGTTAATGGATTGGAATACACTTCTAAGAAGTACTTTTTTTAAGAAACAGATATACAGACAGACAAACAGGCAGAGCCATAGTAAGGAAAGACCATCCATGACAACACCTCTATGAAGTACAAGTCATGGCATGTCAAGACAAATTTCCCTAAAAACTAGAATTTAGGTAGCACATGTACACACATTATCGATCACACCCACAAACATCCCTACATTACTAAACACTCACACACAACACATACATATTAGCCATAATCTCCATTCACACATATATAAGCAGTCGTTGTGTGATCTTTTACATATATGTTTTCCAGGGCCTGCTAACATAAACAGATATAAAGCATACTGATAGATCCTTTAGGGCATGGTTTCCCAATTGGCGTTCCGCCAAAATGTTTAAAAATGAAATGGCCGCGGGCAGGGAGGGAGCAGTGAGCAGTGATCTCCCTGCTCAGCTCCCTCGCGCGCACAGCAGTGATGCTGGAGCCAGAATATGACGGCACTCTGGCTCCGTCATCACTAAGAGGCGCGCGATGGAGCTGAGCAGGGAGATCACTGCTCACTGCTCCCTCCCTGCCCGCGGCCATTTCATTTTTAAACATTTTGGCGGAACGCCAATTGGGGAACGCCAATTGGGGAACCGGCCTGCCCAGCAGCCCCACTGGACCCCAGGGACTCCATGCCGGCCGCCCAGCAGCCCCACTGGACCCCAGGGACTCCATGCCAGCACTCCTAAAGGTAGTGGGGCTGGGTGGAGTAAAATATTAAAAAAAAAAAAAAAAATGTATGTGTGTCTGTTAGGGAGTTTGTATGTGTTTCTGTGTCTTTCAAAGAGTATATGTGTGTTTGTCAGTGAGAATGTATCTGTTCTTGTATGTGTGTCTGTAAAAGAGTATGTGGGTTTGTCAGTGAGAGTGTATGTGTGTGTCAAAGAGTATGTGTGTCTCAGTGTGTCAGTGTGTGTATCTGTGTGTCAAGGTTTGTGTATGTGCCAGTGTGTAGCAGTGTGTTTGTGTGTGTGTGTGTGTGTGTGCCAGTGTGTATCTGTGGGTGCAAGTGTGTGTGTGTATATATCCCTGTGTGTATCTGAGTGGGTGTGTGTATTTGTGAGTCAAGATGTGTATCTGTGTGCCACTATGTGCCAGTGTGTGTGTGTGTGTGTGTGTGTGTATATATATATGTGTGTTAGATACATATACACACACACACACACACACAGATACACACTGACACAGAGATACACACCGGCACATACAAACACTTTGAAACATAGATACACACACCTTGATAAACAGATACACAGTGTGTGTCAAGGTGTGTGTATCTGTGTTAGTGCGTGTATCTGTGTGCCACTATCCGTGTGTGTGTGTGTATGTATCTGTGTGTCAGATTCATACACACTGGCACATATAAAAAAAAAACACAGATACACACACCTTGACACACAGATACATACATACACACACATATACACACTGTCAAGGTGTGTGTATCTGTGTGTATCAGATATACACACACACTAAGATACACACACTGGCATATACAAGCACAGATATACAGACCTTGACACACACCGGCACATACAAAAACCGGCACAATGTTTTGCGGAGGGGGGAGCGTTCCACAATGTTGATACACTATGTCAAAGGGTTCCACGGGAAAATTTAATTGGGAAACTCTGCTTTAGGGAGATCATGTCAAAGCAAACAAGAATTGCAAATATCAACCAGAAGAATTAAATCAATGCTAAATACGTTATTGTGTACTACAGTAAGGGAAGGTAAACTATAGAACAGCAATATCTAAAGTATTACAGTATCTAAAGTGAGGGAGGAAAATCCTCAAAGTCACCCAGATAAAAATCAAAATTAAAAAAATTCTTACCTCAAATCACCAACTTACACTAGTGATGTAATATGTGTAAACTATATTCCTCATTATATACATACATTATATTTTATATACAGTATATAAATATATATATATATATATCTTTCTAGGTCTTAGAGAGATCAATGCGGTACTGCAGCAGAAGCTCATTCATTAGTTTGCCCACCTCTCTTCTCCTGAGTACATACATAAGTCTTAACAGACAAAGATGATCTTATACACACACAATAGATAGCGATGGCTTCACCATTGCATTGTTATTCAAATTTAAAGATGAAAAAATGCACACAAACACACACACACACACCGCACACACAATATTTAAAAGAAATAATACTTTTGTGAAACTATCGGAAAAAAAATAATTTTAAATTGTTTAGCTACATCTGGAATAAAAAAAAATAGAAAATAAAAAAATACCATGCCAGGCAGAACAAAGCTTTGGTTTGGGTAGCTGGTAGAAACCTGACTCATCTCTTTGCAGTCATACAGAAGATATATGATTTTTATGACTGCAACATCCCTACCCCCAGGCAAGCCACATTCTCCTCCTGAACCTGGATTCACACCAACTTGTCAGAACAAATATATTCTACAACAGAGAAGATGACTCAGAGAACAGCTGAACTTTATATAAATCACCAAAGCCCTGAACATTTGCAAGACACACATTGTGTATAATTCTTTCTAGCATTTTCAACACATGAATTAAATTCTGATAAACCTAAAATGGAGAGCTGACGAACATGGTGCACAAATTAGAAGTGGACTGGATTTTAAGAAGGAGTGCAAACAACGAAATCGTAATTTTTTTTAGCTTAATCGTAAAAAAATAAAATGTAAAAAAAAAAAAAAAAAAAAGTGGAATGTGAATAAAGTAATTTCTTCATTAAAAGGACACTATAGTCACCAGAACAACTAAAGCTTATTGAATTTGTTCTAATGCGTAGAATTATCCCCTTCAGGCTTTTTGCTGTAAACAGTGTATTTTCAGAGAAAAGGCAGTGTTTACATTACAGCCTAGTGATAACTTCACTAGCCACTCCTCAGTTAGAGATCCTTCCTGGGTCATGGCTGCCTAAAATGCATCCCTCTGCATGCAGACACTGAACTTTCCTCATAGAGATGCATTGATTCAATTCATCTCTATGAGGAGATGCTGATTGGCCAGGGCTGTGTTTGAATTGCGCTGGCTCTGCCCCTGATCTGCCTCTTTGTCAGTCTCAGCCAATCCTATGGGGAAGCATTGTGATTGGATCAGGCTACCACTTCTGCTGATGTCAGCAGGCAGTGGGCAGGTCTAAAGGAAACAGGGACAAAGTAAGCAGCTCCAGACTTTAAAACAAGTAAGATTTTACTATATTTAGGGAGGCATGAGGGGATCAGGGGGGTTAGATGGTGGTTTTAACCCTATAGGGTCAGGAATGCTGCATCATACGCCTGCCTCTATAATCACACCACCTCATGCCAGAAAAAAACCTCATCAAATGTATGCAAAAAGTCTCAGCCCTAACATCACAGAGTGAGCTGCTTTTAATTCACAACCTGGCTGCAGACAGTCAGAGAGAATCTAGTGATATTCTAACTATGCGTCTCCCTGAGTGTCCTCTCCTTCTAATGCAGGTAGTTTCATTCAGTGCAAACATTTGATACAGAAGGCTTTTTCTGGAGTAAGGAGGCATAATAATTTAAGAATCACTATAGTGTTAGGAAAACAAACCCATTTTCCTGACACTATATAATCTTAGGGGACCCTCACCCTCAGGGTTCCCCCTCCCGTGGCGCTGAAGGGGTTAAAACCCCTTCAGCAGCTTAATACCCCTTCAGCAGCTTACCTTAATCCAGCGCCAGGCTCCCTCGGCGCTGGTGACCTCTCTTCCCCCGCCGACGTCAGCTCCCGAGTAGAGTGGAATGTGCACGCGTGGCTTTCCTATGGACGTTCTGCACACTGGATGCGAATTTCGCATCCAGCGTTGCAGAAGCGCCTCTAGCGGCTGTCAGGAAGACAGCCACTAGAGGGTGGATTAACCCTGATATGTAAACATAGCAATTTCTCTGAAGGGTTAAAACCTGAGGGACCTGGCACCCAGACCACTTCATTGAGCTGAAGTGGTCTGGATGACTATAGTGTCCATTTAATGAGTTAAATGGATCCTATAGTGCCAGGAAAACAAAGCCATTTTCCTGGCACTATAGGGTTAATAGGTCCCCCCTCTTACGCGCCCCCCCCCCCCCGCCTCCTGCACGGCTGAAGGGGTTAAAACCTCTTCAACTCCTTACCTGAATCCATCGCTGATGTCCCTTGGCTCCCCCCTCGCTCTTCCCCCGCCAACATCAGCTGGCAATGGCTGCCTGCGCACGTACTTTAGACCTGCTTTCCTATGGGGAAAATCTGACACTGAAGGTCCTCATGTAGAGCGTGCGAATGTCCTGCGTCAGATGACGGACCAAAAATCTGTTTGGATTCCAGAAGCTCCCCCAGTGGCTGTCTGCTAGACAGCCACTGAGGGCAGACTTAATGCTGCAGTGTAAACATTGCAGTTCTCTGGAACTGCAATGTTTTACATTGCAGCACTAGGTGCAAAAGGGACACAGCACCCAGACCACTTCAATCAGCTGTCCCTTTAAGGATCAATGTGATATTTTATATTTGATATTTTTGCAATGGTGTCAAAAATATTTTATTGTCATTATGCGGTATTGAGTGCAAATTGATGTGAAAAAAAAAGTTTTAAAAGAAATTTGGCACAAGGCTTTAACACAAATCTAAAAATAATGAACAGGTCTGAATACTTTCTGATAGTACACTGTACATATTTTATATACTAGGAGAGTGCCTGACAACTTTTTTTTTTTTTTTTTAGAAAGACCGTAAAATACTTCCACCTTAGGGGTTGGAAAGGTATTTGTAGTCCATGCAAATGCACATCTCCAGTTCTACAACTCATATATTGTATAAATAAAATAAGCATTGAAATAAAATCAGGATAAGTATTCCATTGGTATATTAAATCTCAAAGAAACATTTAAAACGGTTAATAAGTTTCATTCCTTCATGTCCTTCAAGGGTGCACAATTGAATGTTGTTTGAGGATGTTGTGTAAAAGGGACGTTGTTTTTAATGCATTTCATAGATAATCATTTCAAAAAAGTGATAACATTGAATTCATGTGGACAGTGAAAGCTGTTGAATGTTAAATAAATCTCCAGTCTCAGATTTCAGCAACAAATACAGACAAAGAAGATGTCAGTTAGAAAGTGCAAATCATTTTGTTCATGGCCTTTCCCTCGGTCCATGCTTCCTGGACATTAAAGTGTAATTCCAATTACCATAAGCACTACTGTCCACTGCGGTAGTTATGGTCACTGTTTCCCCTGTAATAGGCAAACCACTTTGCAACGTTTTGCCCCCTTACCTAGGTCTTCGTCGCGCTCCACCAGGTGGTCCGGTGACACGATACAGGCTTATGCTAAGGCTGACAGCTTTCTGCCACACTTGCGGTGCCGTCAGTGGTAGAAAGAGGATCCAGGCACTCCAAGTATCTTTAATTGTATTTATTAGGATAAGTGAGAAACTGCTACGTTTCGACCCCTGAAAGGGTCTCTATCAAGCTTGACAAAGACCCTTTCAGGGGTCGAAAAGTTGCAGTGCCTATACTTGGAGTGCCTGGATCCTCTCTCTACCACTGATATCTACTCCCTGTGGCTGGGGCTGGCCCTTGGTCCAGTTTAGCACCCGGATCTTCACATGATTTGAGAGTGGTTAGTTTTTTTTCTCTTTTTGCAAACACTTGTGGTGCCTTGTCACATAAAATAACCTTCATTGCCAGTCCGTGCTACTCAGCCTTCTTTGTATTTTATTTTAGTGTTTGGGGACCGACTGTAAATTACTGGCTTGGCACTCCGTTTGATTGGACAGGGCTGTATTTGGGATCCCCTGAGTGCTCTGTGTATTCTTTGTTTCTATTGCTCTTTGACAATGACGGACATCGTTGCACAACATTTACGTTAGGTGGTCTGGAACGCTAGTTCCGGGCTGGATAATGACACCTCGATCACACTGTCAGAGGTGTATTTACACCTTCATCTAGAGATGGATAAAGCACTGTATGTGTAGTGTTTCAAATTGACACACTGCATATACAGACTCCAGGTACCATAACCACTTTAAATCACCAAAGTCCTTGAAGTAACCCTTAACAATTTGAGAAACAATGCTGCTTGGGAGGGAAGGAGGCAGGTAAAAAAAAACAACAAAAAAATAAAGAAATTCCAGAATGAATAACGAGGGGCAAATTGCACAGGGTTAAGAGTACTGCAAAACTAGTGACTGCAAGAGTAACAGCCAATCATTTAGCCCCAAAACTATAAAATGCATAAAAGTTATCCTGGAATGTCCCTTTACCAAACCATTCTATTAGCACAAAAGCCTGAGATACAGTCAGAATATACAGGGTTGTGATGAATGTATAAAATTGGCAAGATATTAAAGAATTTATTAGAATTTAAGATTACTCGGGTCTTTCTGTACAATAAACTGTAAGGTTTATTAAAGGGTTATTTAATAACCCTATAACCACTTCAGTTTGCTGAAGTGGTTCAGGTGCAAAGATCTGGTCTGTGCAGAGTTTCACTGTGGAAAACATCCAATATAATTTACCTTGCTGTAGGTTCTACCTCTAGTTGCTGTTAATCAGCCAGCGGCAATTTTCTTCTTTTTTTTTTTTTTTTTTTTTTTTTTTAAGTGTGTAAAGAGAAATACATACAAGCTTGCAATGCCCCAATAGCCATAGCAAGCATGTCAACATACATAGTATTAGAGATGTGTGGCATTTCAAGTTCTGGCTAGACAAACATATAATATGCTATGTTAAAGTAGGTTAGAATGCACAAAAATAATGTTTAAAATAATAGAACAATAAAACATGCTTAATTAAATTATTGAAGGTGAAAAGCCTTCACCTGCCAAAGATCACTGTAACGAACGCTGGTATAGCAGCTACCCGTTCGTCTATTTTCTCCCGAACTGCATGAGCCTGACTGATTATAGCTCGCAGTTCGGGTGCTGAGTCGAACGATTCTCCATACGAATAGCAGTCTCCCAAGTGTATTTTCCCAGTAAAGTAGACAGGTACCTAAACATCAGTCGAAACTAGATGATGGGTGTAACAGGAATGATTTTAATGGGTGCACACTGGCTTTTATGCAAGTCCCCATGCAAGGGGCACTCCCACATAGACCTTGTGGGGGACAGGGACACCAAGGTTACAACCAATAATAACTACAGTGACAAAGTGTGACACTCCCAATACAAACAGATAATTCCCTCCTCTCTGCCTGTGAGATAATGGAGTCAGATACTGTAATAACTCAATTATCTCCAGGCAGAAAAAAACTAATTTTTCATAAAATGTGAAAAGTACCTCAAAACACATACAACCCCCATAAATGTTATATCCCCCTGATAGCCCTGATCTGGGTGACCAACATATCCAAAAATCACCCAGATCAGTTTAGGGGTTTTGGAATTCCATGGAAGTCCAATTTTGACCGACCGCACACGAGGCTCCTGCCCAGAAACAGTTCCATGAGTTTAGGTTGTGCGGCCAGTCTATTTCGACAAGTCTTAAAAACAAATAAATGCACAAACAGCACCCCCTAGCTCATAGTAGCGATTGTTCCCCTGGTTCGTGGGAACACAATTACCGAACAGTGCTCTCCTGGCTGTTCAGGAAAAGGAAGCAGGCGTTCGTATAGTTTGACCGATGTTCGGGAAGTGGAGTGCCCGATTTTAGTTCCAGACACTCGACAACCAAGTCCCGCTGCCTCCTTTCGTGCGAACAAGATGGCCGCCGTTTTCTCCTGCACGTAGCGTTAGACTATGCAAGAAGAGCACTTAGTTGACTGTTCTCTTTGACGATAATGAGCCCGTGGGGTGGTTGGTGTTTGGCAGGTACAGCTACAGAAAAGAAAAAAGTCAAATAACTGAAATAACACTGTAATTTCTTCACAATTACTATTAATGTTAGGGCGTCCTAATATGCCTTCAGCTCTCAGATAACAATGCCTGATGCTTTAATGCAGAATTTGGAAATAAGGACTAAAGTAAACGAAGCAAAATTAAGGGGCAGCAATGTAACCAGCTTGCAAGAGATCACGGAAAGCTAGTAGGCGTTATGATCAGCCCCAGAGTCAATCAAACAATGCCTGTGCTGTAGAAGACCTTTACACTCATATCCAATGAACATGCACCCCCAACTTCTTCAAAGACTGTCCCCATCTCTGGACCAGGATGAGAACTGCGGCACAATGTCTTCTGACCCATGGAACCAGGGCAAAATCCCGGGTAAGACCCTGATGAGTGGAATTCTCCCAGGTTATATGGTCCGCGTTCAGGGCATAGCCCCTTCTGGGTTCCTGGCTCAGAATGTGTGGACTGAGGCACGGCGTTATCAGCAAGCACCGATGAGTAGGCTTGTATTGCTCTTGTCTGGAGTCGAAGCCAAAATTGCGCACACAGATGATCAAAGCATAAGCAGAAGACCTCCTTCCATCTCTCCAGCAGATCCAACACTTGTAGGAGCACAAGTGTCTAACGTCATCTTAAAGGTTGGATGGTCAGCGCACCACTGCCAGAATAAAGTGAGCCAGATAGGTGAGTATTTTCTGCTGTAGAGGTGGAGATTGGGATAACCCCCACCGGTCCAAGAGGGAGGCTGGGGGGGGAGGGGGGAACAGGACAAATTTAGCTTCTGGGATTCCACTGAGGAGGTCGACCGTGATCACATAGTGCTGGAGCTCTGTTGCCACAAGTCGCAGAGATGCACCAATTGATGCTGAGGATTTCCCAGACACAGCTGTGTAATGTCAGGTAAGTTCAGGAGTCACTTTCACCCTGTTATAGTTGGTTCTGACAAGATTAGGGCGATTTGGGGGAGGAGCCCTCTGTCCATGCAACCGCTCATCATGTGCAAACTTTATATCCTGGCAGGTTATATTAATTTTACCAAAGGTTTGCAAGTTCCGCTAACACAACTTGGACTGAGCTCTCTCTCCTCACAGGTACCTAGTCCATGGAGTACAAACATCTATATCTAACATTAAATGTAATTCCTAACTATTTAGATTTAGCGTCCCCTCAAAAAACAAAACATTTATTTTTTTAAAGTTTACTTACCGGTTAAAACAACAACTGCTAGCCATGCCATGGTGGCTGCTCCTTCCCTGGCTGAGATCATCATCATTTGTCTCAGCCACTCTAATGCTTCTCCATAACATATCTTGACCACGGTCCATGTCAAGAAGTGTCAGGCATTGGAAAAATACTGAGAGAAAGTATTCCCAACTTTTTCTCAGTATATATTTTGACTTTGGTTGAATTTCAGTAAAATTCCAACACAGTCAATATGAACATTCATAAGGATGCCATCTTTATGAAATACTCATTTTGATGAGAAGTGGGGTTGAGGGGTGTCACTGCCGCTTTGAAAGTTTTAACCCCTTAAGGACCAAACTTCTGGAATAAAAGGGAATCATGACATGTCACACATGTCATGTGTCCTTAAGGGGTTAAAGGAGGTGACGTCGTTGCTTGGTGTGGCCCAGGTGAGTAGGGGAAGCCAAGTTTAAACAGGGGTCCTCTTCTGCTCTTGGCACTGCATCTACCAGGAGCCCACATCAGTGCTGTACTCTCTTGTATGCGCAAGAGTACAACATAGAGGCTTATGGAGGATCCTGCAATATAACGATAGCTTCCACAGACAATGCCTTTTTCCTCACAGGCATTACTAGTGAAGGCTGGGGGAATTGTCAAATCTTGAATGCAGTCTTTAGTCCCAATTATTATTTCAGGGGAGGGGGGGATGATCATCTAGGATGCTGCTATCTATAAAGTTACATTTTCTCCAATCCCCTGTTTGGCTCCATATGATTTCCATAATGTCTTCTTCTGGAATAAACATGAAAGCAATAGCAATAAAACAAAAATCCCACAGGAAAAAAAAGAAAAAAATCTTCTACATTCAATTTCCCTCTAAACAGGAATCAAAAGAAAATTGGCAGTGATTTCACATACAAAGAATGCATTTCTAAGAACAGCCAGCTTACTAATTCAGGCCAGAACTATAAAAGTCTAATAAGATATGGAAAATAAAATAAATAAATAAAACTACAGCTTACATGTGTCACAGTTTAATAATAGCTTTACTGATATTCTGATCACAAGCAGTGGTCATAGTCAGTAAAACTTTAATTAGCATTTAACAGTCAGGACTGATATATGAATCTATTTTGAGTTCTTTTTTAACCCCTTAAGGACCAAACTTCTGGGATAAAAGGGAATCATGACATGTCACACATGTCATGTGTCCTTAAGGGGTTAGGACCACTATAGTGCCAGGAAAACATACTCGGTTTCCTGGCACTATAGTGCCCTGAGGGTGCCCCCACCCTCAGGGTCCCCCTCCTGCCAGGCTGGATGGAGAGGAAAGGGTTAAACTTACCTCTTTCTCCAGCGCCGGCTTCGGCTGAATTTGCATGCGCGGCAAGATTTACAATGCTTTCCTATGGACGCTGGCGTCTTCTCACTGTGATTTTCACAGTGAGAAGCACTCAAGCGCCTCTAGCGGCTGTCAATGAGACAGCCACTAGAGGCTGGATTAAACCCAAATATAAACATAGCAGTTTCTCTGAAACTGCTATGGTTGCTGGACCAGGCACCCAGACCACTTCATTAAGCTGAATTGGTCTGGGTGCCTACAGTGGTCCTTTAATTTAGTTTAGTAAAAATGATTATTAGCAAAAATGTGTTCCACCCCATTTTTAACATTTTATACACATGTAATGCTGAATTAAGATTACAGAGGATGTTAATGGAACATTCGGATTACTATAACAACTTAATTTTGCTTAAGATGTAATGGCAACCAGAGTGTTCTTTTAAATGAATGTCTTTCTCTCCTTTTATATTATATAATATGATGGGCGGACTTCTTAAAGGAACACTATAGGGTCAGGAACGCAAACATGTATTCCTAGTGTTAAGACAACCATCTAGCTCACCCCCCCCCCCCCCCCAACCTTTCCTTGCCTCCCTAAATATAGAAAAACCTTACTTGTATTCAAGTCTGCCTTCATGACATCATCAGAAGTGGTCATCTGAGCCAATAACAAGGCTTCAAGGATGAGACTATCAAGGAGGCAGATCAGGGGCAGATCCAGCACTTGTCAAACATAGCCCTGGCCAATCACCATCTCCTCATAGAGATGAATTAATTCAATGCATATCTATGAAAATGTTCAGTGTTGGCTTGCAGAGGTGGAGACACTGAATGGCAGTGCTGCACACTAGACAGCACTGCCCCAGAAACCACCTCTTAGCAGCCATCTAAGGAGTGGTCAGTGGAGTTATCACTAGTCTGTAATGTAAACACTGCCTTTTCTCTGAAAAAACCTGTGTTTACAGCAAAAAGCCTGAATGGGATGATTCTACTCACTAGAACAAATACAACAAACTGTAGTTGTTCTGGTGACTATAGTGTCCCTTTAATTACGGTGCTAAATTACGGTGGTACAAACACATAGCAAATTGTAAGTTTTGTTTTGGTTCAAATATTGGGCATTTACCTTCGTCCTTAAGGGGTTAACTAGATTTCTGATAGAAAATGTATTGTTGCAACAATACATCACAAGCTTTCCTAAGAGGAATCATCCCATCAGCATGATGTCACTGGAAGACGAGACCAATCCAGCAACAAGGAACCTTGATGCTGGAAAGAGGCAAGTGAAAAAAAAAAAAGGGATTTTATCCCATTAACTATGAGGTGGGAGCAGCGGAAATTCGTATTCCTAACGCTAGTTTTTCACCAATGTATATTTTTTGTTTATAGGCACTCTCCAGATAACCTGCATGTCCGCCTTATCCCAATTCAATAAAATGCAGATTTAAAGAGATATCAGCACTTTATGAATTAACTTAGGAACACCCCTTGAAAGTCAAGCTGACAGATAAAAGTACTTCCTGGTCCACTCAGCTTGAACAATTTTTCAAACCCGAGTTGCAGCTTTCATATGGAGGGATCAGCCTACGGTTTCTTTATGAGAAGCATTCTATTGGCCAATCACCATATTTGATTAGCACAGGAGCCAAGAACAGGAAAAACAGACTGTAACCCAGATAGTCTCCCGGGGCTATTTTTTTCCCCCAGTGTGTGAGGGGGAGGAGGGTAGAAGCTGTGACATTTACAGGATTAAAAGAATATTCTAAAGTTGGGCGTTCCTTTAACCCCTTAAGGACACATGACGTGCCTGACACGTCATGATTCCCTTTTATTCCAGAAGTTTGGTCCTTAAGGGGTTAAAGAGCATGTCTGCTTTAACTAACTAAATTAAAACTGTCAAAAATTGTACTCATATAAACATTTTCTTTGTAGAAATGCAAATGCAAACCACTCATCCAAAGGGGAGGCATACAAAAGTCATATCTGGCACCTGTTTTTTATTTATTTTTTTACTGGTTTTACTTTATAATTTATGCTCTACACTAATTGTACTTTTGTATCCACATGCTGTTCACACACAGGAATGGGAAAAAATAAATAATAAATAACTAGGCAGTGCTATTACTGGGAAATGAATTTTCTTTCAGTAGTAACGTTACAAAATATATATTATTCCTTTTTTTCCTTGGGGTATAGCTAAAAACGGCTTCCAAAAATTGCTGCCTTTGCAAACCCTTCCCTTCTACCCCCGCCTAGACTTTCTTTGACTGTATAATCACAGGGTTCCCAATGCAGCTCAATAAGAAGTCTTAGCAATGCAGGCGATCTGGGCAATTGCTGCCTCATGTTCAGTGCCACTAAGCTAACCAAACCAGGAAATAATAGAGCCTGTTGTCTGCTGAAAGCCAAATGGGTGTATCCAGGTTAATTTATAAACGTGTAAATTTATGTTGAAATCTGCACTTTTTACAAATGAGGGAGTGGGGGAAGCAGGTGGGGGGGAGAACACACTCTTCACACATGGTCTGCAGTGTCCCTTTAAGATGATGTAAATGTATGAATGGTTTATTTATAAAGCTTTCCAAATGATTTCATATTTATGGATATTTTTGTCCCTGGGCAGCACAGCACACTCATACTGTGTAGCCGGTACTAGGATCATGTAGAGAGTTCTTTACCAGCACTATGTGCATGGTCCTGTAGGCTGGGGGCCGGCTCTCTGTGACACCAGGCTGTCAAACCCTTCAATGGGTGAGCTCGCCTCCATCCACTGCCTGTGCAGGCATGCCCATTACGTTACTCTACTCTATGCCCATTAGGGTACATTATAGCAAGCTGCGTCACTCTCAAGGCCCTCTTGTAGTCCTGCCTGTTCCAATTTCATACCTCCCGATGTTGGGAAGTATGCCAGAAAACCTCTAAAACCTGTGTTTTTCTTTGTTTTACCATGTTTAACAATGCAAACTTTGAAAGTCACAGATTGCTGAGATCTAAATTCTAGAACAGTTACATCACCACTTTGTATCTGCCAATCCATAATTTAATTCCAGTTATTTCCAGTTTCAGTAAACCTGCAGCCAACATCTCTACATCACAAACAGAAACTTCATGTGGATTTTTATTAGATTGAAAAAGGGCACTCCTTAGTCAACAAAAATATTTTCCCTATAAAACGTGTTTCACAGTTCATACAAGAGTATTTCCATTCTAAAAAATATATATATTTTATACCGCTTTACGTTCAGGAACTTTGTTCCTTATCTTCCTTCTTTCCCTTCATTAAATGTGCAAGAAAAATTGCAGAGCCAATATGTGCATTATTTACTTTCAGCCAACGAAGAAAAAAACAACAACAAAAAACCACACCTACCAAGTCACATGATGTTCTCATGGAACACCCAATTTTCCTTCAGACCTTCTGATTACCCAACAGGGTATTTCTGACACCCAGTATCGAGAAGACTGAGAAAACATGCAACGCTAGATTACATTCCAAGCACCATACCGAACGGATGACTACATACAAATGGTCGGGCGCCAGGGAACTCCTGATACCATAACCACTACAGCACACTCTCATGGGATGTCATCAAGTGGCTAAGAGATCCTGGTTTATTTGATAACTAGAGGAGATCAAGAAACACATCATTCTTTTTGAAAGAATATTCCACAACTCCTGGAAGAAGGAATGGCAATCGGAATAGAAGTTATATTGAATTGATAGTGATGGAAGTGCGGAATCTGATGCCTATATTCACCTTGATAGAAAGGATATCATTGATTTTAAAACTTTGCGTTTAAGAAATGTGGATACTTTACTATAAATCACTTCTTCCATCTCCACTGCATGTGGCCTGGAGCGTGGACTTGTGACAGCTTGATAGCATCTGAAATGCATGGATTTCTGAACCCTTGTAGCAAAACAAACACTTAACCTGTTCCTTTATTGTGAGTGGAATTAACGCCTTAAGAACCACATGACAGTCCATGACATCATGCAACGAAGGGCTTTAACACTCAGTGATTTCATCAATAGTCATGGATTTAAAGTACCTGCTAAATCCTTGTTGGTACCAGTGAGCCCCAGATATAATTTGACATGTGATAGCCACAATTAGTTGCCCCTAGATTGACAGATCAGATGTGAGCGCTGCACACAGTCCTTTAAATCACTGTAACTGAGCAATCGCTCTCTCCCACAGAGTATTCTAAGCTTGCAGGGGACAGAATGAGACTAATGGGGTCTGCAAACACCCCAGTCAGGTATCCATGAATTAACAAAATAAACAAAAACAAAGAAATATTTTTTTTTTTAAATGGGTATGAATGGAGTGTAAATAATTAGGAATCTTTCTCATCTGTATACATTTGTTGGCCATTTAAATTGGTCTCCAGTACCAGCATCCCAATAAAACCTGGATGCAGTTTTGTGATGAGCCATGTACATCACATAGAGTTCATATTTTTTCACAAAACTTGCCAGAACTTGGAAAAGAACTATAAATAAAAAGCAAAACTGCCGGTTTCTGTGTTACTCAGGCTGTTTGCTGTCTTAAACTATTATTACAGCTGCACACTGCTACTTTGGTCTGGAATGGCGAAGGCGCTATGTAATCTCACCTCCAGTGGAGGCTGGGCTGCAAAGGTACCCTAAATCTTTATTACGAGCATTTATAAAGCGCCAATATATTCTGCAACACTACAATTAGGGGACAACGTACAATATACACAGATCAATACAAAAGGTAAAGAGGGCCCTGCATGTGAGCTGAGATCTAGCCATTGAAGCTCTTTTATACAGAATGCTTAGTTAGATAGCCCATGAGCTTACAATATAAAGGATACAATGGGGATTTGAAGTAGCATGGGGATCAGTATCAAACCATTTTTGAAAGGTTTAATGTTGAACAAAGTGACGCAATAAAAGGACTGCACACTATAACCACTTCCATGAATTTAAGTAGTTATAGTGCCAGAGGTGTCCCTTTAAATTAACTATTATGGATAAAACAATAATTTGAGGATTATGAATATAACCTCACCAACTGGTCACAGTTAAATTACAGCATGTCATGGATATGCTAGAACTGTCGTGAAAAAGATCATAGTTGAACTGTGGTTTAACAGTAACATTCAGATATTTACCCTGTAAATTTACATTACACGATGAGTATCATTAACAAAACTCATAATGTTTGCAAATGAATCTGAATGAAAAAGAAATGAGGCACAAATAGTTGATTTCTCCAATTCAGCCATAGACACAGCTTGGCTATTTTTCCATCAGTATTCCCATTCATATTTAATTCATGAAAATTCTGATTTTAGTAATCATGATTCTGTTCCACCCTTCACTCTTTTACAATTCAAGTGTCTTCTTATGACAACTTCTATAGCTAAACGGTTTCTAGACATGTATCCAGTCTATTTATTTAATACTGTTGAAATGTAAGCATACAAAATTACCATCTGTACAAAACATGAACTGCCTGCATCACCCACGTCCCAGCCAATGCTGCCTATACGCCTTTCTGTTATTAATTACCGAAAACTAGAATGAATTAAGTGGAAAGAAAGTGCTTTAAAGTCGTACTGTATTAGGGAAAACTGAGGTTAACCATGTAACCACTGTTAATTTTCTCTGTACATTTTAATTAGGGAGTAGTGGGTTAGTGGCATATATTGCAATTTTTAAGAGGTTTAAAAAAAAGGTGGTGTCGAGTCATCAGATGTGGAAATCCAGATGACAATCTGAAAAATCAAGTGAATTCTTATACTACAATGTATTGCTGTATTTATGGCTCAAGACAGTAATGCACTTATGTTAGTTAGAAGGGACATTAAATACTGCAGCAGAACCCTCTTAAAGGAAAACTATAGTCACTACAGGAAAGAAACATACCTTTTCCAAGTCAAGTTTTTGAATGGGCGAATCAGTTGAGAGCTCTCAGCCAATCAGCGGCACCCCTGTCCGGTGGCACTCCACGCTTCCTGAAACTGAAATTTCAGAAGCCAGATTTTGCATAGGCGAGGAGTTAAGTTTGGCACAGTATAACCCATGAAGGTGAATCTGCGCCCGGGGGCCTCCTGGCAAGATAACAACTTTATATTGATTAAGTTGTTATGGTGCCTTAAAAGGACAGTATAGGGATGCAGACCACTTTCTCTTGCTCATTGAAGTGGTCTGGGTGCATATTCCCAGGTCACTTAACCATCAAAGGGTAATTATTGGAGTTTTTAATTAAAGGAACACTATAGTCACCTAAATTACTTTAGCTGAATAAAGCAGTTTTAGTGTATAGATCCGTCCCCTGCAATTTCACTGCTCAATTCACTGTTATTTAGGAGTTAAATCACTTTGTTTCTGTTTGTGCAGCCCTAGCCACACCTCTCCTGGCTATGAATGACAGAGCCTGCATGAAAAAAAAAAAACTGGTTTCACTTTCAAACAGATGTAATTTACCTTAAATAATTGTAATCTCTATATTGTAAATAATTGTAATCTCTAAATTGAACTTTAATCACATACAGGAGGCTCTTGCAGGGTCTAGCAAGCTATTAACATAGCAGGGGATAAGAAAATCTTAATTAAACAGAACTTGTAATAAAGAAAGCCTAAATAGGGCTCTCTTTACAGGAAGTGTTTCTGGAAGGCTCTGCAAGTCACATGCAGGGAGGTGTGACTAGGGTTCATAAACAAAGGGATTTAACTCCTAAATGGCAGAGGATTGAGCAGTGAGGCTGCAGGGGCATGTTTTATACACCAAAACTGCTTCATTAAGCTAAAGTTGTTCAGGTGACTAGTGTCCCTTTAAAAACTACCTTTAGGGGTTAACTCCACCACTACTGGTCGTCTACCAGCCAGCCACTGGAGTGATTTCCGGGTCGGTGCTGGACGTCTTCACGCTATGCATGAGGACATTCATCCTCACCCAAAACCATACGAAAGCATTAGGCTATTCTAATGTGAATGTGGCCATTGCCATTGGCCAATGTCGGCGAGGGAGGAGTGAAGGGAGACTCCGCACCAGCGCAGAGGGACATCGGCGAATAACTTCGGTAAGTGACAGAAGGGGTGCCAGGAAAACAACTTGTTTCCTGGCAGTATAGGGTTCCTTTAAGTATCATAAACTGTAGCTTTTAAGCTACACTAGTCTAGGCACCATAACCATTTTAGCTCCTTAAATTAGTTTTGATGCCTGGAGTCCCCTAGAGCTGTTTCTATACTAAATTTTAACACTGCATGAGGTTCCGTGGCGACCCACAGCCCGCCCCCCACTAGAGTTATGGCTAGGGCAGAGGTTACACATTCCTTCTAGCTATATCAATCTATATCAGTAAAGGGAACTGGCTGAAAGCGGTTAAATGGCACTCTGAGCCAGTCACACCTGCCCACTGATGCTCAGGCTAATAGTTCTTCATTAGCCTAAGCAGTAACGTTTGTATCGGCTGCTGGGGACTCACATTTAGTCTTATAGACACCCAGACCACTTCATCTCATTGAAGTGGTCCGGGTGCAGTGTCCCTGTCTCCCTTAGTCCTGAAAGATTGCAGTTTTATCAGACAGCCACAAGAGGCGCTTCCTGGATTCTAACAGAGTTTGACTCAGTTAAAACGACGCTGGACGTCCTCATGCTCTGAATGAAGACATCCTGCATTATTAAAACCCCAATAGGAAAGCATTGAAGCAATGCTTTACTATGGGGAAGGCCTAATGCGATTCCCTCCGTCAGATGACGTCAGAGGAGGAGGAGCACGACCCAGCACTGAGGGACGTCGCGCTAATATCGGGTGATCAAATAAAAGGTTTTTTATCCCTTTATGTGCTGGAGAGGGGGGCAAAGGGCACAATAGTGTTAGAAATACAAATTTGTGTTACACTAGAGAATCCCTTTAAACCATTAAAATCAGGAGAATAGAGGGACAGCGACATTGAGCTCTATGGAATATATCCACTTCAACGAGATTAAGCAGTTACAGTGTCTCTTTAACTAACAGTTCGCTACAGGTTGCGGTGTCGTTATATCGATATATTATAAATGTACATGGCCTGCACATGCCACCCTTCTCCTCTATTTTAAAGAGAGAAACGTTCTGTTTGACTTCTTACCTGGGTTCTGCGGGGCACCACAGCTTGCCTCCACTACTTCAGACAGGGAGCTGAAAACTTACAGTCTGAGACGGGCCCAGAATTACAGGGTTTAGACCATTGGCTGAGAGTGATCACCTGACACACTAATTCGGGCTGCTCAGGCACAGCAAGGGCATTGTATGCTAATTAAACTAACCGCTGCAGTGCCATGCACACATACATCACTACTGAGGAAACATTGAGTGCATAAGCACTTAGTACAACAACCTTTCTCTGTAGATGTGCATGAATATGTCTGCGGCCTGAACACAGAGTGCAACAGAGGTAAGTGTGTTATTTTACTTACACTAGTAACTTCAATTGTTTACTGTAGTGAAGAAATGACGAAGTGACGTGTCCAGAAAAACAGTGACCGTTCTGCTTTCACAGTATTATTTAGTAAGACACTGTCCAGTGTTGTATAATATATAAACACAAAATACAGACCAATAATAAAAAAAGAAAATGCATTTATGGATATCCCAAGTGGCTGGAAACTCTCAGCTTATCCTGTTCCTCCCACTGATGACAATGGTAGCGCTGTAAATTCATATAGTTCTGTCCAGCACAGCAGAATAGAATACATACAGTAGTCATAGTAAAGGCTAATATTACTACATGAATCTGAACAGCATGAGGTGCACATGAACACCCACGGGCTGGTACTCATCCTTGCTAAAATATGACTCAGAACTGAAAGCCAACAGCTTGTGTGTCAACATAAACTTGTTTAGAATAAGATGTAAATAAATCTGAGAAATTATAGAGTTTATCCAGCAAAGTAGTAAATACCATATCCTTAAATAAAAAGCATTTTCACTATTTGAATGATAAACACCCCAACATTAAGTGCACGTTACTTTTTTTACATCATCGCTGCATTGGTTAATTTTTCCAGTTCTGGGTTTTGTTTTTTTTTATCTTAAATTTGAAATTCCCTTTGAAATTTTAAATTAGTAAAGATCTCTGTTTCAAACATTGCAATGCAGGATCAATATTCTGACAAATACTGGATCGATTAAAGAAATGGGCAACGCTAACAATAATTTTTTCTTCTCAAAAAGAGGATCTTGTTTTTCAGAATTTATCCACAAAATAGTGAGTTATAGTTAGCTGAAAATTTAATTGTGCTAGTATCAGAGGTTGCTTATAAAGTCTGAGTTTTGAGTAAAATATCCATATAAAACGTGGGCGAGAAGGATAATAAAATATATGTTTTTTTAAATGTCTAAAATGGCCTAAAAAAAATAAGTGGCACGTTGGAATGTACGCATAGTCTACAGTTTTCCAGAAGAAATGCACACAAAAAGATGTATTCATTAAACGACAGTAGAACAGAAAACCAAATGGTGAAATTTAAGCTAAAATAGTGAAGCTGGGACTACATAAAGGTTTGAAATGTATTTTTCAATCCACCACCGTTTTCCCTAAATGTTATAATTTTATTTTTTAAATTTCCTACTATTCTGTGTTTGGTGAATAAACGTATCATGTGCATATTTTAGGAATACCTAGTGTGCAAAGAAAACCAGACATAATAGTTCCTTTGTGTTCATATATGTATGGGCAAAAAAAAAGTAAATTTCGTTCCTGCTGCAAAAACAAAAATACCTCTTATAATTTCCTATGAATATACACTGACTACTGAGCAGCAGTGTCCTTTACCATTAGACTGGTTTTAATCTTTTTTCCTAAATAACCATGGAGCCATGTGCAAATATAGAAGGGGCAATATCCTGTAGTTTCTGAGGAAAGACCCCCATGCACAGTTTGCACTAGATCAATTAAGCAAAGGAAGTAATCAATAGAGGGTTACTCACTAAAGTAGAATTGTTGGAATTTCAAATAGTGACATGATGGGGGTTTGGGGGGTGTGGGGGTGGGCTATTGACTCTGAATAGTAGGCAATTGAAATCTGAAAAGCAAAAATGTAGGCAAAAGTTGTTACTATAACATTGTTGGAGAATTTCTCAAACCAGCAATTTTAACCTAAATACTACTTTTCCAATTGAAATGCCCCAACATTTGGAGTTTAGTAAATAAACCCTAGGTGTGATTTCAGTTCAGCTATTTTAGCCTACAATTTACTTTGAATTCCCCCCAAAATATCCACTTCAGTGAACAACCCTGTGTATTTATTTTAGTTATTAAAATAAAATCCAAAAATATATAAATATTATCTTCAATAATTCACACCAGTTCTCCCTTGGGATCCAAAAATAATAGAAACACCTTAGGATAATTAACCCAAATGGCAAGACTATTAAATCCAAAAATTCTCTCTCGCTCTTTTCAGTACCCCAAGAACTAGCCTAAACTCTGCAGCAAATGAATAAGTTCCATCACCAACATATACCGCAGCGCAGTACAGCAAGATTCTGTTCCCACGCGTGCCTGTGACAGCCTGAGGAGTATCAGATTGCACGCTGTGTTCCATGCCAGAATCTTGTTCTCTGGCGATGGAATTTGGACAATATGTTTATGGTGGTGCTCTATTTCAGAGTGCACGCCAACCACACTGGCCACCCCTGCTTGTTTACAAAGACATCACTTCATTTACACTGGAACCCTGACCTCACTTACCTGCTACCCACCAAACACCCATACCTACACCCTAACATGGGGATTCCCTGTAACTCAGTGGAAGTTGAGTGGAAGTTTAAGTATCCTGTATGCAAGCAGTCCTGTGCACGGGTTGGCATGGAACTCACCCTTGATGAATAAAGGAGGGGTGGGCAGATGTCCCAGAGAGAGGTGATGATGGTGGCTCAGTCTATCCCAGCAGTGTCAGATAGGGTCTGTATACAAGTTCACCTCCTATGTGCTCTCAGGATGACTCAATGACATGGCTGACAGTCTGCATAGATAGGGTCTGCAGCTGGGATCAGGTGGTCCCTCCCATCCAGACAGTACAGCCCATGGCTTGACGTCCTATCCGGTACCCCTCCTGCGAGTCGTGCAGAGGATCACGCTGCTAATGAGCTGACTTTTTAAAGACGTGTCGCTTTCTGTTATGATCCAGATGTTCAGGAGGAGAGTAATTGGGTGGGGGAGGAGGAGAGCACATGTGGCCAGGGGTCCCGATGCTATGTTCTGTTGCCAAGCTGTGGAGATAGATGCAGTGTGACACGCCCACCCTCCACTACAAGCCAGAGCCAGAGGCAAGCCAAATCTGGGCTTGACCCCATCCACCAGGGCTTACTCATACTTGTAGAGTTCATTAGTCAGACCTAGTCAGCCTTGTAACTATCGTACAGTAAATGGTTTTGATGTAAATGCATTTGGCATGTTGAGAAGGTCCTTTGGACATGTGCTTAGTGTGTACAAGACTTGTACATGCTTGCTTGTGCGGTCAATAATGCATAAATTAACATTGTAAACATGACTTGTACATGCTTGCACATCAGGCGTCTTGCTGATGTCTTGTTCATGTGAAATGCTAAAATATTTACTTTTTTTTTTATCTATCTATATATAGATTATTATATATTATTAGACACATACACAGGTAGATAATACCAGACTCCGCAAAATACACTCTGTCAACGCACATTGTGACTGTATGTCTGCATTTGATAATGTGTGTGTCTCTGTGCATCAATGTGTATGTGCTTGCATGCATCAGTGTGTGTATGTGGATGTTTATCAGTGTATATATGTGTGTCTGTTTGTGACACTGAGAAAACAGAAGCATACAGTGTCCAGAGCAGTGTGTGTGTTGCTTAATATACAGAGGGATTCACTGTGCAGAACATTGTGTGTGCCACTCAGTATACAGAGTGCTTCACTGTGCAGAGCAATGTGTGTCACACACAATGCTCTGCACTGTGAATCCCTCTATATACTGAGTGGCACACACTGCTCTGCAGAGTGAATCTCTCCATGTATTGTTTATAAACTATCATAGGGGGGCTGAATAAACTTACCTAGCTGAGAGGCATGCCAGAGAAAGCAAGCTTAACAAGTTTATCGTAAGCTTATAAGCATTATTACAAACTGTTTGCATGCTGGTTTAAATAAATTGTCAAGTATGTGTAAGTGATACTCTGTTGCACAAAAAGAAAAAAAAATATCACTATTTTGTAGTTATATCCCCATTGAAAACATCTATGCATTTATCTATATGTTTTGCTTTGTTTTTTCCTTGGGGCTATATCTGAAAACAGCTTTGAAAAGTTGCAGTTTTCTTATCTGCAGGTCTGTGTGCGCATAGGTGGTACAGTGTGTTTACAAGAGATGTGGTGTCTAAAGTGGATCAAGTGTGTGTAAGGGTCAGGGCCGGCGCGTCCTATAGGCTGATTAGGCGGCCGCCTAGGGCTCCTCTCAAGGGGGGGCACCGGCAGCAGTTTTACTGCTGATTTGGACCGCCCCTCCATGTGGGACAAAGCCTGTAGTTCATGCCGCAGGTGATGGCACCGGGCACTGGGGAGCACATACATAGCTGCAGAGTAGTGCTCGGTGCCATCAACCTCAGACCGCAAAGTTCACAGAGCCCCCCTCCCGCCCCCCATACACACCTCTCATGACAGCAGCGCACGGGGGCATCGTACGATCATGGGCGGGAGGATAGTGAGGACGGGACTGAGAGAGAGTGGAGGCAGCCAGGCGCAGTCCAGAAGCCTGGGACACACGGAGAGACTGAGTCAATGTGAAATGCAGGCAAGAGTGGGACTTAATAGTTTGTGTGTGTTTAAAAGAATGTGTGTCAGTCTGCTTGAGTCAGTGTGTGTGTGTGTGTGTGCTTGGTTTAGTGTGAGTCTGCTTGAGTTAGTGTGTGTCTATTTGAGTCAGTGTGTGTGTCTGCTTGGTTTAGTGTGAGTCTGCTTGAGTTAGTGTGTGTCTATTTTACATAGTTACATAGTTACATAGCTGAAAAGAGACTTGCGTCCATCAAGTTCAGCCTTCCTCACATATGTTTTTTGCTGTTGATCCAAAAGAAGGCAAAAAAAACCCAGTTTGAAGAACTTCCAATTTTGCAACAAGCTAGGAAAAAAATTCCTTCTTGACCCCAGAATGGCAGTCAGATTTATCCTTGGATCAAGCAGTTATTACCCTACATTGAAATATTATATCCTTGAATATTCTGTTTTTGCAAGTATGCATCTAGTAGCTGTTTGAACATCTGTATGGACTCTGATAAAACCACTTCTTCAGGCAGAGAATTCCACATCCTGATTGTTCTTACAGTAAAAAAAACCTTTCCTTTGCCTTAGACGAAATCTTCTTTCTTCTAGTCTAAACGCATGACCTCGTGTCCTATGTAAAGTCCGGTTTGTGAATAGATTTCCACACAATGGTTTGTATTGGCCTCGAATATATTTGTATAATGTTATCATATCCCCTCTCAGGCAACGTTTTTCCAAACTAAATAGGTTTAAATTTGTTAACCTTTCTTCATAGCTGATATGTTCCATTCCTTTTATTAATTTTGTAGCCCGCCTCTGCACTTTTTCTAGTGCCGTAATATCCTTCTTTAGAACAGGTGCCCAAAATTGCACAGCATATTCAATGTGTGGTCTTACCAGTCTTAACACTTTCAGTGTTTGATTGTTTTTGTCTATTTGGTCGCTCACACGTTACACTGATTGCTATTGGACTATCAGTTGCATACAGCTACCATATCTTCTGTGTATATTTGTACAGCACTTCATTTAATTATGATTTATCACTAGAAAGATTAATCCTCATCTTGACTGTGATCGTTTAACAGGCCTGTCAAATACGCTGGACATTTTATCAGCGATTGAAGATCTCTCTTTACATAGGTCACAGGGCTGATTCATGCTCAGAAACTCGGCAGCAGCTGCCCATTAGACCCCAATTCAGTGTTCTCCGAATTGCACACTACTTGAAGTATCGAATGTCACCCACATTGCAATTTGGGGCAGATGTGCCGCGATACTATGTGCACAAATATACCATTATAATATAGGTATACGTGTATTCACCATCTAGCTTACAGATTTTGATTAGCACTTATTTTTGGTTCTTTTCTTTTGTTTTGCTGTACATACATTTACACTTACTGTAAATTCACTAAAAGTTATTTTCAAAATTTTTTATTTTTTCCTCCAATTGTTTTATATTTTTCGTACTATTAAAAGTTAAATTTTAATGATATTTTGATCCACTAAGGGCACTCATAGCTTGTCTCCTCTTTCCTGTTACTACCCTGGTAGTCCATTGTGGGTTAACCCCATCTTTTGAGTGTCTTTCCTGTAGCTTCCACCTTTTTTTCTTTTCTTCAGTGGTCTTACCAGTGATTTATAAAGAGGCAAAATGATATTCTCGTCCCGAGAATGAATGCCCTTTTTCATGCATGACAATACCCTACTGGCCTTGGCCACTGCTGATTGACATTGCACATTGTTGCATAGTTTGTTGTCTATAACAATTCCCAAGTCCTTTCCGTGTGTTGTTATCCCTAATTCGCTTCCATTAAGGGTATACGTTGCTTGTGTATTCTTTACGCCGAAGTGCATAACTTTGCATTTATTTGAGTCAGTGTGTGTCTGTCTGCTTTGATCACTGTGTGTGCTTGAGTCAGTGTGTGAGTGTTTGCTTGGGTCTGTGTCTTTGTGTCTCCTTGGATTAGTATGTATGTGCTTGGGTCAGTGTGTGTGTATCTGCTAGGGTTAGTGTGTGTTTGCTAGCGTTAGCGTGTGTCTGCTTGGGTCAATGTGTGTGTGTATCTGCTTAGGTATCCTTGTGTGTATGTCTGCTTGGGTCAGTGTGTGTGTCTGTTTGAGTCAGTGTGTGTGTGTGTCTGCCTGGGCTAGTGTGTGTGTCAGTCTACATGAGTCAGTGTATGTCTGCTTGGACCAGTGTTTGTCTGTCACTCTGCATGAGTCAGTGAATTTGTGTGTGCATTGATCACCGATTGTGATTGTGTGGAACATTGAGTGTAAGTAAGTGAATGAGTGTATGTGTGAGTGTGTGTATGTGTGTATCAGTTACTGCATTTGGACACAAAGGACCATTTAAATTTTTTCAAAAATCAATACTTTTAGAGCAAGCATGTCAAACTCAAAGGTTTATGGTTATGTGGGCTGCAAAAAAACACACATACAGTTTCACCCCCTCTACTAAATCCATGCCCCCATCTACTAAACTCCAGCCCCCCTTTGTCTACTAAATCCTAGTCCCCCCCCCCCCCCCCCCCATCATCTACTAAATCCTAGCCCCCCCTCGTCTCGCCCCTGTTTAAAAAAAACAAAAAAAAAAAAACAGCAAACAGTGTCCAGCCTCTGGCATACCCCCAGTGGCCCCATCCGCACCTTAAAAAGTGGATCCTCCCGTTACTCCTTGAAACCCTCACACACACTCACTGAGACACACTCACTGACAGACATACACAAACACTGACAGACACACAGAATCACTCCGACACACACACACTCACTCACAGACACACAGACTCCTTCACAGACACACACACACAGACTCACTGACAGACACACACACATACAGACACACACACACACACTGACAGACAGCCATGCACACAGACAGCCATACACACACACAGCCATACACACAGACTGTCATACACTTATACACACAGACAGCCAGACACATACACAGCCATACATACAGACAGCCATACACCTATACACACAGACAGCCATACACATACACAGCCATACACAGATTGGGTTGGTTTCTTACCTGGGGTCTAGTGGGGCTGCTGGGCAGGCAGGCAGGGGAGCGGACAGGCAGTGAGGGAGCGCTGAGTGTAAGCTCTCCCTGCTCAGCTCCCTCGCACGCCGCAGTGATGCCGGGAGCTGGAGTGACATAATATTCTGGCTCCCGGCATCACTGAGGGGAACTGAGCAGGGAGAGCTTACACTCAGCGCTCCCTCGCCGTGGCCCACGGGCCACAAACATATTAGTTGTGGGCTGCGAGTTTGACATGGTTGTTTTAGAGGAACACTATAGTGTTAGGAATATAAACCTGTATTCCCGAATACTATAGTGTCTCTATCCATACATAGATTCAAGCCAAAAGTGAAAGGGGTGGCAACATTTTTTTGCCTAGGGCGGAAAAAATCCTGGCACCCGCCCTGGTAAGGGTACAGTGTGTGTGAGGGGCACAATGTGTGAATTTGTTGGGTCGTATAGGGATTATATTGTGTGTACAGGGGTGAGATGGGAGAAAACATATATTTTTTATTGAAAATAAAAGAGGAATTCAGCACTATACAGGGAGTGCAGAATTATTAGGCAAATGAGTATTTTGACCACATCATCCTCTTTATGCATGTTGTCTTACTCCAAGCTGTATAGGCTCGAAAGCCTACTACCAATTAAGCATATTAGGTGATGTGCATCTCTGTAATGAGAAGGGGTGTGGTCTAATGACATCAACACCCTATATCAGGTGTGCATAATTATTAGGCAACTTCCTTTCCTTTGGCAAAATGGGTCAAAAGAAGGACTTGACAGGCTCAGAAAAGTCAAAAATAGTGAGATATCTTGCAGAGGGATGCAGAACTCTTAAAATTGCAAAGCTTCTGAAGCGTGGTCATCGAGCAATCAAGCGTTTCATTCAAAATAGTCAACAGGGTCGCAAGAAGCGTGTGGAAACACCAAGGCGCAAAATAACTGCCCATGAACTGAGAAAAGTCAAGCGTGCAGCTGCCAAGATGCCACTTGCCACCAGTTTGGCCATATTTCAGAGCTGCAACATCACTGGAGTGCCCAAAAGCACAAGGTGTGCAATACTCAGAGACATGGCCAAGGTAAGAAAGGCTGAAAGACGACCACCACTGAACAAGACACACAAGCTGAAACGTCAAGACTGGGCCAAGAAATATCTCAAGACTGATTTTTCTAAGGTTTTATGGACTGATGAAATGAGAGTGAGTCTTGATGGGCCAGATGGATGGATTGGTAAAGGGCAGAGAGCTCCAGTCCGACTCAGACGCCAGCAAGGTGGAGGTGGAGTACTGGTTTGGGCTGGTATCATCAAAGATGAGCTTGTGGGGCCTTTTCGGGTTGAGGATGGAGTCAAGCTCAACTCCCAGTCCTACTGCCAGTTTCTGGAAGACACCTTCTTCAAGCAGTGGTACAGGAAGAAGTCTGCATCCTTCAAGAAAAACATGATTTTCATGCAGGACAATGCTCCATCACACGCGTCCAAGTACTCCACAGCGTGGCTGGCAAGAAAGGGTATAAAAGAAGAACATCTAATGACATGGCCTCCTTGTTCACCTGATCTGAACCCCATTGAGAACCTGTGGTCCATCATCAAATGTGAGATTTACAAGGAGGGAAAACAGTACACCTCTCTGAACAGTGTCTGGGAGGCTGTGGTTGCTGCTGCACGCAATGTTGATGGTGAACAGATCAAAACACTGACAGAATCCATGGATGGCAGGCTTTTGAGTGTCCTTGCAAAGAAAGGCTATATTACCAATACCAATATACCAATATATAAGAAATGGCTATATTGGTCACTGATTTGTTTTTGTTTTGCTTTTGAATGTCAGAAATGTATATTTGTGAATATTGAGATGTTATATTGGTTTCACTGGTAAAAATAAATAATTGAAATGGGTATATATTTGTTTTTTGTTAAGTTGCCTAATAATTATGCACAGTAATAGTCACCTGCACACACAGATATCCCCCTAAAATAGCTAAAACTAAAAACAAACTAAAAACTACTTCCAAAAATATTCAGCTTTGATATTAATGAGTTTTTTGGGTTCATTGAGAACATGGTTGTTGTTCAATAATAAAATGAATCCTCAAAAA